>NC_135798.1:12500-381250 GCF_051106095.1 Pogona vitticeps
TCACAACATACACTCTGCATATCTGAGGGCCAAAGTAGGATTGATTCCAATTAAAATACACTCTCATATTGCGCTGGCCATGTATTGGCTGAAATTGGCCAGGATGAATAATTCTTGCCTTCCAAGGAAGTGCTACATAGAACAGCTTCAGAAAATATCTCGAAAATCCTGGGTGAATTTAGACCCATTTTGCAGAACTATGGGTTTGACACAGACTCCCTTCCTACCTTTGTTTCAAATAGAGCTAAGCAATTGGTTAAAGAAAAAAATCTGTCTTTATTCTAAGTGGCAGGATCTTTGTGCCATATCAAAAATGTCCTATAACTGTTGGTTCCTTTTGTATAAAATATCATTCTGTTTGCAGAACTATTTTGTTAATTTAACCTCAGCCCCACTAAGAAAACTTTGCACAGCTCTGCACTTTCACTGTATGCCGACTGCAGTATTAGTAGGAAGATATGAAAATGTTCCTTTTGATCAAAGATTTTGTATATGTTGATGAGGAGAAGTTGAAGATGTGTTCCCATTATTTGTTAAGATGTCCTTTATATCACAGATCATCAACCCCCAGTCTGCTGCCCAGTGCTGGTCCATGAGCTTCCTGAAATTGGGACGCAGACACAGATCTCCCCCCTGGGTGGGTGTGCCATGCTTGTGGAGGGGTGTGTCGCACTCGGGCTTCACCACCATGCCCCCTTCTGCCTGGCTCGCTCACTTCCCCCCTGTCCACCTTCCCTTACACACTCCCAAGGCAATCAGAAGGAAGCCAAGCGAGCCAATGGGTGCCGGGTGGCCACCTCGGGGAGAAGCCATGGGCTCTGCAGGCGGCCAACAGGGGTGACAGCTATCTGAGCAAGCGCCTCAGACCCCACTCCCTCCTTGGGCCCCAAGGATTCTCCCGAACTCTCTCGCTCTGATTCCCCAGCCCCAGCAAAGCGGGTGGCGGTGGTAGTAGCGGTGCAGACGTGGTGATGGTCGCCCCGGCTCACAAAAGCGCGCTGTTTATATACTGCCCCATACTGCTTCAAGCACTCTCTGGGCAGTTTACAAGTTAGTTATGCAGGCTACACATTGCCCCCCCCAGCGAGTTGGGTACTCATTTTACTGACCTCAGAAGGATAGAAGGCTGAGTTAACCTTGAGCCGGCTACCTGGGATTGAACCCCAGGTTGTGAGCACAGTTTTAGCTGCAGTACAGTGGTTTAACCACTGCGCCACAAGGCTCAAAGCGCACATGCTCCCAGCGATCGCCAGCCAGAGGTGTGGCTGGGTGCAGGGCATGGGATATGGTGTGGTGTGAGGCGGATGGGGCTCAGACTCCAGGAGACCAGCCCAGAGCCTCCGATTCACACCGGAGGAGCCACTGCGGGGAAGGAGCCTGTGCCAGCTTGCGCCATCTTGTCCGGCCAGCAGCGGCAGCAGTGAGGGCAGCAGTGGTGGTCCCTATGTACCCTCCTCCCTCCACACATCCACACCGCCTGGTGCATGCTGGCAGAGGACCACTGCTGTCAAGCATTAGGATGGACTCACCTAACCCTAACCCTAACCCTAGGGTTAGGGTTTGGGTGGGTGGGTGTGCAGTCCCTAGATCCCCAGAAACAGGGGCAGGGCCTAAAAAGAGCCGAGCCCCGCTTTCCTCTGGAGGACCAAAAAAAGGGGGGAACAGGAAGGCATTATTTTTGAGGAAGACACGGTTCTTTCCCCCTTCCCTTCTACGAAGCCCAACTTGGTGCGTTTAACTCCTTAGTTGCCAAGGCACGAAGGGATCTCTGTTCCCACACCACCTTCTAACATAGAGACCATTCAACTGCAGTCTTTTGCTTCTCTAGGGCTGGGACCAGTTGCTTCCCTCCTGGATTGCTGGAGGACAGGCTGGCCTGGCGTCAATAAATCTCTCTGCTCAATCCCACCTTCCTCCCTTGGTCTTTCTTTCCCCATCCAGCCCAGCCCCCTCCATGCTCACCAGGGCTCCTCCAGCTCTTCCTCTCAATTTCCAGGACTCTTGCGCTCCAGGAAGGAGAGAGACGTTTATCCTGCCTATGGAGGGCATGTACGAGTCCCTTCGTCTTGCACTTCCTGTCACCTGACTGAAGCCGCAGTCCTACTATACTTGTAACATAAGAGTAAGACAACATGGGGAAGGCATGAGGTGTTGGAGAGCACAGTAGTTTAGATGTCGGGCTGCAGAGCTGGAGGTTGGGAGTTTGATTCCCCACTTGTGCCTCCATGTAACAGAACCCAAAGTATGACGTCATCCCTGCATGTCAATCAGAGGATAGAGCAGGAGGGGCGGAGTCAGAATGACAGTTGGGACAGCTGGAGGAGACAGTTGGGGAGTTGGAAGGAGAGAGGAAGAAAGAGAGTTAGGGACTAAAAGTTATCGAGAAAGTGCTAGGGCTTAGGAGTAGCAAAAAGGGGTTGAGAATGGAAATTGAAAGAGTTAAAATATAGTGAACAAGCAGGAATGAATGCCGAAGTATAACAAGAGAAATATTGACATGATCTGATATACTTTAACACCTGATTTAATATACATGAACATATGACACAGTTATATTTGATTCTCCTTATGATTTTGTTCAATAATAATATTTATTTAAAACCCTTGCTTCCTAAAATTATATGACCCTTTGGGTGACAGCTCATGTGTGTGGACCTGAATTGGTATTAAGATAATACCTGGTGGCAGCAGAAAAAGGCATATTTACCTTTGTAGAGCCCACAGATATAAAGGGCACAAAAGGGGATCGCCACACTCCTTGGCAGGGGCTGGATTGGATGATCCCATAAGGTCCCTTCCAGCTCTGCAGTTCTAAGACGATGATGATCCCCACGGAAAAGGCAGGAGAAAGTCCAAGCTCAGGGGGAACTTAAATGACTCAGGGATATCCTGTTCCCAGGAGACACAGCCTCCCTTGACTTGACCCTAACCCCGCCCCCCCAAAGTCCTTGTGGAAGAATGGTCTTCAACAAAACTGGTCCCTGGAGCAAATGGTCTTCAACAAAACTGGTCCCTGATCACCCCAGGAGCAAATTCTTTGCAGGCATACTTAGAACTTTGTGTGACAGCCCTCCTCTGGCTCAACTCTGCATGCTGCTTGTGGACAGGGATGTATTTACTACCTATCAAGTAGCAAAATTTGCCCTAGCAGCAGAAAAGATTTGTGTCAAGCATCCAAAATCCTAAATCTTTCTTCTTAAATATAATTGTGATATGACAGTGCCACATATGTTTGACGCCATCACTGATATATTGCAATGTCCTATGGTTTTAAGCAATCAACCAATAAAGTAAAATACAGTAAAGCTATTTTCTATGATGTGTCTCTTATACTAATGTCACATTTCTTTTAAGTTTTTCTTTGCTTTGAAACCATCTCCCTGCAAGATTGTTGGTTCTTTCCCTCAGGCAGCCCCTCAGTTTCGGTGGGAAATAAGACAGGTTGAGTCTGTATAATATCAACATTAGAACTTTTATTCAACTCCACTTCCACCAGCACATCTTTGAAAGGGTTCAACGGTTTCAAACCAGGCAACAAGCCATCTTCAACAATATTTAAACTCTGATCAAACTCCCATGGTGTTACAGGCGGCGGACCCCACATGTTCCCCGCGGCTCCTTCTGAGGAGGTGGAAGACTCCTCATTGCGCAAATGGTCCCACAACATTTGTGTCTATACCACCCTCTTTCGTTGGGACCTTCGTGTTCTTCAGCTGTCAACCATTCGCGCTCGCGTTGTAACTCCAATTCCCTGGGTGACACAATTACATTCCACTCCTTTATCAACTTACGCAGAGAAATCTGTCACACTAGGATTGGGTAGCAGGCCACCTTCCTTTAAATGGGGAAAATCTCTTAATAACCCCTGGGTGCGGACCTTCTCAAATGCTCTCCGCCTTTCCTCTCTCCTCTTTCTCTCATAGTCTTCCACTACTGAACTAAACCAGACTACCCCCTCCTCGTTCTTATAACCTCCTCCAACTGTCACTTCAGACTCCTCCCACTCTTCGTCTGCCAAGCACACTTCTACTTTCACCTCCCCCTCTTTCTCTTCCATCTCCTTTCCCTTTTCTTCTTCACTTTTGCCACTAACTCGTTGACTCCTTTTTTCATCCTCTTTCTCCATTTTTACTTCTGCGGACGGCACACTCTTATTTTCCGCACCTTCACACTCCTCCCCTTAACATTCCATCCAATAAAGTTTTGCGCCATTGCAAATGGATAACAAGATTCAGAGTAAAACAGTACTGTGATATATGTCCTGTCAGTAACAATAATAATGGTGAGAAGACATCAGAAACACTGTTTCTTGAAAAAGTCACATGTTTTCTGGAGAACTTTCCATGCCATAGGCCCCAATTTCATAGTAGATATCAGTAGCTGGTAACTAATTCAATCAAGAAACGTAACAATTTGTATTCCTCTAACAGCAGAACCTACTACATTTTAAAGGCAAAGAGGGGAAGAATGAAAATGAAATTAAATAGCTAAGACAAAGACAACAAATTGTTCCAGTCCATCAGAAAAGACAAAAGAAGGAATGACTTTATAAAACTTTTAATCTCATCTCACGGTTTTGAACTTTATTTATAAAAAAATTGTATAAAGAACTGAAGGCCCCAATTCCATCGGCACAATGACTGAATGTTAGCTCATTGAAAGAATACTTTTCTTGTGTCCTCAGGCTTATGCAACGAATCAACTGGGAGCCAGATCGAATACAAAACACACACACACACACAAAACCCAACACCTGGAAACGTCACATAATGTGAAACTGATTTTTCATGAGTCAGCTTATGTGCTGTTGTAAATGCCTTTTGTTGCTGAACCACAGGAAATACAGTAACATGTTGTTTTTGGTCCTCCAAATAGCTTCCCTTCTCCCTGGCATGTTTGTGGAAAAAACTCTTCAACAGAAAAACTCAGAAGTCTCACAAGAAATAGAGGTCTACAAATTCCTTGTGAAGGAGGAGACACACGATGAGCCCTCTCTATATCAAACTTGTCATCACCTGGCAGTTCTAATCAAATTAATTGATTGAGCTTGATCACTCTTAACTGGAACACCGACGCTTCTCGCGTTCAATGGACATCTGTTGCCTTCCAGCTGATCCGTTTTAGCAGATCAGTTCAGCATTCGACTTTTGCTAGGGCTGCCATTGCTCTGCTGTGCGTTGAAGTGATATTTTCCGATTCAGAGTTTCTGGCTTCAGCTTCACCAACCCAACCTGCAACCTTTCCAAGGCTAAGTGCCTGAGTGGCCAGGCCCCCTCAGCAGGTCAGGAGGGAATGGGATCTGCCTGCTGTACACCCGGGCCCCGGAGCAGAGAAGATACTCATCATGTGCTCAGAAGCACAGCTGCAGCCTCAGCCAGATGAGAAATAGGAGAGAGCTGGGAGGAGGAGACAAACTCTGAGGAAGCCCAGGAAGATGCACGGGAATTCCTGACAACGGCAGGAGGAGGAGAGGATGAAGGCGCATGGCCGGAGGAAAGAGACTGGGCAGGAGTCATGGAGGTGTGTTGCCCTGTCCTGCAGAGGCTCTCAGGGTGAGACCAGGACGTGAGGGCTGAGAGGCAAGTCAGTGGTAAGCTCAGGGAGACCCCTGGGGCCGAGATGAGTAACAGAACCTCCTCCCACCTTGTCTTCCATCCTGTTTCTGATGCTGAGCCTGAAGCCTGCCTGGCTTAGGCCGTGGCTGCTGTGCAACCTCTCCTTACGTGGACCCAGCCCTGCCACCCAACTTTTCCCTCTTGCAGAGGCCAAGGGCTAGAGCGAGAAGCAGGGGAGTGGGGAGAGACCTCTCCCTCTCCGGGCTTAGGCATTTGGACTGGAGAGACAGACATCCTTGGGAGGGGTCCGAGCTTTCTCAGGCTGGAATATCTCAATATAGTCATATCATATTACATCATCCTTACTCCTCCTGACAAAGATCCTCTTCCCTTCTAAATAAAGTAAAATAGATCTTCATATACCTTAGCTTTAATATTACCCATCTAGATTAAGAGTCTCAGGGCTTCTCCTGATGTCAGAGTCCAACTCTAACATCAGTAAACGGGAGAGATTTCTGAAGAAAAACAAGGAGACTGCAGTCGGAGATTCAAAAACAAAGCATGCTTGGTCGTGCCTGCAGGAAAAGGAACTCCATGGCCATGCCCGGCACCTCCCTTTAATTCAGTACTTAGGTTACAGAGGAATCACATTATAACCAATGAGGCATCAAGTAAATTCTGCCTAGCACGTGAACTGACACGTGAACAGATTAACTGTGTTAATGAGCTAGGCATCTGGCTGATTAATTCTTCTGCCTACATGACCTCCTTGCTCAGCTGTAATGAAGTCAGCAGACTCCCACATCCTGAAAGGCATAAGGGGACATGACACCATAGTTCTAGAAAATATTTGCCCAAACCTCACAAATCTATGAAGAGTCTCTACAATGTTGTCTACTGAATGTCACCCATATATTCCATGTATTTAAACATCTGTATCATTCCTAGATGGCTGGAGAGGTCTGTGGTTTATGTATCTGGGAGCAGAACTGGAGGTTGATTCTCCACTCTGCCTTCTGAGAAGTAGATCCAGCCATTGTGGCCTTGAGGAGCTTGCAGTCTCAAGAACCTGTAAGAAGAAAGGAAAGAGAAAACACTTCAGAGTTACTTTCTACCTGGAGAACCTTGAAAAGAGTTGTAATAAGCCAGTATAGGCTTGACAGCACACAATTATTTTATATATTGGAATAAAAGAATTAGCCCTTTAATGTTTAAGCTTTTCACCAGTGTGAGTTCTATGATGTGAACTAAGGGTGTTGCCATCACTGAAGCACTTTCCACATTCCATGCATTTGTATGGTCTCTCTCCTATGTGAGTTCTTTGATGTGTATTAAGGTGAGCTCTCTGCCTGAAGTTCCTTCCACATTTCGTGCATTTATAAGGCTTCTCCCCTGTGTGAGTTCTTTTATGCAAATCCAGATTGTTCATCTGACAGAATGTCAATCCACATTCCATGTATTTATAAGGTTTTCCCCCCAGTGTGAGTTTTCTGATGTGAACTTAAGTTACTGCTAAATCGGAAGTTCAATCCACATTCCATGCATTTATATGGTTTCTCCCCAGTGTGAGTCCTATGATGGGTATTCAGCTGACTGCTGTGAGAGAAGTTCTTTCCACATTCCATGCATTTATAAGGTTTCTCCCCTGTGTGAGTTCTTTGATGGGAACTGAGGCTATGGCTGTCAGTGAAGCTCTTTCCACATTCCATGCATTTATATGGTTTCACCCCTGTGTGAGTTCTTTGATGAGAACTCAGGGCATCGCTCCGACTGAAGCTCTTTCCACATTCCACACATTTATATAGTTTCTCCCCTGTGTGAGTTTTTTTATGAGAACTAAGCCCCTGGCTGTGACTGAAGTTTTTTCCACATTCCATGCATTTATACGGTTTCTCCCCTGTGTGTGTTCGTTGATGTGAATTCAGGTGGTCCTTCCGACTGAAACTTAATCCGCATTCCATGCATTTATATGGTTTCTCCCCAGTGTGAGTTTTTTGATGTGAACTTAAGTTACTGCTAAACCGGATGTTCAATCCACATTCCATGCATTTATATGGTTTCTCCCCAGTGTGAGTTTTTTGATGTGAACTTAAGTTACTGCTCTGAGTGAAGTTCTTTCCACATTTCATGCATTTATATGGTTTCTCTCCAGTATGAGTTCTTTGATGTAAACTGAGGTTACGGCTGTGAATGAAGCTCTTTCCACATTCCATGCAGTTATATGGTTTCTCCCCTGTGTGAATTCTTTGATGAGAACTGAGGCTACGACTGTCAGTGAAGCTCCGTTCACATTCCATGCATTTATATGGTTTCTCCCCAGCGTGAGTTCTTTGATGAGAACTAAGGGTACGGCGCTGACTGAAGTTCTTTCCACATTCCATGCATTTATATGGTTTCTCCCCAGTGTGAGTTCTTTGATGAGAACTAAGCCCCTGGCTGTGACTGAAGTCCTTTCCACATTCCATGCATTTATATGGTTTCTCTCCAGTGTGAGTTCTTTGATGGGAACTCAGGGAACTGTTCTGATTGAAGCTCTTTCCACATTCCATGCATTTATACGGTTTCTCTCCTGTGTGAATTCTCTGATGTCTAATAAGATGAGCTTTCTCACTGAAATTCTTTCCACATTCTAAGCATTTATATGGTTTCTCTCCTGTGTGAGTTCTTTGATGTGAACTAAAATGACTTTTAAAACGGAAGCATAATCCACATTCTAAGCATTTATAAGGTTTCTCCCCAGTGTTAGTTCTTCGATGTGAATGTAGATTTCTTCTATTGAAACTATTTTCACATTCCATGTTTCTGTACGATTTCTCCCCAGGGTGAGTTCATTAAACTGAACTAGTAGCACTGGTCAGAAGCGGTCTCCACATTTCAGCCATTTAACCCATTTCCCATCTAGCTCAGGTTTTTTTCCAAGCTTTTCTTCTCGGCTTCACACTTGACTCCTTTCAAGGCCAGAAGAAGTGGCTCTCAATAATTCTGGCCATCGTGTCTGTTACCTGATAGAGAAAAAAGAATATGTTGTAAGAATGTAGCACAGAGCGTAATCTAATTGGAGGTCAAACCATAGAGTTTCCTTTGTCTTTGACTCCTTTGAAAGGCATATGTCTCCTGAAGGGTTTATTAGCAACATTTGAAAAAGTAGCCATATTGTGAAAACAGAATGGATTCCACTTGCCTGAATTGATACTTCCAAAGGGACAGTGATGGGAAAATATAGTTGATTAATATTAACCATGTGATGGACAGGTCAGTAACCACTCCTATTTATCACAATATAACCCTGATTTAACAACCAATGGGTGAACAGAAGAGGTGGAACTAACGAAATATAAGAGAAATGGAAGACAGTTAAAGTTCAGTTAGGGATGAATTAGGGATGAGTTAGGGATGAGTTAGGGATATGAGTTGGAGAAAAGCAGTTTAGGCAGTTAGGACCAGTCTTGTGTTAGAGAAGAATAGAGAGATAGAAAACAAGATAAGAAATGAATAAATACCTTGATTAACATGAATATATATAAGCAAATATAAATGTCATAAAAGCACAGTTTATTAAATTAATAAGACCATCCATGATTCACTTTACATGCTTTACTGACAAACACTTAAATAAACATTGTTATATTGGAGAACTGTGATTTAAGAGTCATATTTGATAGAGTGAGGAATAAATCCTCCGGTGGCAGAGGAAAAGAGTTGAGAAATAAATGTCATACCTGAAAGTGACCCTGGGTTGTGTGGAAGAACAAACAGGAGAACTGAGGGTGTGTGACAAACCAATATTCGACATAATAGTAACCATGGGCCATCAAGTCAATTCTGACTGATGGCAACCCTTTTTTCGGGGGTTTCTAGGTAGAGAATACTCAAACGTCATTTCCCATTCCCTGCTTCTGGAATGGTGCAGTTTCTCGGTGGCCACACAGGCTGACCTTCACTGTGGGAAGCAGAGTGGCGAACTGAACACCTATATCAGGCTCTGCAATCAGATACCTAAACCACTGAGCTATCAGTGGTGATCTGATTCATGTTTTGAAACTTGCCGCTTGACTCGGTGGGTTTCTGTTCTCTCAGCTTGAGTCAGCCTGGTGTATGTTTCTATGTGTGTAAATAAAGGCACAGCTTGAGAATAGTCTGATTCTTGAGACCAAGATACTTTTCCGCTAACCATTTGGACATATTGTTGACCTCTGCACAAGCAGATTACAATCTACTCAGAGAGGGCTATAAGCATGATGGGGTGATACAGAATCAGCACACTTTGCTTTGCCTTGGTTTGGCTTGGCTTGGCTGGGCTTGCCTGGGCTGGAGGGCCTCTAACCCTGAAGTGCAAAAGACCTGCAGGCTTTCAGTAAAAAGGAAGGAGATGAAGTTTTTACCTGGTTTGGAGCATTTGGTTGATGAATGGAAAGCACACATTTATTCACCATTACACAAACTGGGCTACCTATTGAAAAATTCCTTCATTTTCCCAAATGCACACCTACCACTTTCCAACTGCCCATTCCCCTTGTCTGAACTACACATTTTTCTGACCCACTGCATGCTCAGAATCATTAGAACAATGATATCTGAGACCCAAGGGGTGGGGTGAACCAAACTGACCCGATCCTCCAATTTGCTCACCTGAATGGAAAAAATGCCACCAGTCCTCTGAGCCTGGGCCATTTCCCAAACTGCATGACATGTGACAGGTTTGATATAAACCTGAAAGGAATTGTTAATCCAGTTTTGCATGAAGCAGTTGTAAAGAGCATAAATATTGTAAGTATTCATCAGGATCAATGTTAAAAAGAATGTAAAGTAACAATTTATACAGCTGGGGTGATACAAGATACTTGTATCAGCTGTAGAAGAAAACACAGGATTGGCTGAGCCAAGAATAAAGCCAGCAGTCTCAGCACACACACTGTGGTGGTGGTGGTATGGTAGGTAAGGTGCTGTGGTGACGTGATGTTGTGGAGAGAACTTGGTGGAGAAGGAGAAATTCACTGAATCTGATTTATGCCTAAACTCTGTTGTTATTGGCAACAAAGCAAAACAGCCAAGAAATAAAGCAAGGGGAGGTGGAGCCTGACTGCAGTGAAGCCAGCAGCTCCTGGCAAACAGCTCCTGGGAAAAATTGGAATCGCCCAGCCTGTTGTCCCTCTAGAAAGGGGGAGACGGAAGGGGAGGCCAGGAGAGGTCACCCCCAAGCAGATGGTGAGCACAAAAGTTAGAAGATTTGGCAGCAACCAGGACTTTCTTCCCTCTGAAAATTCACCCACGCACAGACCGGAGATGGGAGGCCATTTTATGGCAGAAAGCTGCATGAAACTCCACCCCCAAATTCCGAGGAAGGAGAACAAAAATACGGCCGAAAATACACAATAACAAAGTAAGTTTTTGATTTATGAATAACCTCATTAATATGTTAAAAGAAACTAAAGTGAAAATACCTGACCGAAAGGAGAGAGGAAGCGGCGAGCCGGCATGCCAGCTTGTTCTTTTTTTTTCAAAGCGAACTGTCTGATAAACACCAAGTGTATAATTAGCAAGCTGGCTCAAGGTCATTCAGAGACACTGTGAGATGGAAAAATTTTGTGTTTCTGGAAAAAAATCCCAGAGGAAATACTACTCAACAGGGACTGAAATCTCGTCAATGCTGTTGACTTTTCTGGACTTTTCTCACTAGTTTGAGTGGGACTTTGAAAATAAAATCTTGTCTTTGAAGCAGGAGGTATAAGTTTTTGGGAATAAAAAACAGGCGATGAATCATCAGTGTGGCGACACAGATTGAAGAGTGGCAGAAGCCAGTCGAATGGGACTTTGATAATAGAAGTGTTTTTGGTTTTGGAAGGAAGAATAAATCCCTGGGAGCAACGGACAGTAAATTATCAGCACATCAGCAAGAGGAATTTAACAGAATAGACGGAGGACCCAAGAAAATCAGCTCTGGAGTTATTAAAGGACTATGACGGTTTTTCTCTTTAGGATAGACTGGTTCCGCGTTTGATGCTTACTTTGGACTCTCTTTTGCCTGGACTGTGTGGATTCTGAGAATATTGCTATAATACCTGGGCAAGGAGGGGGAGGACATACCTAGTGGGAATGTTGCCAGACAAAGAATGGCTGGTTATCATGCAAATGACAATAATAACAGGATTTCAGCAGGCAAATGAGCACCTCAACCAGGTAGAAGACCTGATGAAAGGGAAACCATCAGAGGTTAAACAACTGAATGAAATTGTAACTCCAGAACAGTTTTTATTGAGAGCGATGCCAGGTAACATAAATGAGATTAAGAGTTACCATGTGAGCTACCCAGCTATAATAGACAGAAAAGGTGATGTTAAAAATCAGACTACTGTCCTGGATTAAATTTTATCTCCCCAAAACTGGAAGAAAATAGAGGCACAGAAATGAGAGAAGGGTACTGAGAAAATATGGGAAGTGCCAGAAATGGATATCTTTCCAGGCAGGCTGAATGTACGTCCAAGGCAGTAGGAAAATGAAAGAAGGGATATATTTTATAATTGGTCTCGATTTCTTGATAGAGTTGGAATAACTCGCAGGGAGCAGGGACCTATTGTCATGGTCCGCCCTCGAAGGCTACTGGATCCGATTGGATTCCAGGATGCCATGAGAGGAGTTACGGCTGACCTGGCTGGCGCTCCTGTCAAGGCACTGGTTGACGGCTGGTTCACCGCCGCGGCTAGTGCCGTAGACACGATCGCGCCTAAACGCCCTCTCCGCCGCAGAGATCGCCCGGCGCCCTGGTTAACCAGGATCTCCGGGTGTCGAAGCGGGTCAGGAGACGGCTAGAGCGCAAATGGAGAAAGGACCCGACGGGTTTCAATCGTATAGCTGTTAAGGTCGCTACTAACCTTTACCAGGCTAAGGTAAAGGCTGCCAGTCGAACTTACCTCGCTAACCGGATAAGCGAAGCGTCTAACCAGCAGGCGGAATTATTCCGTATAGTACGCGACCTATCCGGAATTGGCCCGGGTGATAGGCCTCCCCCTAGTTTTACACCGGACCAATTTGCAGCATTTTTAAAATCTAAAGTGGAGGCCATCCGCCGGGACCTCGCTCCTTTTTTGAATACAGTGAGTCGAGTTGAGATGTCCAGCGCTCCGTCTTGTCCGGTGATTTTTGATACCTTTCAACCTGTTTCGTCCGATACTGTCGCCAGGACGCTTGACCGCTGTCGTGCCACCACCTCCTCCTTGGACCCTTGCCCGGCCTGGCTAATCAAAGCAGCCAGGCCTTCAACAACGGAATGGGCTACTGTAATAATTAATCGGTCTTTCCTTGAGGGCAGATTTCCCTCTGCCCTCAAGGAAACACTCATTAGGCCCATTAGAAAGAAATCTAATTTGGCGGCGGACGAAATTGGCAATTATAGGCCCGTCGCCAATGTTTCTTTCTTAAGCAAGGTAGTCGAGAGGGTGGTGGCCGATCAGCTTCAGGCGTTCCTGGATGAAACAGATGCCCTGGATCCATTCCAGTCGGGCTTCAGGCCGCGCCACGGAACAGAAACGGCATTGGTCGCGATGTGTGATGACCTATTGAGGGAGGCCGACAGGGGCAAAATGTCTCTGCTGGTCCTCCTCGATATCTCAGCGGCCTTTGATACCATTGACCACGGTATCCTCCTGGGGAGGCTCACCGAGTTGGGAATAGGTGGCCAGGCTTTCGCCTGGCTCCGTTCCTTCTTGGAGGACCGCCCCCAGAGAGTACAGCTTGGGGAGAATGTCTCGGCCCCGTGGAGCCTCAATTGTGGGGTCCCACAGGGGTCGATCATCTCCCCAATGCTGTTTAACATCTATATGAGGCCGCTGGGGCGGGTCATCAGGGGGTGTGGAGCGATGTGCCATCAATATGCGGATGACACGCAGCTCTACATCTCCTTTTTTCCAACTGCAGGAGATGCCGTTCTGTCCCTTCAGCGTTGCCTGGGGACCGTATTGGAATGGATGCAGGAGAACGGGCTGAGGCTGAACCCAGACAAGACGGAGGTACTAAGGGTGGGCGCTCCCACAGTTGGGGACTTGGGAAACTCCCTCACTTTTGGGGGTGTGACTCTGCCCGCCAGGGATGGGGTCCGCAGCTTGGGGATCCATCTGGACCCGGCGCTCACTATGGAATCTCAGGTGGCGTCTGTGGTCCGTACCGCTTTTTTCCATCTTAGGCGGATAGCCCAGCTGCGACCCTACCTTGATGTGGGGGCGCTTACTACCTTGGTGCATGCGCTCGTAATCTCAAGATTAGACCACTGTAATGCGCTCTACGTGGGGCTACCTTTGAGGTTGCTGCGGAAACTACAGGTGGTGCAGAATGCTGCGGCCAGATTACTTAGTGGAGTGAGAAGATTCCAACATATCTCGCCCACTCTGGCCGCACTGCATTGGCTGCCCATCCGATTCCGCATCGACTTCGAAGTGTTGATGCTTACCTATAAAGCCCTAAACGGTTTAGGACCTCGATACTTGGTGGAACGCCTTCTCCCACCAAGATCTACCCGTGTCACTCGTGCGAGCCAGGAGGTGAGGCTGAGGGGCCTAACGCCGAGAGAGGCCCGGAAGGAGAAGACCAGAAATCGGGCCTTCTCGGCGGTGGCTCCTCGGCTCTGGAACAACTTACCTCCTGAGATTCGCGCGGCTCCCTCACTGGACATTTTTAAGAAACAACTAAAAACATTGATGTATAGGCAGGCTTTCCCAACAGAAAACTCCTGACGATTTTTCCTTTCTTATATCTTTCTTTGATTTCTATCTTAGTCTAGGTGCAATGTTTTAAAATTATATTGTTTCTTTTATTGTAAGCCGCCTAGAGTGGGCTAATATGTCCAGATAGGCGGGACAGAAATTAAATAAATAAATAAATAAATAAATAAATAAATAAATAAATAAATAAATAAATAACTTAGACTTAAATTAAAATATGAATATAAGCTGATATTTAGAGGATAATAAAACAGTATACAGATATGTAAAAAAAGGACACAGTTGTTTTTTGTATTGAAAAATAAATAGATCAGAGGCATGTATACTTAATATGAATAGAGTGGATGGTTGTATATTCTGTGTTCTATCCTCAAAACCTTTTTCCCATCCCTTACACTCCCTTTTACCTTTTGTATTCCCTACCCTGTTTCTAGTATTTTAAAAACAAAAAAAATATTTAAAAAAGAAAGCAAGAAGAGACAGAGAAGGAAGGAGGAGGAGGAGGGGTTACTGTATTGTTTAATGTCTTGATTTAGGCCGGGGGGGGGGAATACAAGATTGATACAGTGACAATTTATAAACTGCAAAGTGTATGCTTTACAGTACATGGATTTCTGAAGGAAAGATGCAGGGGTGCAGATGACATGGACTGTTCAGGCATCAAGAATTGTGAAGTAGGCTGTTTGGAACGATGGGCGGTTCTTCCATCCCCCTGTGAGCATGCCAGGAAGCCGTGGCCAGTTAAGATCTTGCTGAAAAGAGGGGGGAAATATTACTAAATATACCAGTGGGGGTTTATGGGTTAGTTTTTTTTTTTTTAGGAAAATAGTTAACGTTTGAGGATTTGTTACTATTCAGTGTTGCTTTGCTGGGGTATGTCGTCAGAGTATGGGGCCAAATGGCAAGACGATGCTAACATGGAATGGTTAAGAATTTAAAAGTATTCACTTTGAATGTCAAAAGCTTGGAGAAAGTTTTAAAAAGAAAAAGATAAAGTCTTGATAAATAAAGATAAATGGCAATGGATGAAGAGGACAATAAGTTAAACCCTCCCAAGGATGAAAGAAAGTATATTACAATATGAAATAAATATGATACAGTATGAAATAAACTGAGAAATAGAACTGACATGCAAGATGTTTGGAGAGAATTGAAAGAAGATGTAAACAAGTTTACTTTTTATTCATCAGCATATAAATGTTACTTTAGGATAGATTATATATATTTGCATATAGTTATTGTGTTTTAGAGTTTGTAAGACACATAGGGTTAATAAATATAGCAGATCAAACATTGGTGAATATGGATTTTAAAGGTACATGTGATTATAAAGAAGCTAGGAGGTGGAGGCTACATACAGGAATTTTATGTCAAAATATTTATTTATTTATTTATTTAATACCCCACCTATCTGTTCAAAATGAGCACTCTAGGTGGCTTCCAAATATATAAAACACAAGAAAATGTACATATAACAAAAAACCAATATACTATAAACAATGATAATAACAATAAGTGGCCAACAATAAGCAGTAGAAATATTTTCAAGATAGCAATATATCAAAAGAAAAATGGATTAAAGAAGAAAAGATTAAGTGTTATCTGGTGGGAAAGCCTGCTTAAACATCCAAGTTTTAAGATGGGTCTTAAAAATACACAGCAACGGGGCCTCACGAATCTCTGGAGGAAGGTTGTTCCAGAGGCAAGGAGCCACCGCCGAGAAGGCCCGGTTTCGTGTCTTCTCCTTCCGGGCCTCCCTTGGCGTTAGGCTCCTCAGCCTCACCTCCTCACTCGATCGAGTGATACGGGTAGTTCTTGGTGGGAAAAGGCGTTCCGCCAAGTATCAAGGCCCTAAACCGTTTAGGGCTTTGTACGTAAGCATCAACACTTTGAAGTCGATGCGGAACCGAATGGGCAGCCAATGCAGTGCGGCCACAGTGGGTGAGATGTGTTGGTATTTTTTCACTCCCCTACGTAGTCTGGCAGTGGCATTCTGCACCACCTGGAGTTTCCGCAACAGCCTCAAAGGCAGCCCCACGTAGAGTGCATTACAGTGGTCTAATCTTGAGATTACGAGCGCATGCACCAAGGTAGTGAGAGCTCCAACATCAAGATAGGACCGTAGCTGGGCTATCCGCCGAAGGTGAAAAAAGGCGGTACGGACCACCGACGCCACCTGAGTTTCCATTGTGAGTGCCGGGTCCAGATGGATCCCCAAGCCGCGGACCCCATCCTTGGTGGCAAGAGTCACCCCCCCAAAAGAGAGGGAGTTTCCCAGACCCCCAGCTGTGGGGGTGCCCACCCTCAGTACCTCCTGTAGCATTCAGCCCTGCCCTCACCTGTCCGTCACAGCTGGGCAGTGAAACATCAGCCAATTAGGAGATGGAGGGTGGTGCAGAAGAGGGAGGAGCGGTGATAAAAAGGCATGTATGATGTATGAGGAGAGGCAGATTTTGAGAGAGCGAGTGTTTTAAGTGTCTGTGAGCCTGTGAGCTAATTAGTCAGTGAAGGAAGAGTCTGTGTGTGTTAGTTAGTGAGAGATCTTGATTATCACCTTGTGATTTACTCATTTTGTTTTGTTAAATCAATAAACACAGTTTTGTTTTGAAGATACACTTGTCTTCTTAAATATTGAAAGTTATTGGTGGCAGCAATTGAAGAGGAAGGGTGAGCATGTCAGGAGGCCTGAGTCAGTAGAGGCTCCAGCGTGCTCGCCACACCTCCGTCTTGTCTGGGTTCAGCCTCAGCCCGTTCTCCTGCATCCACTGCAGTACAGTCCCCAGGCAGCGCTGAAGGAACAGAACGGCATCTCCTGCGATTGGTGAAAAGGAGATGTAGAGCTGAGTGTCATCAGCGTACTGATGACACGATGCTCCACCCCACCTGATGACCCCGCCCAGCGGCCTCATATAGATGTTAAACAGCATATATGTTAAATAGTAGTAGTAGTAGTAGTAGTAGTAGTAGTAGTAGTAGTAGTAGTAGTAGTAATATTTTAAATTTGTATGGAATCATTTCAGCATCTTGTATAGATCAAGTCACTGAGAAATACAGTAAAATTAAAGTCTTCAACATACTCACATAGGAAAGCCTCTCTCATTCCTTCCAGAGGGGCAACATCTACGCTTCCACCAAGGACACTGTTTGTGTCCACATATCAAAAGTTTCTTGACATTTTACAACATAAACATATATTGGAGAAAACTGAGAAAGAATTGATGGAAATATCGTGGATAATTCGTAAGAGAGGGTAGTAAGGAAAGCTTAATTTGACGCACTATGAAACATGTAACAAAGGGTTATGGAACCAATAAAGAAAGATTTGAAAGACTGGCAGAACATAATTAAGAGATTTTGAAATGGTGATGAAAAAGCAAGGATTAATAAAAAGTACTGGTATTAATATCAGAAGCTAGGAGAAACCAACAAGAATTTGACCCAACTCCGGGAGGCCGTGGAAGACAGGAGGGCCTGGCGTGCTCTGGTCCATGGGGTCACAAAGAGTCGGACAGAACTAAACAACAACAACAACAGGAGGATTAGGTTTACCAAGGAGAAGGGAACTAGCACCTCATGGGATTTGGAGACTCTCCCTCTCTTAATGTAGCCTAAATAGCATTGGCCTTTTTTGCAGCCACATCACACTGTTGGCTTGTGACCTAAGGGTGGTCAGGCTGACAGCGGGTTAGTGAGCAAAAAAGTCATTATATGTTCTGTACATGCTGTTATGCCAAAGTTAAGCTATTTAATTTAAACGTTTAAATACAAAGTACTTTTATATTTATGTTTGCCTGTCATAGGTTTTTGCATCTGGAGAGAAAGACAAAACATGGAGTTTCTGTCAGGTTTCCCTCATTCTCTCCTTTTAAAAATTGTTTTAATAGCTTGGGTTAGGGTATGGGATACAGAAGGTAAGAGGGGGTGTAAGGGAAAAAAGGGGCTGGGATGGGAGGGGAGGAGAAACAAAAAAATACTAGCATCCAGTCTATTCATATTGCGATATCAAAATTCAAACTCCTCTTTTCTACTATTTTCTGCCTTCCAGATTTTAGTTGATCTATGTTATTCAAGCACTATCTGGTGACTCTAACCACTTGTAGAATAAGTCCCATCTTTCAGTTGCCTTTTGTGTAGGTCTTTCCTCATTCCCTCCTGAGGGGCAACATCTACGCTTCTACCAAGGATTTTGTTTTCTTGACATTTTACAACATAAACATATATTAGAGAAAATGGAGAAAGAATTGACAGAAATATGGAGGATAATTCGTAAGAGGGCAGTAATTTGATGTACTATGAAATGTGTAACAAAGGGTTACTACTTAAAATTATTTTTTCCTTTAGGATGGAACCAATAAAGAAAGATTTGAAATACTGGCAAAACGTATCATTTTGAAATGATGATGAAGAAAAAGCAAGGATTAATACGATGATACGGATGATACGACAGTGGTGGGGCTCATAAATAAGAACAATGACTCTGCTTATAGAAAGGAAGGACAAAGGTTGATACTTTGGTGTAAAGAAAATCATCTCACACTTAACATCAAAAAAACTAAAGAACTCATAACTGATTTCAGGAGGAAGAGAAATGTACATTTACCACTGTACATAAACGGTGAGGAAGTGGAGAGAGTTGGTAGTTTTAAATTTCTGGGTACTTACATCTCAGATATGGAACAACTGATTGGTTCAAAATTGGGAAAGGAGTACGACAAGGCTGTATATTGTCTCCCAGCTTATTCAACTTATATGCAGAATACATCATGCGGAAGGCTGGACTGGAGGAATCCCAAGCCGGAATTAAGATTGCCGGAAGAAATATCAACAACCTCCGATATGCAGATGACACCACTCTGATGGCAGAAAGTGAGGAGGAATTAAAGAACCTTGTAATGAGGGTGAAAGAAGAGAGTGCAAAAAATGGTCTGAAACTCATCATCAAAAAAACGAAGATCATGGCCACTGGTCCCATCACCTCCTGGGAAATAGAAGGGGAAGATATGGAGGCAGTGACAGATTTTACTTTCTTGGGCTCCATGATCACTGCAGATGGAGACAGCAGCCATGAAATTAAAAGACGCCTGCTTCTTGGGAGGAAAGCGATGACAAATCTTGACAGCATGTTAAAAAGCAGAGACATCACCTTGCCAACAAAAGTCCGAATAGTCAAAGCTATGGTTTTTCCTGTCGTGATGTATGGAAGTGAGAGCTGGACCATAAAGAAAGCAGACCGCCGACGAATTGATGCCTTTGAATTGTGGTGCTGGAGGAGACTCTTGAGAATCCCCTGGAATGCAAGGAGAACAAACCTATCAATTCTAAAGGAAATCAACCCTGAGTGCTCACTGGAAGGACAGATCCTGAAGCTGAGGCTCCAGTACTTTGGCCATCTAATGAGAAGAAAAGACTCCCTGGAAAAGACCCTGATGTTGGGAAAGTGTGATGGCAAGAGGAGAAGGGGACGACCAAGGATGAGATGGCTGGACAGTGTCTGCGAAGCAACCAGCATGAATTTGACACAACTCCGGGAGACAGTAGAAGATAGGAGGGCCTGCTCTGGTCCATGGGGTCACGAAGAGTCGGACACGACTAAACAAAACATCTCAGAGGACCTCTCATGGACTATAAATGCCAACATGCTAATAAAGAAGGCACAGAAGAGGCTGTATTTCCTGAGAATGCTCGGGAAGTTAAATTTATCACAGCATTTACTTCTGTCCTACTATCGTAGCACCATTGAGAGTGTCCTAACCTATGGCATTCTGGCATGGTTTGGGAGTAGCTCTGTAGCGGACAAAAAAGCTCTACAGAGAATCATTAAAATTGCCCAGAATATCATCGGGCTCCAGCTACCAACCCTGGATGACATCTTCACATCCCGCTGTCTGAGGAAGTCACACAGCATCCTGAGAGACTCTTCCCATCCTGCTTATAACTTTTTTGAACTATTACCGTCTGGCAGAAGATATAGAACAATTAAGACTCGGACCACACGTTTTCTAAATAGTTTTTATCCTAGAGCTATAATTGCAATTAATAATGAGCTTAAAGACCACCAGCAGTGAATAATTAGTTGGACTGTGTTACTTGGCCTGCGGTGTAGATGTTTGTATTTTTAGTGGGGGACTTTTAGTGGGTGGGGGGTGTTTGGGGAATTGTATGTGTGTGCATGTGTCTGGTCTCTGGGTGTCTGTGAATTTCGTTGTATGTGTATATACTTACAATGACAATAAATTATTATTATTATTATTATTATTATTATTATTATTATTATTATTATTATTATTATTATTATTATTATTATTATTATTATTCTTATTCTTATTATTCTTATTATTCTTATTATTATTATTATTATTATTATTATTATTATTAAAAACTACTGGTATTAGTATCAGAAAATAGGAGGATTAGGTTGACCAAGGAGAGGGGAACTAGCACCTCATGGGATGTGGAGACTCTCCCTCTCTTAATGCACCCTAAATAGCATTGGCCTTTTTTGCAGCCACATCACACTGTTGGCTCATTTTCGGCTTGTGACATAAGATGATTCCAAAGTCCTTCTAGCTCTTAGTACTGCTGAGACACTGTGTGTGTTCCGGTGAAAAGGATACCGGAATGCACACCTTAAGGGTGAAGATGACGTCAGGTCTCTGGCCACCGACTGGACAGTGTGGGATAGTCTATATGGCCACTGGGTAATGACTTCTTTCTCTTGGCTCATGCAGAGGGTTGTGGACTTTTACGCTGTTGCTGCTGTATATAAATGTCAATAGACTTAGTTGCTAGAAGTCTAGTGTCTGCCTGATTTTCTTGACTGCTGGGACTGCAACAAGGAGCTTCGGGAACAGGCGCTGCTAAAAAAACAGCGCCACTCTGACATAAGCACTACTGAGGATGATGAAGAGTTCTGGAGGTCTCCAATGCTTATACACCAGGCTGGAATTTCACAGTTGGCACTAATGAAGAAAAGCTCACCCACCCGACCACCAACCCCCACGTGCATGGAACAGACCTCCTCGGCTTTTGCTTTTTTATTTATTTTCTTCCCAAGCACATCTAGGTAAAGATCACTTGGAATTTACAAGATGAAATTAAAATGAATTTGGATAGGTTGAGGAACGAGATAAGTCAAAAGATAAAGGAATATAAAACATGAAACATTTTGTGGTTTGGCAGAAGTACATTATTTAAAATGAAATAGATCCCTAAATTAAATTTCCTATTATGGATGTTACCAATAAAGATTTCGGGTAAGTAGTTAAAATAATGGCAAGTGATGATTAATACATATTGCAATAATAGTAAGAAAGCTAGGATTAATAAGAAATGTTGGTAGATATTACAAAAAGAAAGTCATCAGATAACCAATATTAAATGTTATTATGTAACAAATCAATTAAGATATATTTCAGGCATTCACGAACTTGCCCAGGCTAATAAAAACCTACAAGACTCAATTGCAGTGATGGAGACAGAAAGAGCCTCAAACATTCTTAGATTTCAAAACATACCAGAAGATAAACAGGAGGACTTACCAGAACTGATGGCAACTATTTTGGCAGAGGCACTAGGAATTGAAAAAGAAGAGTTGGAAAGTGAGATAGACCAAA
Organism: Pogona vitticeps; assembly: GCF_051106095.1. NCBI lineage: Eukaryota > Metazoa > Chordata > Lepidosauria > Squamata > Agamidae > Pogona > Pogona vitticeps. The sequence goes on from NC_135798.1 coordinate 34,380, forward strand.
CATATAGATTAAATTCAAGCTATGCAAGAAAGAATAGAATACCACGTTAAGTACATGCAAAGTTTGTGAAAAGGTCGACAAGAGATGAAATACTGTGAAGGGCCAGTGAAGAACCAATACAATATCAACAAAAGGAAATTGTGGTATTGAAACAGATACCATGGAGAATAAGAGAGGGGAGGAAACAATATCAATTTTTGACCACTAAACGGATTAGAAAAAGAATGAATTTCAGATGGCTGGTACCTGAAGGGATCCTGGTCAATTGGAACTCAAGAAGACACAGACTTGACTCCATCCAAAAAGCAAGAGAATTCCTTGAAAGACATATAACCTTCTTCAAAGAAGAAGCACAGGAACAAGAAATAAAAAGGTAAAGGTAAAGGTTCCCCTTGACAATTTTTGTCCAGTCGTGTCCGACTCTAGGGGGCGGCACTCATCCCGCTCTTCAAGCCATAGAGCCAGCGTTTGTCCGAAGACAATCTTTCCGTGGTCACATGGCCAGTGTGATTTAGACACGGAATGCTGTTTACCTTCCCACCAAGGTGGTCCCTATTTATCTACTCGCATTTTGCATGCTTTCGAACCGCTAGGTTGGCGGGAGCTGGGACAAGCAACGGGCGCTCACTCCGTCGCGTGGATTCGATCTTACGACTGCTTGGTCTTCTGACCCTGCAGCACATGCTTCTGCGGTTTAGCCCACAGCGCCACCACGTCCCCCGGAACAAGAAATAAATGAAGAAAACAGTAGAAAACAGAGAGAGAAAACACCAGAAGAGGAGAGTGAGCTAAGTGAAGAAGAGAGTCAGAAAAAGGATGCTGAACAAGATTTGAACAAAACACAAAGAGAAAAAAGGAATGCTAGGGCAATAAAACCTAAATACAAGTAAACAAGATGGAGAATGAAATTGGGATCTTCTCAGTGAATATTAATGGTTTGAATGCACCAAGAAAAAAAAGGCACAAGACAAGGATGTCCGCTCTCTCCATTGCTATTTATATTAACTCTGGAAGTATTAAATAGGAATGTGAGGAATGATCCAGAGATTAAAGGTACCAAAATAAAGGACGAGAGCTATAAACTACAAGCATTTGCAGATGAGTTGGTGTTTATATTGGAAGACCCACTGGAAACAACATCGAGATTACTGGAGAAAATAAAGAGGTTACTTACCTGTAACCATGTTTCTTTGAGTGGTCCTCTGTGAATTCACACATATGGGTATTGTCTGCGCCTGTGCTGACTCTCTCGAAAGATTCTAGAGCTAAAAGTAACAATTTTATGGTGTGATCTTCCATGACGTATATGCTCCTCCCACCCACCATCTTCCTCAGTTCCTAAACTTATCCGTCGGGTGCAAAGGAAAGAATCAATTAGGTATCCAATTAACTCGTGACGGACAGTGGGGAAGGATGGGTGGGTTTTGTGAATTCACAGAGAACCATTCAAAGAACTATGGTTACAGGTAAGTAACCTCTTTTTCTTTTTCGTGGCCTCTGTGAATGCACACATATGGGTGACTAGCAAGCGGCACTTACTGGTTGGTGGATCGTCACAGTAAGAAGGATGACAGGACCGCTCTGCCAAATGCAGCACCTTGGCGTGCTCTGACGTCCAGCCAATAGTGTCTGACGAACGTGGACGGCGTGGACCAGGTGGCGGCACGACCGATGTCAGGGACCTCGGTGCCACGGTGAAAGGCAGTAGAGGTGGACAGCGCTCTGGTGGAATGAGCTGTCAGATGTTCTAGAGGGGTTTTCCCCAAGAGGCTGTAAGCAAGGGAAATAGTCTGAACTATCCAGCGTGCTATAGATTGAGAGGAGGCTGGAGCGCCCTTGTTTGGGTCGTGGAAGCAAAGGAAGAGCTTGCTGGACTTACTTAAAGAATTAGTCCTTTCGACATAGAAGGCCAATGCACGCCTGACATTGAGGTTGTGGAGCATATTTTCCAGGGGTGAAGATGGAGACCTGAAGAAAGATGGGAGTATGATGGGCTGGTTGAGGTGGAAATCAGAGACCACCTTTGGGAGAAAGGAAACATCAAAATAAAGAGTCACTTTATCAGGGTGAAAATGAATAAAGGGTGGATCGGCCTGGAGAGCTGCGAGCTCGCTAGCTCATTTGGCGGACGTGATGGCGACCAAGAAAACCGATTTGAGGGTCAGGAATTTGAAGTCAATGGAAGCCATTGGTTCGAACGGGGGTTGCATGAGGGCGTTGAGAACCAGTTGCAGTGACCACTGAGGAGTGATACGTTGCTGAGAGGGACGGATGTTGTTAAGTCCCTTGAGGAATTTTTTAACCATTGGGTGAGAAAAGAGTTTGGATGAGGGGAAATCATCCGGCTGATGAGCCATAACGGCTGACAGGTAAACCCACAGTGTGGACTGGGAAAGACCGAACTTGAAGAGGTGGAACAGGTAAGTAAGCAGGGTCTTTAGGGAGATGGGCACAGCAGGTAGGCCATTGTCGTGAGTATATTTTAGGAAGGATTTCCATTTGTTTCTATATAGGAGAGTGGTGGAAGTTTTGCAAGCCCGGAGGAGGACTTGCATCACCTCGGGAGTATCCTCTAAGCTGTGAAACTGAGAGAGGCGACGTTGGGGTGAAGGACGAGGCCGTGGTCGAGCGAGAGGAGATCTGTGCGGAGAGGGAGGCGGAGCATGTCCGATGACATCGAGACCAGGTGAGTGAGCCATGGCTGGTGGGGCCAGTACGGGGCTATCAGGATTGCATTGGCTCCGTCTTGCCGGAGGCGGACGATCACCCTCTGAATGAGAGAGAGAGAGGAGGAAACATATAAAGGAGACCCTGGGACCAGTTCATGAGGAACGCGTCCCCTAGGGAGGTGCTGTCTCTGCCTGCTCTGGAGCAGAATTGGGTGCACTTATTGTTGGCATCGGACGCAAAAAGGTCCACCGAAGGTGTGCCCCATCTTTTGCATAGGCGGTGGAATATGGCATCGTTGAGTGTCCATTCGTGCGTCCTCGTTGGGAGCTGACTGAGATGGTCCGCCAAGGTGTTGTTGTCCGTGGAAAGGTGGACCACAATAGGAAAGACATGGTTGGAATAGCACCACTTCCAGAGGTCGACAGCTAGGTAGAGGAGAGAAGGGGAGTGGGTGCCGCCTTGTTTGTTGACATAGAAAAGTGCAGTGGTGTTGTCTGTTGCCAGCTGCACTACTCGACCTCGTATGAGAGGGAGAAAAGCGTGGAACGCTTTGATGATTGCCAGGAGCTCCAGATGGTTTATGTGGAGCGGAAGTTCTTGTTTTGACCACAGTCCATGAACTATGTGTCGTCGGCAGTGGGCACCCCAGCCTGTGGGGCTGGCGTCGGTCGTGACCTGTATCGATGGCCGTAGTGGGGAGAAGGGCCGGCCAATGAGGAGGTTGCATGGACAAATCCATTAGTTGAGTTGGGAGGCTAGCTCCGGTGTTACCGACAGCAGTGAAGACGGGGGGGTCTGTCACTGGGTTGAAGAGGGAGAGGAACTATGCCTGCAAGGATCTCATCTTGAGCCTGGCATGCTGGACGACAGCCGTCGTCGATGCCATGAGGCCGAGGAGGTGCTGGGCATGATGCGCGGATACGGAGTAGCAGGTTTGAAAGAGGTGGACAGCCCTTTGGATTTTGGTGATTTTTTCGAGGGGCAGGAACGCCCTTGCGCAGAGAGAGTTTATCTCCATGCCGATGAACTTTGCTGTTTGCTTTGGGGTTAGGTGCGACTTCTTGGGCTTGATCTTGAGACCAAGGATTTGGAGGGTACTGAGTGTTATGTCCCGTGTTCGTATGGTGTCGCGGTACGATGCTGCCACAATGAGCCAGTTGTCTATGTAGGGATAGATGTTGATTCCCTGCAGACGGAGGAAGGCCGCCACTGGTACCTTGCACTTGGTGAAAGTTCAGGGGGTGGTAGACAGCCCAAACGGGAGGGCGGGGAACTGGAAGGCGATGCCGTTGAAGTGAAACCTGAGGAATTTCTGATGGTCTGGATGGATATATGCGTCCTGCAGGATGAAAATATGCGTACTGCAGGTCAATAATTACGAACCAGTTTCCCTGCGAAAGTAAAGGGATAATAGAATCCAGTGTGAGCATGCGGAACTTGCGGGGAGATATGAAGCGGTTGAGACGGGTGAGGTCGAAGATAGGGCAAAGGCCTCCATCCTTTTTGGGGACTGTAAAGTACTTAGAGTAGAAGCCATTAAGGGAGTCCAAGACTGGGACTGGAGAAATGGCATGTTTGTGGATGAGTTTGGTAATGTCGTCCTGAAGAGTAGAGGACTATGGGGTGTAGCGAATGCGCCCGAAGGGGGAAAAGGCGGAGAACTCTATTAGGTAGCCGCATGCTATTATAGATAGAACCCATCTGTCGGAGGTGATGGCTCGCCAGTGATGGAAGAATGGGGCAAACCTGGTAAAGTCTGAAAGATGGAAGGGAGCTGCGGGGGAGGGTAGCAGAGGTAATTGTCAATACTGCTTAGCCTTTCACTGAGCTTTACGAAAGGATTGGTGCTGACACGGAACGGTCTGCGGCTTGTACGATGTCAAGAGAGGTTGAGGAGCAGGCAGGGACCTGTCAGTTTGATGGGGGTGGTATTGCCTGTAAGGTTGGAACCGTTGAGACTGGTATTGCTTGGGGTAGAACTGGCCTGAGTGGTAAGACGGGCGCTGGTAGGAGGTAGATGGTTGAACAGAGTAAGAATGCACGGTTTTGCGCTTTTTTGGAAGTCTTCCATGGTATCGTCAGTCGTTTGATTGAACAGGCTGGCACCATCGAAGGGTAGGTCCTCGATCCTGGTTTTGGTGTCATCAGAGATCGTAGAGGACTTGAGCCAGGCATGGTGTCGAATGGAAATGGCGGTAACTAAGGTTTTAGAGGCCGCTTCGGCGGAGTGGCGGGCAGCAATCCTTTGCTATTTGGCCAAATGGATGACTTGTGCATGGATATTGCTGAGGTCAGTTCTCATGGGTTCAGGAACTGCGTTGAGCAAAGGGAGGACATGGTTCCATAAATGGCGCTGAAAAGTACCCATGGCTGCCTGGTAGCTGATGATGCGAAGCAAAAAGGCTTGTACAGAGTATATTCGTTTGGCCAGTGTGTCCAGCTTTCTGCCATCTTTGGTGGCGAGAGTAGGTTTGGCCCTGGCATGGGCTTGAGCCTAACTGGACTCGACAATGATGGAATTGGGCACCGGGTGCTTATTAAGGAATTCGGCCTCGGCACCATGGGTTTTGTAGAGGCCGTCGGTGTGGCACGACATCTGCATGGTAGATGGGGGCTTCCTCCAAGTGTCCTTGATGAGTTGAAGGATGGATTTATTAAAGGGGAGGCTCAAAGGAGCGACTTGTTTCTGGTCGATGTCATCGAATACAGGATCAACATCAGCAGACGGGGGCTGCTCTGCGTCGGGATTCAGGGCTTGTGCCATGTGGTAGATCAAGTTGGTATAGGAAGAAAAATCATCTGAAGAAGACAAAGTGTGGCTGCCTCTCGTATCTGGTAGTGGGGAAGGCAGGTCGGGCTCATCAGAGGATTCGGAGCGTTGTGCTTCTGAAGAGGCGGGAGAGCCTGGAGATGAAGAATAGTCAGATTGGGCAAAACCTTCCGCCAAGGGAGGTTGATGTCGCTGGGTTGGTAAGACCTCAAAGTGATCCCGAGATGGCATCGGATCCGGCACTGAGGGCATCGGATGTGAAGGTAGGGCCCTGGGAGCCTTACAATGCTTTTGAGCTGGCTTAGTCGGTAGCGGGGGGCGTATAGATGACGCCGATGGCACTGGGGCAGAGACAGATGTATGGACCCAGTGCGAGTCAGTAGAGGGGACAGCCAGAGGAGGGTCTGGCGTTGTTCGGGGGTGTTTAGCATGATCGTACTGGTACCACTCATACAGGGTTTGCCAAACGTAGGGGTCGAAACACTGGTATGGTACCATTGGGAGGTGGCAAAAATCGCCGTACGGTGCCATAGACCTCGGTGGAGAGAGGTGCTTTCGTTTTTCAGTCCTTTTTCATGGAGGAGAAGGGGGAGCCTCCAGGTAAGATGCCGAGCTTTCAGCTGCCTGCCCTGAATCAGGGTTTGAATAGGCTGAGGCTGGGCTGGACTGTGGCACAGCCGCTTCAAGGCCAATGCTCGGGGTTTGGAGCAGTACCATAAAGGGGCCTGCTGTATCATGGGATTCATCACCATCCGAGGCTAAGTCAGGGGCTTCCCTGGAAGACTGCTCGAGGACAGGAGAGGGGAGAGAAGGCTGAGAAGGCTCCACGCAGGAGGGCCTGACCTTCCTGGGCTTTTTGGGGACAGGTTTCGCTTTCTTCTTCGAGCCTGTGTCGTGCGCTCGAGATGTGCCAGAATGAGGCAACTTGTGCTAACCAGATAATTTTGCTTTTTCAACAGAGTCCTTAGCTGGTAGCACGGGCACGGAATCAGAGGTAGACTGGCCTGCTGGAAGTCTGTCCGCTGAGAGAGTGGGAGATCCAGCAGCCTCCGAGGATGCAGCAGGATTCATGGCCGTTTGCCAAAGGTAAGACCGAAGTCTTTGGAATCTCTGCTTAAGTGCCAGCTTGGTAAGGTTTTTGCAAGCAGGGCACGAGTGGGTCGGATGTTCTTCGCCCAGGCAAAAAAGGCACTGGTTATGCCCGTCAGAAAGTGCGATTTTGTTCGCACAAGTGGTACACCGTTTGAAAGGCGATGGTAAGGCCATGGGCAGCAAACTGAAAAGGGGGGGGGAGGGAGGAAAGGGAATAAAATAGCGGGCAGACGATTTAGGCGAACAAAAGACTAGGTGGATCACTAAGTAGGCTATTAAACTAAGAGATAAAGGAAACAAAGTTCAAAAGAGCCTGAAAAAACAGCCTAAGGCGACAGTGAATCGCTCTAGCTTTCCTGAGAACCGGCGGAAAAAAGGAACTGAGGAAGATGGTGGGTGTCAGGAGCATATACCTCTTGGAGGATCACACCATAAAATTGTTACTTTTAGCTCTAGAATCTTCCGAGAGTCAGTGCAGGTGCGGACAATACCGCATATGTGTGCATTCACAGAGGCCACGAAAAAGAACAAGGAATTTGGAAAAGTAGCAGGATTGAAGATAAAGAAAAAACTAAAGTTATAGTGAAAAACTTAACAGCCAAGCAAAAAAAAAAATCAACTGTCAAAGATGTCAGATTTACAAGTAGTTAAAAAAGTCAAGTACCTTGGAATATACTTAACTGCCAGATATGTAACTATAAAAGAAGATAATTATATGAAACTACTTAACCAAATAAAAATAGACCTAGAAAAATGGAAAAGCCTACAACTATCATTATTAGGAAGAATTGCAACAATCAAAATGAAAATTTTCCAAAGCTACTTTTTTTGTTTCAAACAGTGCCAGTGAAAATAGAGAAGTAATACTTTGACGATCTAAATAAAGTGATCTTAAAATTTATTTGGCAATGGAAGAAAGCCAGAATCAAATTAAAAATGCTTCAAGAATCCAAGGAAAATGGAGGATTTGGTTTACCGGACTGGACCTTATATCATCTGTTCTAACTTGGCTGAAAGAATGGATTACCCGGAAAAACAAGACTTCTGTATTTAGAAGGACATGATCTACAGTTGAGTTGGCATGCCTTTTTATGGTATCAGAAAGATAAAACTCATAGATATTTTCAAAACCATTATATTAGAAACTCCCTGTATATAATATGGGAAAAAATAAAAATGAAAATGTACACAAAAATACCAGGATGGGTTTCACCCATAGAAGCATTTGTCCATCCCAACCTTTTGAATTTTGGAAAAATTCTGACTTATACAGATATTTTAGACATAGATAGGAGATTAAAGCCAAAACAAGATCTTATAGACCAGGGATTAGATGCATCGTGGTGGTCTATAATGCAAATACAATCGAGATATGAAAGGGACTTCAAAATGTATGATTTTTATAAAGAACAGACAACTTTTGACCAATTAATGTTAGCATCAGATGATAAATTAATTAGGAAAATATATAAATTCCTTTTAAACTGGAAAATGAAGGACGAACAGGTCAAAAAAAGATGGTTCAATGGGCACAAAATTTTGGATACAATATTGACTTGGAAAATGGCAAGAGCTGTGGTCTAGAAACTATAAGATGACAATGGCAACACCCTGTAAAGAGAATTTATGTGAAATGTTTTATAGATGGCATTTATCTTCTGACAGATTGTCTAAGATGTATTCTAATAGGTCAAGTAAATGTTGGAAATGTCAAAAAAACCTGGAACCTAGTATCATCTCTGGTGGACTTGTGATAAAGCAAAAAACTTTTGGAACGAAATACATACATGGCTTGTTAAAATAATCAAAAAGCATGTAGACTTTAGGCCAGAGCTCTTTCTGTTACGTATAGTTCCAGAAAGTGTTGATAAACAAAATGTGTATTTAATACTGCATATTTTAACAGCCGCGAGGATTATATATGCACAGTACTGGAAAAAGGAAGGAACACCTACAGATCAAGAAATAATTAAAAAGATATTGGACTGTGCTGAAATGGATAGACTAACACTGAAAATCAAAGGAAAAGAAGATACAAAAATGGGACTTGTTCTATCAATGGTTAGAAGGACGTTGTATAGATTAGGAGCATCATGTGTATGGTAGTTGCTTTAACAAATAATTATAAGCTGTACCCAGGTGGCATGATGTTAAATCAACATGGATGGATTTTATATAATAAAAAAATGCAAAACAGAGAGAGAGAGAGAGAGAGAGAGAGAGAGAGATATTTCAGGTATTATAAGCAACAATAAAGATTTAATATGAAAACAATTAAAAATGCATGGAAGGGAGGGAATTTTGGATAACTTTTTTTTCAAAGAAAACATTGGGGAAGAGGTTAAAAAGATTGATAAACCTGTTCTAATAAAATACTCTATTTTTCTATTTATAGTACACCTTTGTTTATAAGACCCACACAGACTCTTTTCTAACCCAAACATTAAGAAAACTTAGCTTTGCGTATTTAGTCTCTGGGATCAGAATGCTCGGACATTAGGAGTCCCCGTTGCTTCTGAGCCTGCCGTCTCCACCTCCAGTGAGGTGTGTCCCAATCGGTTTGTACAGCTTCAGCTAACGTCAGTTCCATAAGACTCATGATTGGAGCAAGCTAAGTCTCCTGACTGTAGGAAGCAAAGCCTCGCGATTGAAGGAAGCCTGTTTACAGAGGCAACGTACGGGCCCTTTTTGGTTCTCTCCGTGCTCTCAGCTTACTTCTGTGTAACCAGTGGGCTGTGGAAGAAGTACCATCTTAAACATGGAAAACTACAGCGTGCTAGGAAGTTGGTAATGTTACAAGGGAGTATTAAGTCCACCAATCTCACCTCTGATCAAAGTGGTTGAGAAATTATCCAGAAAATCTTAAATGGGTTTATAAAAAAATGGATGAAACTGATACAAGATAGCAAGCAAATAGGAAAGACAGTGGGAGAAGAGAGGATGTCATGACTAAACATAGTTCAATTAGAAAAATGGGCAAAAGAATAGAAAAGAAAGGAAGGTAGAAAAATTAGGAGACTATTGAAAAAATTAGGAGACTATTGAAAAAATTAAGAGACTTGAAAAAAAGAGATTATTGAAAAAAGACTGAACTTAGAAGCAATGAAAAACAGAAAGTTTATTTTCTTTCTGTCATTTTTCCCCTCAATACTGAAGAGGTCCATCGGATCCTATACTCTCTGTCTCCATGTATCTTTCACCCCCTTCATCTGACGTTGGGATACAAAATGGAAACATTTTTCCTTAATGTCCTCTCCTTATGACCAAATATCATTATCCCCAAATTTTATTTCAATGATGTTTCTGCAACAGATTCAGTATGTTTTGGGGAAACGATGGACAAGGATCTAGGCAAATTAAAAGAAATGTGGGAACCTTAGGAGAGAAATCCTCAACCCACATTTATGTACGTATGCATGTATGTGTGTATATGTGTGTGTGTGCTCCATCCACCACTTGCTTAAAGCAAGGGGCACCTTCTCTAAAATCCATGCCTGGGGCCTGAAAAATGCACAAACGGCCACACCCACACCCTGCAATCTCCCCACCTCTTGTTTCTTTCCAGAGGTTGTGCAAAGCTTCCCTCTTCCCTGTCAGAACCTCCTGGCAGGAGCCCTTCTTGAGGAAGAGACGGCACTCCTTCCTCCTCCTTGGGTCTCCGGCTTTCCCTTCCCTTCCTTTTTAGGGCAGCTGAGGCTCCGCGCCCAGCCAGGGGAACCCTGATTTTGTCATTGCAGGAACAAGCCAAAGAGATACAGGAAGAAGGTTGGCGGGCGATCTTCTGGAACAGCTTCAATCCTGCAAAAACTATTCTCAGAACTTGGAAGAGATCATCAAGGATCACTTTCCCTCTCAAAGGGGGAGAAACAGCATCCTTTGGGATATTAATCCCCTTAATTCTGCAGAAGAAACTCATGGTGGAAAATTAAGCGAACGTGTTTCTCTCCAGCTTCAGCAACTAATATCTTTTAAAGATGTGCCTGAGATGTCAAACGGAAGGATAACCGATGCTCCTCAAACCAAGTCAACTGGAACTGATCAAAAAGACTCCATGGATTGAAAAAATGTCTACTCTTGCAGAGAAGCGAGAAGAAGAAATTTTTCTTCCATCTTTCCCTCTCCAACATGCAGGAGTGAATTCTTCATATCACCTCTTGGATTCCAGAAAAGGAAAGGAGAAATTCAGGGGAGGCCTCGTGCCAGGCTGTCCAGGGTTGGAATCTCACCAACAGCACCTGCTCTTGGCGACCACAGGGTTGAGCCCAGCAAGACTGGGAACCAAAAGAAAAACACTCTGCACATGTTCAGAGAAGCATTGCGGTAGACAGTAAAACTGGGACTTACGCAACCCGGGTTGAAACCTCCACTCAGCCAGGGAACTGACAGTGTGTGTTTGCTTTCATAAACCAGAGGCCTCCAAAACTGGGCGACAGAAGGAAGTTGACAGAAGAGATTCAAAGTGAACCTCAGGATATGGGGATTTCACACTAACTCAGTCTCCTTTGCACTGTCACGCCCCATCTCGGTGGCCCCTCTTGCCCTCACCAGGCACCACGGAAGATGTGGTAGTAGGCGCCCTCCAAACGCTCCTGATGCTTCCTGCGATTCGGCTAAAATTTTCTGAAATACTGATGTAAGCTTTACAATGTCTTGCATCCTGCTAATCATAGCGTTATCATTTAATAAATTAAAAAAAGTGTCACATCTGATCTCAAAGAATGAAAGAGATCTCACCTGCTATTCAAGTTTTTGGGAGGCTTCGGAGTTTGATTCTAGCCTTTTCATCCAGAGAAAAGTTGGGAGAGCATCAGGTGAATCTCACCCCGTCCTAGGGAGAAAAGAAAAAAAAACAAATTATTCTGGAGCCTTCTTGGATGGACAAAACCAAAAACTTTCCCTTAGGATAGAAGCCTTTGTTTTTTTGACAATCTGGAGAATTAAATTCTTTTTAAAAAAGCAACCTCTGGTTTATGAGTGTGTGTGTGTGTGGGGGGGGTGAACTGCGTGCTTCTATATCCATGATTCCAAAAGCCAGGAAATAGCCCAAAAATGCTGCACAATCTCGTGCCCGCCTTGCCAGCAGAAAAAAGGAGGCAGAGCCTGACAGAGCAAAGGGCGGCTGAAGGGTGGCCACACCCAAGGCAGCTGCCCAGAGGGTCTACAGCAGGGGGTCTCCCCAACCTTGGGCCTCCGGATGTTCTTGGACTTCCACTCCCAGAAATCCTGGCCAGCAGAGCGGGTGGTGGAGCCTTCTGGGAGTTGCAGTTACCCTTCACAGCTAACCATGGCTTTGTGTCTGGGGGAGGAGTGGTCACTTGACGAAAAGGCAAGTCAGCTTCTGGGATGTTCCCTCGTGTGGTGTCACTCTGGGAATGGCAGTGGTGCTGGGGCGGGGGGGGGACTCCTGTTCAAACCCCCCCCAACCCTCAGCCTGTGGAGTGTTTCAGGTTTCCATTAATTCCTTGTACTATTTCAGAGGCAAGAAAAACCAGAAAGAGGCTGTCCAGAACATGGTGGTCCGGCACCCCCTGTGTGATGATGACACACAACTTCCGTTTGCTTTTTAAGACCTTCCAGGAGGACCTTTGCTCACCCTCTCAAGCCCCAAGGTCCGGCCATTCAGCCGACCACCATCCCCTGTGCCAACGAAAACAGCAAGACATAAACAAGCAAAGCGGAGGAAAGTAATTTTGAATGAATGAATGAATTCTAAGCTAATTAAGAATCTAATGACTGAATTTCCTGCCCCTAAGAAAGTCTCTTCCTGGAAGATTTAGATAATTTCCTGAGAATATTTTTTAACCCAAAATCATCAGCAGCAAACCTCAGACAAAACTCCACACACACACACTTCTCCCAGGGTAGGAAACCGGCAGCCCCTCCCCCCAGGGGCTCTCCTGCCCCCCCCATTGCTCTGTGTGGGAAGAGCCCAGGGGAGGGGGGTGTTGAGGGGGCGGGGAACTTCCCTCCCTCGCAGAGGCATCCGCAGCCGCCTTGGCTGCCCGATGGGGCGCATAGAAATGAAACATCATCACCATCATCAACATCCCTCCCGCCCTCCCAGCCGACCCAGTATCTTCTCCAACTTCTCTGCCCCTCCTCCTCCCCCCACCCGTTTGCAGCCCCCTCCCCCCTCCCCACAAAAGTCCCCCTTCCCCCAGGCTTTCCAACAAGAGGGGTTTCCTGAGGGGGGGGGGTCACGTCCAGACTTCGGCTGGAGAAGGTTGAAGGAGGGGGAAGAAAAACCACAACGGGGGGGGGGGAAGGGAGAGGCGAGGCTGAGGGGACTCCGGGAGAAAACACACAATCACACACAAAGAGGGGCCTGGTTTGCAGGGGGGGGGTTCCCTCCTGCCCCTTTCGGGACCCCTGTTTGGGATCTGGGCCCTCGCCCTGACTTTCCCCACAAAGACACACTAAGGAACCCCCCCCCCAAATACACACACACACACACACACACACACAGAAGAAAGGCCCCTCCTCGCCCCCTCAGGAGAGTGTGTGTGTGTGGGGGGGGGTGTTGAGGTGGGGGGGCGGGGGAGTATTTTTCTCCCTTTTCGGGGGAATATCTTTCTTGGGAATTCCCCCTCCCCTGCTCCCCCCCCAAAGGCCCACCACTGCCGGGTTCCTCCGCCGGGAAAGTCTGCGCGGGAAAGAGGGCGGAAGAAAAAGAGGGAAAAGAGGGGCAGGGCAGGGCCTCCACTTCCGGTTCCGGTGGGGACGCGGGGCCGGAAGCAGCGCCCCCTCCTCTTCCTCTCTCACTTTAGTAGCTCTACGTTCTCCCTCTCCCTTTCCGCCCCCCCCACCTCTCGCGTCCTGCTCATCGTCAGAAGAGAGCCGGGGGGGGGGTCTCCTTGGGTGCCCCTCTTTCTGGGGGGGGAAAGAAGAGGCGCTGGAGGGGGGGGAGGGTCTCCGCTGGGGTTTCCCAGCCGTCTTGTGCGGCCCCTCTCGGCGGGGGGGTCCGGGCGGGGGGGGCCTGGAGAGGCGGAAAGGGGGGGCGGGGGGGCTCTCTTCCCATCCCTTTCTTCCATTCCTGAGAAACCGGGAGAGGATCCGGGTGGGGTGGGGGGGGCTGTCCAAGGGCTCCTCCTCCCCCCTCTGCCTCTCTCTCTCTCTCTCTCTCTCTCTCACACACACACACACACACACACACACAGAAAGAGCGCCTTCTCTGCCCCCCCTCTTCCGGCGCCCCCCCTCGTGGGCCAAACCGGTGGGGGGGGGAATGGATGGGCAGGACGAGCTACGAAAGTTGCAAAGAAGGAAGAGGAGGAGGGGCTGCTTCCGGCGCTGCTTCTCCCCCCCACCGGAACCGGAAGTGGAGGCCGTGCCCCCCTCCCCTCTTTCTCCCCCTCTCTCCCTCTTCCCGCCCCGGTTCCCGCGCAGGATTTCCCGCCTGAGCATCCGGACGGAGGTGGGGGTCACTTGGGGCCTTTATTTTCGGGGGGGGAGAGGGGGTGGGGGGTGGGGTGCCCTGGAAAGATATTTGCCCCCCCACCCAAAGGAGAAAAATACCCGCCCGCTCCCCTCCAGACTCCTCGGGGGGGGGCAGGAGGGGGCCTTTCCGTTCCTCTTCCCCTTCTGTGGGGGGGGAATTTCAGTGGGGCTTGTGTGTTTCTCTCTCTCTCTCTCTCTCTCTCTCTCTCTGTGTGTGTATGTGGAAAGAGAAAAGAAGTCAGGGTGGGGCCGAGGTCCCGATACACGGAGCCCCAGCAAGGCACCCAGGCCCTCTTTGTGTGTTTGTGTGTGTGTGTTTCCTGGAGTCCCCTCAGGCTCACTTCCCCCCTTGTGCTTGTTTCCCCCTCTTCCCCCCACCTTCTCCAGCTGAAGTCTGAGCTTGAGCCCCCCCCCAGAAACCCCCTTTGGTTGGAAAGCGTGGGGGGGGAGTTCCTAGAAAGCCCCAAGTGGGAATTGGGGGCCTTTTTGTGGGGGGGGAGAGAAGGGGAGGGAGGGCTGTAAGGGGGAGGGAGTGGGGATGGCGGGATAGGAGGGGGCCCCAGTAAATGGGGCTTGGAGGGGGGAGAAGACAGAGTGTCAGCTCGGAGGGAGGGAGGGATGTTGTTGATGATGATGTTTCATTTCTGTGTGGCCCATCTGGCAGCCAAGGTGGCTGCTGATGCCCCTGCAAGGGAGAGAAGTTCCCCGCACAGGAACCAGACCCTGACCTGAATCCTGACCCTCAACCCCCCCTCCCATGTTCTTCCCACACAGAGGAATCGGGGCAGGAAAGCCTCTGGGGAGAGGAGCTGCGGGTTTCCTACCCTGGGAAAACTGTGCCTGTGTGTCGTCTGCTGCTGATTTTGGGTTAACAATATTCTCAGAAAATTGTCTGAATCTCCCTTTGGTTTCCAGGAACAGACTTTCTTAGAAGCAGGAAATTCAGTCAGTTAGATTCTTAATTAGCTTAGAATTTATTCATTCTTTCATGCATTCATTCAAAATTACTTTTCTCCTGCCTTTCTCCTCTTCACTTGTTTATGTCTTGCTGTTTTCGTTGGTGCAGGGGATGGTGGTCGGCTGAATGGCCGGACCTTGGGGGCCGGAGTGGCTGAGTGAAGGGCCTCCTGGAAGGTCTTAAAAGCAGACGGAAGTTGTGTGTCATCATCACACGGGGGGTGTGTGTGCCGGACCACCATGTTCCGGACAGCCTCTTTCTGGCTTTTCATGCCTCTGTGAAATAGTACGGGGAATTAATGGAAACCTGAAACACTCCACAGGCTGAGGGTTGGGGGGAGTTGAACAGGAGTCCCCCCCCAGTACCACTCTCATTCACAGAGTGACACCATACGGGGGGGGGGAATCCCAGAAGCTGTTTCCCCTTTTTTTGTCAAGTGACCACTCCTCCCCCAGACACAAAGCCATGGTCACGGCTGTGAAAGGTAACGAGCAGAAGAGGGTCTCCCGCAGAGTCCAGGAGTCCCCAACCTCAGGCCTCCAGAGGTTCTTGGACTGCAGCTCCCAGAAGCCTTCACCACCCCCTTTACTGGCCAGGATTTCTGGGAGCGGAAGTCCAAGACCATCTGGAGGCCCAAGGTTGGGGACCCCTTGCTCTGGGCGGCTGCCTTGGGTGGTTGTGAACCTTCAGCCGCCCTTTGCTCTGTCAGGCTTTGCCTCTTTCCTGCTGGCAAGGCGGGCACGAGATTGTGCAGCATTTTTGGGCTATTTCCTGGCTTTTGGAATCATAGGTATAGGAGCACACAATCCCCCCCCCCAATTCACAAATCTGAGGGTATTTTTTAAAGAATTGAATTCTCGAAAAGACAGGCTTCTATGCTAAGGGAAAGCCTTTAGTTTTGTCTATCCGAGAAGACTCGAGAATGATTTGTTTTTTTTTTTCTTTTCTGGTGAGGTTCAGCTGATGCCGTCCTGACTTTTCTCTGGACGAAAGGAGAAATCCAAAGCCTCCCTTAAAGCAGGTAAGATCTCTTTCATTCTTTGAGATCAGATGCGACACTGTGTTTGTTTATTTATTAAATGATAACTCTATGATTAGCAGGATGTGAGACATTTTAAAGTTTAGATCAGTATTTCAGAGAAGTTTAGCCCAATCGCAGGAAGCATCGGGAGCGTTTGGAGGGTGCCTCCTACCAGATCTTCCGTGCCGCCTGGTGAGGGCAAGAGGGGACACCGAGATGGGCCTGACAGTGCAAAGGAGTGAGTTGGTGTGAAATGTCAGGATTTGAAGTGTTCTCCCCCAAGTTCTTTAGTCCTGGTGGAACAAAAGTCTCAAACAAATAGTTCCTTTCACTCGTCCGTTTCCAAACATACAGACATAGAGAGAGTGAAACCAACTGGCAGCCTCTCTGTCTCTGAGGAAATGTAAGCTCTCAGAGCAGTTGAGTTCAGGATGGCATAAGCTCTCAAACCGAAGCAAATGGTGCATGTCTTCCTCCTCGTTTATACGCACATAAGCCCCCGACAAATTACATTACATTGTTCTCTTACACCTTCCATCATCTGCTGATACAGGATGACTTCCCTATTTTCTTGATTAGTTGCACCTGCCGTGCTAACTCTGTTTCAGTTAACAAATTTGGACCCCATCACAGTATCAAAATGGTGACATGAAATCCCCATATGCTGTGAGACTGTCCTGTCGACTTCATTCTGTTGTCTATTGAGTAACTCCCAACCAACCCAGTTTTGGAGGCCTCTGGTTTGTGAAAGCAAGCACACACTGCGCGTTTCCTGGCTATGTGGGGGCTTAACCTGGGTTGTGTGAGTCCCAGTTTTACTGTCTACAGCAGAGCCTCTCTGAACATGTGCAGAGTGTTTTTCTTTTGGTTCCCAGTCCTGCTTGGCTCAACCCTGTGGTCACCAAGAGCAGGTGCTGTCGGTGAGATTCCAACCCTGGACAGCCCAGCATGGGGCCTCCCCTGAATTTCTCCTTTCCTCATTTGGGATGCAAGAGGGTGAAGTGAAGAATTCACTCCTGCATGTGGAGATTTTTGGGGAAGGAAAGATGGAAAAGAGCCTCCTTCTTCTTCTCGCTTCAATCCATGGTATCTTTTTGGTAGGTTCCAGTTGACTGATTGATTTGGGGAGCATCTGCTACAGTTTTTGCAGGATTGATGCTGTCCTAGGAGAACGCCCGACAACCTTCTTCCTGTATCTCTTTGGCTTCTTCCTGCGACGACCAAGGCAGGGTCTCCCCTGGCCGGGTGCAGAGCCTCAGCTGCCCTTGAAAGGAAGGGAAGGGAAAGCTGGAGACCCAAAGAGGAGGAAGGCTTCTCACAGGGAAGAGGGAAGCTTTGCACAGCCTCTGGAAAGAAACAAGAGGTGGGGAGATTGCAGGGTGCGGGTGTGGGCGTTTGTGCATTTATCAGTCTCCAGGCATGGATTTCAGAGAAGATGGAGTGCATACACATTTTTTCTTTTACCCTTATGCTTCATAATTCTGTTATTACTGTGAAGAGTGTGGTTCGCAGCTTGGGGATCCATCTAGACCATGCGCTGTAAATATCTTTGCATCCTGATTTAGTAAAGAAATAGGCCTATATGAACTTGGGTCTGTTAGATCTTTATTAGGTTTTGGGATAAGAGTTATCAATGAATGTTTCCATGAATCTGGTATTCTCTCTCCTTCCAAGATTTCATTATAAAGCACTTTTAATTTAGGGATCAATATTGATTTAAAGGTTTTATAGTATTCCGAACCTAATCCATCAAAACCTGGGGTTTTACCATATTTTAGTTCATTAATTATCTCTATAATCTCTTCCTCTTTTATTTCTTTATCTAAGTCTTTTTTATCGTTCTCTGATATTTCACTCTTAACATTTTCTTTAATATAAGTTTCTATATTTTCTTTTGATGCACTATTACTTTTATATAAATTTTGATAAAAATCTTGTATAATCTTTAATTTTTCTTTCATTAAACTGCATTTTTTTTCCTGTCTCATCTTTAATCACACCAATGTTATTTTTTGTTCTTTTGGTATGAACCATTCTAGCTAAAAGTGCATTTCTAATGCTTTCCATATTAAATTCATTTCCTCCATAACATAATTTAATATTGAATATCTGATGCCCTTTTTCTTTTTCTGATATGCATCACAGTTACTTACCAATCCTAGCTTTTTTACTATTCTTGCAATATAAGTTAATCATCACTTGCCATTCTTTTAACTACATGTCAGTAATCTTTATTGGTAACATCCAGAATAGGAAATTTAATTTAAGGATCTGTTTCCTTTTAAGTAATGCAACAGCTTGGGCCCAGGTTTCTTGAAGGACGGTATCTCCCTATATGCACCTTCTTGGGGATTAAGATCAGCAGAGGGGGCCCTCCTCTCAGCCCCATTGCCAGCCCAAGGACAGCTGATGGGAACACGGGAGAGGAGGGCCTTCTCGGTGGCAGCCCCCGGGCTATGGCGCACTCTCCCTCGGGAGATCAGGAAAGGGACCTTCCCTGTTTATGCTTCCGAAAAAAGCTAAAGACCCATCTCTTCAGGCAGGCTTTTAACAATTATGAATCCCTGCACCCCATTTTAGAAGATAATATTATTTTTTCCTGTTTTAATATTTTAATTGTATTTTAAATCATATATTGTTTAATTTGTATTCTAATATTTAACACAGTGTTTTTAACTGTGTGACTTTTAGTGTTCTGAGCTCCTTTGGGTCCCTTCTTGGGAGAAATGTGGTATATCCATTAAGATAACAATAACAACAACAAAAATAATAATAGTAACAGTAATAAACTGTGAAATCCCAGCCTGGTGTGTGTAAGCTTTGGAGACCTCCAGAACTATTCATCAGCCTCAGTAGTGCTTATATCAGAGTGGCACAGTTTTTTTAGCAGCGCCTGTTGCTGAAGCTCCTTGTTCCAGTCCCAGCAGTCAAGAACATCAGGCAGAGAGACTAGACTTCTAGCAACTAAGTTTATTGCCATTTATATACAGCTGCAACAGCGTAAAAGTACACAACCCTCTGCATGAGCCAAGAGAAAGAAGTCATGACCCAGTGGCCATATAGACTATCCCACACTGTCCAGTCTGTGGTCAGAGACCTGATGTCATCGTCACCCTTAAGTTGTGCATTCCCGTGTCCTTGTCGGGCACACCTGCCGACACTGTGTACATGGTCTCTGTGCCGAGTGTTCATGACTGTAAAACTGAGGTTCTGTTTTATTTGGCTTATTTTATATAACCTGACAGTATGAATGTGTGATTTTGTGCTTCTGTAGCCATTTTAAAAAAAGGTGCAGTGTGTTGCCAGCAGGACAAAAAGTTGCAAAGGTTCTCATAGGAAAGGGCAGCCTGAATATTAGGAGCAGGACTGGGAGCAGTGAAGATGGTCTGTGCAGGACACCCTCTCTTCTGCTCCCTGCCATCCAAACTTGCTGAAAAACAGCCCTGACCTTTGCCTTGGGTTTGGGAGAGATGGATGGATTTTATATAATAAAAAAAATGCAAAAAAAGAGAGAGAGATTTCAGGTATTATAAGCAACAATAAAGATTTAATATGAAAACAATTAAAAATGCATGGAAGGGAGGGAATTTTGGATAACTTTTTTTTCAAAGAAAACATTGGGGAAGAGGTTAAAAAGATTGATAAACCTGTTCTAATAAAATACTCCATTTTTCTATTTATAGTACACCTTTGTTTATAAGACCCACACAGACTCTTTTCTAACCCAAACATTAAGAAAACTTAGCTTTGCGTATTTAGTCTCTGGGATCAGAATGCTCGGACATTAGGAGTCCCCGTGGCTTCTGAGCCTGCCGTCTCCACCTCCAGTGAGGTGTGTCCCAATCGGTTTGTAGAGCTTCAGCTAACGTCAGTTCCATAAGACTCATGATTGGAGCAAGCTAAGTCTCCTGACTGTAGGAAGCAAAGCCTCGCGATGTTCTCTCCGTGCTCTCAGCTTACTTCTGTGTAACCAGTGGGCTGTGGAAGAAGTACCATCATGTTAGAAAGTTGGTAATGTTACAGGGGAGTATTAAGTTCACCAATCTCCCCTCTGGCCAAAGTGGTTGAGAAATTCTCCAGAAAATCTTAAACGGGTTTATAAATTAATTGAATGAATCAGATACAAGATAGCAAGCAAATAGGAAAGACAGTGGGAGAAGAGAGGATGTCATGACTAAACATAGTTCAATTAGAAAAATGGGCAAAAGAATAGAAAAGAAAGGAAGGAGAAGGTAGAAAAATTGGGAGACTATTGAAAAAATTAGGAGACTTGAAAAAAGAGGAGACTATTCAAAAAAGACTGAAGTTAGAAACAATGAAAAACAGAAAGTTTATTTTCTTTCTGTAATTTTTTCACTCAATACTGAAGAGGTCCATTGGATCCTATACTCTCTGTCTCCATGTATCTTTCACCCCCTTCATCTGACGTTGGGTTTCAAAATTGAAACATTTTCCCTCCATGTCCTCCTCCATTATCCCCAAATTTTATTTCAATGATGTTTCTGCAACAGATTCAGTATGTTTTGGGGAAATGATGGACAAAGATCTAGGCAAATTAAAAAAAACTGTGGGAACCTTAGGAGAGAAATCCTCAACCCACATTTATGTACGTATGCATGTGTGTGTGTGTGTGTGTGTGTGTGTGTGTGTGTGTGTGTGTGCTCCATCCACCACTTGCTTAAAGCAAGTGGCACATTCTCTAAAATCCATGCCTGGGGCCCAATAAATGCACAAATGCCCACATTCGCACCCTGCTATCTTCCCACCTCTTGTTTCTTTCCAGAGGCTCTGCAAGGCTTCCCTCTTCTGTGTGAGAACGTCCCGGCAGGGGCTCTTCTTGAGGAAGAGACGGCACCCCTCCCTCCTCCTTGGGTCTCCAGCTTTCCCTTCCCTTCCTCTCAAGGGCAGCTGAGGCTCTGCGCCCGGCCAGGGGAGACCCTGCCTTGGTCGTCGCAGGAAGAAGCCAAAGAGATACAGGAAGAAGGTTGGCGGGTGTTCTTCTGGGACAGCATCAATCCTGCAAAAACTGTAACGGATGCTCCCCAAATCAATCAATAAGTCAACTGGAAGTGACCAAAAAGACTCCATGTATTGAAAAAATGTCTACTCTTGCAGAGAAGCGAGAAGAAGAAGGTTTTCTTCCATCTTTCCCTCTCCAACAATCCCCACATGCAGGAGTGAATTCTTCACATCACCTCTTGGATTCCAGAAAAGGAAAGGAGAAATTCAGGGGACGCCTGATGCCAGGCTGTCCAGGGTTGGAATCTCACTGACAGTACCTGCTCTTGGCGAGCACAGGGTTGAGCCCAGCAGGACTGGGAACCAAAAGAATAACACTCTGCACATGTTCAGAGGCTCTGCCATAGAGTAAAACGGACTCACACAACCCAGGTTCGAACCCCCACATAGCCAGGAAACTCACAGCGTGTGCTTCCTTTCACAAACCAGAGGCCTCCAAAACTGGGCGACAGAAGGAAGTTGACAGAAGAGATTCAAAGTGAACCTCAGGATATGGGGATTTCACACTAACTCAGTCTCCTTTGCACTGTCACGCCCCATCTCGGTGGCCCCTCTTGCCCTCACCAGGCACCACGGAAGATGTGGTAGTAGGCGCCCTCCAAACGCTCCCGATGCTTCCTGTGATTGGGCTAAAATTTTCTGAAATACTGATGTAAGCTTTACAATGTCTTGCATCCTGCTAATCATAGCGTTATCATTTAATAAATTAAAAAAAGTGTCACATCTGATCTCAAAGAATGAAAGAGATCTCACCTGCTATTCAAGTTTTTGGGGGGCTTCGGAGTTTGATTCTTGCCTTTTCATCCAGAGAAAAGTTGGGAGAGCATCAGGTGAGTCTCACCCCGTCCTAGGGAGAAAAGAAAAAAACAAATTATTCTGGAGCCTTCTTGGATGGACAAAAGCAAAAGCTTTACCTTAGGATAGAAGCCTTTGGGTTTTTTTTTTACATCTGGAGAATTCACTTCTTTTTTAAAAAATCTGGTTTATGAATGTGTGTGTGTGTGTGTGTGTGTGTGTGTGTGTGTGTGTGTGTGTGTGTGTGTGTGTGTGTGTGTGGTGAATTGTGTGCTTCTATATCCATGATTCCAAAAGCCAGGAAATAGCCCAAAAATGCTGCACAATCTCGTGCCCGCCTTGCCAGCAGGAAAAAGGAGGCCGAGCCAGACAGAGCAAAGGGCGTCTGAAGGGTGGCCACACACAAGGCAGCCGTCCAGAGGGTCTACAGCAGGGGGTCTCCCCAACCTTGGGCCTCCGGATGTTCTTGGACTTCCACTCCCAGAAATCCTGGCCAGCAGAGGCGGTGGCGAAGGCTTCTGGGAGTTGCAGTTACCCTTCACAGCCCTAACCATGGCTTTGTGTCTGGGGGAGGAGTGGTCACTTGACGAAAAGGCAAGTCAGCTTCTGGGATTTTCCCTCGTGTGGTGTCACTCTATGAATGGCAGTAGTGCTGGGGGTGACGGACTCCTGTTCAACCCCCCAACCCTCAGCCTTTGGGGTGTTTCAGGTTTCCATTAATTCCCCGTACTCTTTCAGAGAGGCATGAAAAGCCAGAAAGAGGCTATGGAGAAGAATGTGGTGGTCCGGCAACCCCCCCGTATGATGATGACACAATTTCCGCCTGCTTTTTAAGACCTTCCAGGAGGACCTTCGCTCAGACTCTCTGGTCCCCAAGGTTTGGCCATCCAGCCGACCACCATCCCCTGTGCCAATGAAAGCAGTAAGACATAAACAAGCAAACAGGAGAAAGGCAGGATAAAAGTAATTTTGAATGAATGAATGAATTCTAAGCTAATTAAGAATCTAATGACTGAATTTCCTACCTCTAAGAAAGTCTCTTCCTTGAAACCAAGAGGAGATTCAGACAATTTCCTGAGAATATTTTTTTAAAACCCAAAATCATCATCAGCAAACCTCAGACAAGACTACACACACAGAGAGAGAGAGAGCCTTCTCTGCTCCCCCTTCCCACCACACGAGGGAAAATCCCAAACGGGGCATGGAAGGGCAGGAGAAGCTACGAAAGTGGGAAAGAAGGAAGAGGAGGAGGGGCTGCTTCCGGCGCTGCCTCTCCCACCCACCGGAACCGGACGTGGGGGCCGTGCCCCGCCTTCCCTCCCTCCCTCCTCCCCTCTTTTCTTCCCTCTCGCTGTTTCTTCCAACCTCTTTCCCGCCCGAGGATCCGGACGGAGGTGGGGCGATTTGGGGCCTTTATTGGGGGGGCAGAAGGAGGGAGAAGGGAGAGCAGTGGGGCGGGGATGGGGGTGGGGTGCCCTAGAAAGATATTTGCCCCCCCACCCAAAGGAGAAAAATACCCGCCCGCTCCCCTCCAAACTCCTCGGGAGGGGCCCAGGAGGGGGCCTTTCCGTTCCTCTTCCCCTTCTGTGGGGGGGGATTTCAGTGGGGCTTGTGTGTTTCTCTCTCTCTCTCTCTCTCTCTCTCTCTCTCTCTCTCTCTCTCTCTCTCTCTCTCTCTCTCTCTGTGTATGTGGAAAGAGAAAAGAAGTCAGGGTGGGGCCGAGGTCCCGATACACCGAGCCCCAGCAAGGCACCCAGGCCCTCTTTGTGTGTGTGTGTGTGTGTGTGTGTTTCCTGGAGTCCCCTCAGGCTCACTTCCCCCCTTGTGCTTGTTTCCCCCTCTTCCCCCCACCTTCTCCAGCTGAAGTCTGAGCTTGAGCCCCCCCCCAGAAACCCCCTTTGGTTGGAAAGCGTGGGGGGGGAGTTCCTAGAAAGCCCCAAGTGGGAATTGGGGGCCTTTTTGTGGGGGGGGAGAGAAGGGGAGGGAGGGCTGTAAGGGGGAGGGAGTGGGGATGGCGGGATAGGAGGGGGCCCCAGTAAATGGGGCTTGGAGGGGGGAGAAGACAGAGTGTCAGCTCGGAGGGAGGGAGGGATGTTGTTGATGATGATGTTTCATTTCTATGTGGCCCATCTGGCAGCCAAGGTGGCTGCTGATGCCCCTGCAAGGGAGAGAAGTTCCCCGCACAGGAACCAGACCCTGACCTGAATCCTGACCCTCAACCCCCCCCCCCATGTTCTTCCCACACAGAGGAATCGGGGCAGGAAAGCCTCTGGGGAGAGGAGCTGCGGGTTTCCTACCCTGGGAAAACTGTGCCTGTGTGTCGTCTGTCAGCAAACACGGGTTCAAAAACACGTGTAAGCCTGGACAGAGAGCAATCAGGAGTTTGCACATGCTAAAATGGGCTGAATGAGTCCAAATTCAGCTAGCCATGATACAACACTCCATCTCACAGATCTGCCCACATAAGAACACCCTGGTACTCTCAGATATTATTGTGAAAAGGTCAAGTGGGCTTTGTAGTCCTTAGACTTAACTTGCACCACTGACAGGACTCTAAGTAAGCTAGGCCGAGGCAGCACTCTCAGATGACCCTATGACAAGTGTACTGTTCAGGAAACCAATTGAGTTTTATTTTATTAAAGAATAAGCATGTTACTAGGTATCAAAGCCAAATTAAACCAAAACAAATAAACTAGTATTGTGCTGGTAATTTACAAAGATGTAGTGAGGCAAAGAAAACATGAAAAATAGAAAAGTGTTCAAAAACCTTACAAAAACACAAAAAGCCATTAAAAGAATAAAAACAGTTCCAGTCCAGGAAATCATTAGTAAAAACAAAATAAACCAAGTAGGTTATAAAAAGGCTATAGTCCTCAGTGATCCTGTAGAACAAGAATCCTGTACTAAAAAGAAAAATTCAGTAAAAGTCCCATTATCCTTAGAAAAGTCAAATCCAGTAAATGTACCATAGTCCTTACAAAATTACAAGAGCATAGTCCATATGGAGTATTCCAAGAAA
Source organism: Pogona vitticeps (assembly GCF_051106095.1). Taxonomy (NCBI): domain Eukaryota; kingdom Metazoa; phylum Chordata; class Lepidosauria; order Squamata; family Agamidae; genus Pogona; species Pogona vitticeps. Next base: position 59,161 of record NC_135798.1, read on the forward strand.
AGAAGTCCATAAAGAATATTCCATAGAACAGTCCATAGAAAATAGTCCATGCATAGTCCTTAGGGAAAAATCCCATAAGTCCATATAGTAAAGGTAAGTCCATGTGTCACGAATGACTGAAAGACAATGTCCATAGGCAAAAAGTTCCTTTTTCAAGAGTAACTGGCAAGGGCTTATTGCACCTTCCCACGATGTCATCCAATCAGAGTTCGTTACTAGGCAAACAGACCTGTTGCATCACATGACTTCTTTCCCATACGCACCAGATGTTATTTGGGTTACTGTGGTTTATCAAAGAGTCACAACAATTCCCATCTATCTAATCACACCGAGTCCTTTCTCAGGCTCTCAGAATAACATTCTCTCTGCTCGCCTAGAAAACAACTTGTCAGCATAGCAAAGATACTTTATACAAAGAAACAAGATGGAACCTCTCTGGCTCATTTCTTAATTACAAAACCCATATGCCTTAAAAGATTTTAACTCAAAAACCCATCTCATCACATCGTCTGCTGCTGATTTTGGGTTAACAATATTCTCAGAAAATTGTCTGAATCTCCTCTTGGTTTCCAAGAGGGTTGGGGGGGTTGAACAGGAGTTCCCCCCCAGTACCACTGTCATTTGCAGAGTGACACCACACGAGGGAAAATCCCAGAATCTAACTCCCTTTTTCGTCAAGTGACCACTCCTCCCCCAGACACAAAGCCATGGTCACGGCTGTGAAAGGTAACGAGCAGAAGAGGGTCTCCCGCAGAGTCCAGGAGTCCCCAACCTCAGGCCTCCAGAGGTTCTTGGACTGCAACTCCCAGAAGCCTTCACCACCCCCTTTACTGGCCAGGATTTCTGGGAGTGGAAGTCCAAGAACATCCGGAGGCCCAAGGTTGGGGGGACCCCCTGCTGTAGACCCTCTGGATGGCTTCCTTGGGTGTGGCCACCCCTCAGATGCCCTTTCCTTTGTCAGGCTCAGCCTCTTTTTTCCTGCTGGCAAGGCGGGCACGAGATTGTGCAGCATTTTTGGGCTATTTCCTGGCTTTTGGAATCATGGGTATAGAAGCACACTATCCCCCCCCACACACACACATTCACAAATCTGAGGGTATTTTTTAAAGAATTGAATTCTCCAGATTGTCAAAAAGACAAAGGCTTCTATGCTAAGGGAAAGCTTTTCATTTTGTCCATCCGAGAAGCCTCCAGAATCATTTGGGTTTTTTTTCTTTTCTCCCAAGGATGGGGTGAAGTTTAGCTAATGCTGTCCTGACTTTTCTCTGGACAAAAAGAGGAATCCAAAGCCTCTCTTAAAGCAGGTAAGGTCTCTTTCATTCTTTGAGATCAGATGTGACGCTGTGTTTGTTTATTCATTAAACCAGTGGTCCCCAACCTTTTTAATGCCAGGGACTGGTTTTGTTGAAGACCATTCTTCCAAGGACGGGGGGGGCTGCTGCCGCTGGTGTCCGTGAATGGGGGGGCTTGGGGGGCATCTGTGCGTGGGGATACTTGCTATGCAGTATGTTGTGCCATCATTTAAAGTGCCTCTGAGGAATCCCAAATAAAGATCAGCTGTGCTAGTAGGTCTTTCCTGACATTTTCTTAGTCACATCCTACAGCAGAAGCCATGGTCCACAGAGAGCTTTCAAAGCATCAGAGGGACCTCATTGTTAGAAAGATATCAGTCAGGAGAAGGGTATAAAAGAATGTCCAAGGCATTAGATATACCATGGAACACAGTGAAGACAGTCATCATCAAGTGGAGAAAAGATGGTGCAACAGTGACATTACCAGGAACTGGATGTTCCTGCAAAAGTGATGAAAAGACTAGAAGAAAATTGGTCAGGTCAGGGAGGCTGCCAAGAGCCCTACAGCAACATTAAAGGAGCTGCATGAATATCTGGCAAGTACGGGCTGTGTGGTACATGTGACAACAATCTCCTGTATTCTACATATGTCTGGGCTGTGGGGTAGGCTGGCAAGATGGAAGCTTTTTCTTACGAAGAAAAACACCCAAGCCCGGCTAAATTTTGCAATAACATATCTGAAGTCTCCCAAAAGCATGTGGTGAAAAGTGTTATGGTCTGATGAAACCAAGGTTGAACTTTACGACCATAATTCCAAAAGATCTGTTTGGTGCAAAAACAATACTACGCATCACCAAAAGAACACCATACCCACAGTGAAGCGTGGTGGTGGCCGCATCATGCTTTGGGGCTATTTTTCTTCAGCTGGGACAGGGACCTTAGTCAAGCTAGAGGGAATTATGAACAGTTTCAAATACCAGTCAATATTGGCACAAAACTTTCAGGCTTCTGTTAGAAAGCTGAACATGAGGAGGAACTTCATCTTTCAGCATGACAACCACCCAAAGCAAACATCCAAATCAACAAAGGAATGGCCTCACCAGAAGAAGATTAACGTTTTGGAATGGCCCAGCCAGAGCCCACACCTGAATCCGACTTAATATCTGAAAAAGGCTTTGCACAGGAGATGTCCTTGCAATCAGACAGATTTGGAGCATTTTTGCAAAGAAGAGTGGGCAAATATTGTCAAATCAAGATGTGCCATACTGATAGAATCATACCCAAAAAGGCTGAGTGCTGTAAGAAAATCAAAAGGTGCTTCAACAAAGTATTAGTTTAAGGGTGTGCACACAGATGCAAACATTATTTCAGTTTTTTATTTTTACTTCCCTCCACCTAAAAAAATTACAGTTGTTCAATTGAGTTGTACAGATCATACGTCTTATTAAAGGTGGAAAAAGTTTTGAAATGATTTATCTTTGTCTCATTTTTTTACATCACAGACACTTGACATTTTAACAGGGGTGTGTAAACTTTTTATATCCACTGTATTTGTGTGACCTTTTTAAAGTATTTATATGCTCACTTGAGTTAGCCTTAATTTTGTCTTTTAATATTGTAAGCTGCCTTAGTTCCTTTCAAGGAAAAAGATGTGGTAAAATATTTTAAGTAAATAAATAAGTCCACATTAAGACTCATTAAGAACAGAAACAGGAAAGCACATGGGGGAAATGTGAGCCCAGATACTTACAACAACTGTAAGGACCAAACTTGTCACATGCCTCGCATTAAATAAAATACCATTAGTATTAAATAAATATAAGGCAATTTTAATTTCAATTCTTAATTGTATTTGTTGAATTATATGTTAATTTGTTTGTGTTCATATTGTTTACTGCTCTATGCCACCAAGAGTGACCACTGATCAGATGGACAGTTTAGAAGTCAAATACATGCATGCATGAATGCATGCATGCATACACACATACACACATACACACATACACACATACACACATACATACATACATACATACATACATACATACATACATACATACATACATACATACATACATGCATACATACATACATACATACATACATACATACATACATACATACATACATACATACATACATAGGAAATGGATGGCCAGTTACTGAAATGCAAGCCATTACTGGCATTAGGTAAAACAAAAACTCTTGCTATTTACTAAATAAACAACTCATTTAAGAACCATGCAAGAGAGAAAAGGACTACAGTGGTGCCTCGTATAACGGGTGCCCCGTTTAACGACGAATTCGCATAGCGATGGCAAAAATGCCATCGCTTTTGCGATCGTATAACGAAGGTGCCTATGGGGAAAAATCGCTTTGCGATGTTTTCCCCATAGGCACCATTTTCCCCCAGCTGAGCGGCGGGAGCCTCCAAAGGAGCGCTCCCGCCACTCAGCTGGGGGAAAATGCCTGCGGTGGCCTTCGAAGGACCCTTCCGAAAGGTCCTTCTGAGGCCACCGCGGGGGGAGGGTGGGGGGATCCGATGCCTGTCAGGCATAATGGGCTCGGATCCCACCCGCTGCCGGTTACCCAGCCTTGGGTAACCGGCGGTGGGTGGGATCCGAGCCCGGGATGTCTGAAAGGCATCCGGATCCCCCCACTCTCCCACCCTTCCCCCACAGCTTGGATCGGACCCGCGGGGGCTAGCCCGGCCATGGCTGGACTCTTGGGAGTCCAGCCATGCCCAGGGTAGCCCCCGCGGGTCGGATCCAAGCCGCGGGGGGAAGGTGGGGAGACCCGATGCCTGTCAGGCATCCTGGGCTCGGCAGCGCGGGGTGGCAGGGACAGGGTGGAGGGGTCCCGAAGGTTTCCAGGCTTTTGCCTGGAAGCCTTCGGGATCCCCCACCCACCCTGTCCCCTTCGCTGGCAGCCACCCCCGCCGCTTTCCCCAACCTGGATCAGGCTCCTGGGAGTCCGATCTCGGCTAGGGAAGGCAGCGCGGGGCGGCAGGGACAGGGTGGAGGGGTCCCGAAGCCTTCGGGATCCCCCACCCACCCTGTCCCCTTCGCTGGCAGCCACCCCCCGCCACTTTCCCCAGCCTGGATCAGGCTCCTGGGAGTCTGATCTCGGCTAGGGAAGGCAGCGCGGGGCAGCGGGGACAGGGTGGAGGGGTCCCTTCCAGGCAAAAGCCTGGAAGCCTTTGGGATCCCCCACCCATCCTGTCCCTGCCAGTTTTTAGTCCATTGGAACGCATTAACCAGGTTTTAATGCGTTTCAATGGGCTTTTTAATTTCGCTTTACAATGTTTCCGTATAGCGACGTTAATCCTGGAACAGATTAACATCGCTATACGGGGCACCACTGTACTAAATATGATTACAGACACCCGTTCATGCTTGCCAATGTGTCTCTTTTAATGAAGAGAGGAGCAAGAAAATTCAGTAAGTGATCTCAGAGAGGGAAGGCTGGTGCCAATCTGCATGCAGATCTGGAAGAAGAGACAAGCGGGGCCAGGGATACAAACTTGGACTATCTGCCTACCATCCATACAATTCAAATTGCTTGTATCAGCATGTGTTATCATTCTATCCCAACAAAATGCACACTCACACACTGCCTTCAAAGTACACATTAGCTTATGCTAAATTGTTCTGGTAAAAGGCAGAAAGGGGACCAGCAGCAGAGGATTTTCCAGCCCAAGGCAAGCTAAAAAAACCCTCTTTTTTGTAATGGTTGCTCCTGGGGCCATTGAGCTGTCCTCCCTCTGCCCAAGCCCCGCCCGCTCCCTCCAATAGATGTTCCGTGGCTTTGAGGCTTTCTCAGAGGTGATTTGCAAGCCCAGGCAAGCCCACTCCGCTCCTCCCTTTTTGTAATGGCTGCTGCTGTGTCCCCGCTGCCCAGCTGATGTCTGCTCGGGGACCGGCACCGGGCCGCGGACCAGGGGTTGGGGAACCCTGCATTAAACGATAACCCTATGATTAGCAGGATGTGAGATGTAAAGCTTACATCAGTATTTCAGATAATTTTAGCCCAATCACAGGAAGCATCAGGAGTGCTTGGAGGGCGCCTTCCACCAGATCTTCCATGGTGCCTGTTGAGGGCCAGAGCGGCCACCGAGGTGGGCGTGACAGTGCAAAGGACTGAGTTGGTGTGAAATGTCAGGATTTTTTAAACGTTTTATTAGTTTTTCAGTCTATCTACATTGGTTTGTGCTTGTCAAACATTGTGTTACATGCTTTGCTTACAATTATTTGTTTTTTACATGTCAGTGTCTTCCTGGTTGTCTCCCAAATTCCAGACATCTTTCAGACATTCAAACCATTCATGTACATATTTTAGTATATAATATGACTATTGTCATGATATTACTCTCATAGTGTACAATATTCTCAAGGTCTTCTAATAACATTCTTATTGAAAGTGGTTTCAGATCCATGCCCCAGCTTTATATCTAGTTTAGTTTACCTAAAATGAAAACCCACCATATTACATCTTTACCCTGATTAGGGCTCCCTTATTTCAGTTTAATTCTCCTTTTTAATATAAAGGATATACCCCTTTACAATTTCTGATGTTAAAATATATACCTGTTTTTCAACATTAAGGGCCCCCTTCTTGTTTTCCCCTTTTTCATCTTTCTAAGTAATTCCCTCTCTCATTTCTCTTTTTTCACTTTCATTTTGTGTTTCTGTGTCTCTAAGCATTCTGCCATCTTTCATGCCTTCTGAAACCATTTTGTGCATCTGATGTATGTCCACTAGCTCTTTATGCACTTGGTCTATCTTCAATAGATCTTCCAGGCTTTTTAAATTAATTTTGCTGATTTTCTCCCCTTGTCTTCCCTTAATAATCTCTTCGGATCCAAGATTGACGTCGTTCCTCTTAGGTTTTCCTCATTGGTTTCCTCCAGCAACTCTTTTGATTGGCATACATCATCCAGCACACTCTCATTTCCTTCTGCGTTGTTCCCTGTCGCTTGTTGACTATAGTTCTTCAGATGTTGATTGAATGATTTTGCCTCTTGGTAATGAGATCTCACTATTTCTAGTATTGTTTGAAGTAGATTTTGTTTCATTCCAAAATTGTCCTTGTTGTGCCATTCTGTTCCAGCTACCCAAGCGCTTAAGCCAATATTCGAAGTCCCCAAGTCTCACAGTCCAGATCGATGATTGTATCTGTGTCCTAATTGATCCCTGTCAAATTGATGCCAGCTAAACAGATATTCCAAGTTTCGAGAGTCATTTCAGAAAGTCTGCTTTGGCTAAATAGGCCTGAACCAAATTTAAACCCATAAAATACCAGGGTAAAATGCAATGGTTGTATCCGCAGCCTGATGGCCTAATTCCCACAGGATTACTAATTCCCAAGGCAGTTTTTAAAAGTCCACTTTAGGGTTAATTTATCCAGCCTGGCATAAAAAAAACCCAAGAAGAAATAAACAGGTTTCCAAGCTTTAAGCAGCAGTAGAGTACTCAACGTCACTGTCCTGGGTTTTATTCCAGAAGACTTCAGGGAGACAAAAAAAGTCCAGACTTATCAAGTATAACTTATGAGAAAATTTCTTAAGTTTTATAATGCCAAATTATAATATTCTTGAAGTATATTTTAAATATATTTGAATGTCCCATTAATCTTTAAATTATTTTCTTTGCATCAACTATCCCTCTCTCCAGATTTTCTGCCACTTTATGATTGCTGAGATTGATACCAGGTTCTTTTTTCTATATATAGGAATGGTCTTCTCCATGGATAATCATAAGCAATCAGTTGTAAAAATATATCTCACCCAATAGTAACACTGATGCCAGAAAGCTGATTCTTGCTTCTTTTAGCTGGCTGACGATGACTTGCAAGCGAGCCCAAGCTGCTTGTTTCTGCCCGTTGGCTGATTAGGGAGTTTCCTGGATCAAACGGGGATGACCGCCATCCCCCCCATGATCAACAGGCATTCCCCCCCCCCAGTTTACCACCTCTCCGGGGTGGTTCCGACACCCTGGGGTGTCCCAAACTGGTCAGAATTCAGCCCAGGGGACAGAGCTCTATCCTCCTGCTGCTGTCTCATCACAGTGTCAAGCCGGAAGTCCTGAAATGTCAGGATTTGAAGCGTTCTCCCCAGGTTCTTCAGTCCTGGTGGAACAAAAGTCTCAAATAGTTCCTTTCACTCGTCCATTTCCAAACATACAGACATAGAGAGTGAGACCAACTGACAGCCTCTCTGTCTCTGAGGAAATGTGAGCTCTCAGAGCACTTGAGTTCAGGATAGCATAAGCTATCAAACTGAACCAAATGGTGGATGTCTTCCTACTTGTTTATACTCACATCAGCACCCGACAAATTACAATACAGTGGTGCCCCGCATAGCGACGATAATCCGTTCTGGAAAAATTGTCGCTGTCCAGATTCCTTGCTATGCAGGGCAAAAAAGCCCATAGGAACGCATTAAAACACGTTCAATGCATTCCTATGGGGGAAAAACTCACCGTTCAGCGAAGATCCTCCATAGGGCAGCCATTTTCACTGCCTGTTATGCGAGGAATCCATCCCAGAAAACAGTAGCCACCCCGAGTAGACATGGTCTAGAGGGGCGGGGTAAAAATCAAATAAATAAATAAATAAATAAATAAATAAATAAATAGTAGGCAGCCATTTTGAAGCCGCTGATCAGCTGTTAAAAAAGAATTGCTTTGCCATGATTGGTTCCCAAGCAGGGAACCAATCATGGCAAAGCACTGCCAGCAAGCCCCGGACGATGCCCGGCCTCCTTGGTGGGGCTGTCCCGGGGCGCAGACAGGCGGGCTGGAGGGTCTTTCTCCGGCGAGTGAGAGCTCGGAGGCCACCGCCAGGGCGGGAAGGGGCACGCCATCAACCTGGTGCCAGCCAGCCAGCCCAGGAGACACTGGGCCTCCTTGGGCAACCCGCGAGCGAGGGCTCGGAGGCAGCTGCCTGGGGCGGGAAGGGGTGGGCCATCCACCCGGCACTCGCCAGCCAGCCCGCCAGCCCGGGAGACACCGGGCCTCCTTGGGCGGCGGGCGAGCGAGGGCTTGGAGGCAGCTGCCCAGGGTGGGAAGGGCCCCCCTCCTGATCAGCGGGGGCTTTGGGCTGCTCGCGGGGAAGCTCTTCCCTGCAAGCAGCCCAAAAGCCCGCCGGACAGCTGTTCCAAAAGGCAAGCCTTTGGGCTGCTCCCGGAGAAGCGCTTCGCCACGAGCAGCCCAGAGCCACAGCTGACCGGCGGGCCTTTGGGCTGCTCGTGAAGTGCCTGGACAGCCTAGCATGGGGCCTCCCCTGAATTTCTCTTCTTTTGGGATCCAAGAGGGTGAAGTGACTCCTGCATGTCGGGATTTTTGGAGAGGGAAAGACAGAAAAGAGTCTTCTTCTCGCTTCTCTGCAAGAGTAGACCTTTTTTCAATCCATGAAGTCTTTTTGGTCAGTTCCAGTTGACTAATTGACTGATTTAGGGAGCATCCGTTACAGTTTTTGCAGGATTGATGCTGTCCTAGAAGAACACCTGCCAACTTTCTTCCTGTCTCTCTTTGGCTTCTTCCTGCAATGACCAAGGCAGGGTCTCCCCTGGCCGGGCGCGGAGCCTCAGCTGCCCTTGAGAGGAAGGGAAGGGAAAGCCGGAGACCCAAAGAGGAGGGAGGCGTGCAGTCTCTTCCTCAAGAAGGGCTCCTGCCAGGAGGTTCTCACAGGGAAGAGGGAAGCTTTGCACAGCCTCTGGAAAGGAAACAAGAGATGGGAAGATAGCAGGGTGTGGATGTGGGCGTTTGTGCATTTATCGGGCCCCAGGCATGGATTTTAGAGAAGATGGAGTACATACACACACATACATATATACAAATACATGCGTACATACATAAATGTGGGTTGAGGATTACTCTCCCAAGGTCCCCACAGTTTAAAAAAAATTTTTTGCCAAGATCTTTGTCCATCATTTCCTCAGAACCTATTGAATCTCTTGCAGAAATGCCATTGAAATAATGTTTGAGGATGATGGTCTTTGGTCATAAGGAGAGGGAAAATGTTTCCATTTTGAATCCCAATGTCAGATGAATGGGTGAAAGATACACAGAGACAGATTATAGGATCCAATAGACCTCCATTATTGAAAAGAAAATCACAAAGAGAAAATAGAGGATACAAATTACAATACACACCATCCCATCAGCTGAAATTAACCCACGTTACGTCCACTTTTCTCCACCTCTTGCCACCTTTCCCTTAGGGACTAGGTTAGAGTTAAGGTTAGGATGATGGTTATTTTTGCATTTTTAGCACCCTGTTTCTCTCCAAAAGCACATGGATCATTCTCCCGGGCTACCCCTCTTCCCTTTCCAAAAGACATAGTGTCATAAAGTCCCTAACCCTAACCGCTGTACCTGTTTTTTATCTTTCGGTACTTCCCATTTTACAATCCTCTCTACTTTATCTGGCACTGGCTGAATTTTCCCTTGTTCTACCTGGAACCCTAAAAATTTAACTCCTCTCCTGGTGACCTTGCTTTTTTTTTAAGACATAAGACATAAGAAATTTATTTGTCATTGCGCTCACAAGTGGGTGCAACGAAATGAGGTGCTCTTCCCCAAGGTAAAACTGGACAACACTACAAAAACAAGTTAAAATATACACAACTTTCACCATCCAAATATAGATACCCCGTTTTCTCTCAGCAATTAAAATTCCACCAAAAACCTATGGCCCCGCATTTAAACTCAATACTGCACTTGGGTAAAAACTGTTCTTGAATCTGCTTGTCCTTGCTTTCAATACCCTGAATCTCCTTCCTGATGGTAATAATTTAAAGAGCTGATGTCCCGGATGAGAGGAGTCTTTCAGTATGTTAGATATCTTCCTCTTACATCTGTTCTTATACAATTCTTCCAAAGAGGGGAGTGAACAGCCAATGATGTTTTGGGCCGTCTTAATCACCCTTTGAATTGCCTTTTTCTCTGCCACTGTGCAGCTCGTGAACCATACACAGAGACAGTAGGATAATATGCTCTCAATCGAACTCCGATAGAAGGTGATCAACAAACTCTCAGTCAATTGCTGCTTTCTAAGAGTCCTTAGGAAATACAACCGTTGTTGCGCCTTCCTGATTAATGCAGCGGTGTTTGCACTCCAAGTCAGGTCATTTGTTATGATGGTCCCAAGAAACTTACATTCAACCACCTGTTCCACACAAACTCCATCTATATACAGTGGCTGAATGTCTGCTCTTTTTTTCCTATAGTCCACTATAAATTCCTTGGTTTTTTGGATGTTAAATAGAAGATTGTTTTTTGCACCAGCGGGATAGCTGTAATACCTCATCCCGATACGCAGACTCATCATCCCCAGAAATAGGTCCTACTAGTGTAGTGTCGTCTGCAAATTTGATAATTCTATTACTGGGATGGTTATTGGTGCAATCCGATGAATAAATGGAGAACAGTAGTGGACTAAGGACACAACCTTGTGGAGTGCCAGTGCTGAGTATCTTGTCAGTAGAGATGTAATCATTCAATTTAACCCTTTGTGGACGATTTGTTAAAAAATCCAAAATCCACAGACAGATAGAATCTGGAAAATCTAGATCTTTCAGTTTGACTATTAATCTGTGGGGTATAATGGTATTAAAAGCAGAGCTAAAGTCCGCAAACAGCATTCTTACATAATTCCCTTGTGTTTCCAAGTGGGATAAAGCCATATGAAGCACAGTATTGATCGCATCCTCGGTTGATCTATTTTCTTTATAAGCAAACTGAAGCCCATCAAAGGGATCAGGAAGGCAGGAGATAATATATTTCCGAACTAACTGCTCAAAGCACTTCATTAAGATTGAAGTTAGTGCCACCGGCCTGTAGTCATTCGGACTGTTTGTAGGCAACTTTTTAGGCAGTGGAACGATGACGGAAGCCTTGAGACAGACGGGAACTGCACATAGTGTCAGGGATCGATTAAAAATTACAGTCCATATCCCGGCTAGCTGATCAGCACAGTCTTTTACCACCCGACCAGGAATTAAGTCGGGTCCAGCTGCTTTTCTGGAGTTAACCACTTTCATAGTCTGTCTCACATCCTGCTCATTCACAATGAAGGGGGGACTCTGCTGAGTAAATGATGGCAAACGAACAGTTTCAGTTTGATCGATCTCGAATCGAGCAAAAAAGTTGTTCAACTCCTCAGCCACCTCCACACGTCCGCCCGAGGAAACCTTTTTTGCTTTGTAGTTTGTTAGTTGTTGAACCCCCTGCCAAACTTGCCTCATGTTATTGCTGAGAAAGCAGTCTTCAATTCTCCTCTTGTATTCGGCCTTAGCTTGCTTAATGCCTCTCCTCAAATTCGTTCTTGCTGCACTGTAGTCTAGATCATCCCCAGACTTAAAAGCTTTATTTCTAGCATACAACAGGCGTCTAACCTTCCCGGTCATCCAAGGTTTTTGATTGGGATAAACCCGGATACGTTTATCCACTGTGACCGTGTCAATACAGTGTGCCATATACCCTAACACTGCAGCTGTATGTTCTTCCAGATCAGGATGGTCAAAAACTTCCCAATTCGTTTGTTCAAAACAGTCCTTTAACTGCTCCATTGCTCCCTCCGGCCAGCTTTTCACTGTCTTGACTACTGGCCCTGACTGTTTTCTCAGAGGAATATACTCCGGAGCTAAAAACAGGGACATATGGTCAGACTGGCCCAAGTGTGGCAATTGTAATATCCTGTATCCATTTGCAATATTCGTGTAGACCTTATCTAAGGTGTTCAGCCCCCTAGTAGCACACCTTACATGTTGATGGAATTTGGGGAGGACTGCACGTAGATCTACATGATTGAAGTCTCCTGCAATAATGTATACAGCATCCGGAAATTTACTTTGCAAGTTGCCAATTTCATCGCCCAGATGACCCAGCGCCAAATCCGCATTTGCATCCGGTGGAATATAAACAACAAGAATAATAACAACGCTGAATTCCCGTGGAAGGTAAAAAGGTCTGCATTTAACAGACAGATATTCCAGCTCCAAAGAGCTATGACGTGTTATAATCTCTGAGTTTGTGCACCAGCTCTCTCTAACAAACACGCACAATCCTCCTCCTCTGCACTTCCCCACATTCCTGTCTCTGTCCAAACGATGTAATAAAAAACCTTCCATATCAATAACAGTGTTTGGAATAGTGGGGTTCAGCCAGGTTTCAGTGATTAACAGCACGCAACAGTTTTTCACAAACTTACTTGAGGAGACCTGTAACCTTAAGTCATCCATCTTGTTTGCCACTGATCTGGCATTAGTCAGAAAGAGACTTGGGAGTGGTAGTCGCTTTGTCTGTTTTTGCAGCCTATACAAAACACCAGCCCTACAGCCCCTTTTCTTCTTCCTCTCCTTACGTTTCCTTTTCCTTCTCACTCTCGCTTTTGCCGGAATTACAGTCCACAGAGAGCCGGGGGACCTTGCAATCTCTGATGGTATGCCATGTTTCCAAATAAATTTAGCTGTTATCTCCTGTTTACATTGCAATCCAATCCTCATAAGTTCACAATTGCTGTAGAGTATATTCACTCCGCCGGAGGTATTCACAACACCAGATAATACACACAAAAACATCCATAAAGAACGCCAAGTCGAAGAGCACTGAGCTGCAGCACCGGAATGCGCGGCCCTTTCCAACTGTCATCCAACAGTTCACCTTTAATCCAGCTTTCCGTAATTCTCTCAATACTTACGGATGTGTTCTAAATGCTCTGTCCGCATCTCACTATAAATCAAAATGATGTCTATATAAGCCCCAGCAAATTGTTGTACTGGTTCTAATACCCGATCCATGAGCCTTTGAAAGGTAGCAGCCGCCCCATGTAACCCAAATGGCATTCGGACAAATTGGTACAACCCTCTTGGGGTGACAAAGGCCGTTTTCTCCTTATCTTCTTCCCTTAAGGCAATTTGCCAATAACTTTTGGTTAAGTCTAATAAGGTGAAATATTGTGCTTCTCCCAACCTTTCTAAAAGGTCTTCTACTTTAGGCATGGGATAGGCATCGAACCGGGACACCTCATTTAATTTTCTGTAATCAACACATAATCTAACGCCACTACCCGGTTTAGATACTGCTACGGGGTAACTCCTCCATGGACTATTCGATGGCTCTATTATTCCCAACTCTAGCATGTCTCCTACTTCCTTGTTTATAGTATCTCGCAGATGATAAGGCCAATTCCTAGTCCCTGATCTAGCAATCTTATTAGGTACTGTGTCTATCTTATGTTCGACATATTGTGTATATCCAGGTTTACTCGAAAATACATCACAAAATTCCCTCTCTATGGCCCTGAGGGCTTCCCTTTCGTCTTCAATGAGTCCTTCATCTAACGTTAGTTCGGGTGTTTCGTTCATGCACAACCCTACTTCTGGTCCAAAATCTTCTTCCTCTATTTCGCCTAGAAACACTTGTCTCTCGTGTCACAATTTTAACAAGTTTACATGATGTATCCCAGTTTTCTTCTTCCTATCCGGCTTCTTGATCTCATAATCCACCTGTCCCACACATCTAATGACCTCATAAGGTCCTTGCCACCTTGCGAACAGTTTTGCATTATCTGCCGGCAGCAACAAAAGGACCTTTTGACCCACTTCAAATGTCCTTTCCTTTACATTCTGGTCATACCGTTGTTTCTGTCCCTCTTGTGCTCGAGCTAACCTCTCCTTGGCCATCTGCGCTACAAGTTTAAGATGTTCCCTCATCTCCACAACTTGCTGCACCACTATTTGCGCCTCATCTCGTCCACTTTCCCATTTCTCTTTTACCAAATCTAGAATTCCCCGGGGGTTCCACCCATATAACATCTCAAAAGGGGAGTACCCTGTAGAAGCCTGAGGCACTTCCCTTATAGCAAACATGAGAGGAGCTAACAGCAAATGCCACCTGCGGGGTTTATCCATGACCAATTTATGCAGCATGCCCTTTAGGGTCTTGTTAAACCTCTCCACTAATTCATTTGCTTGCGGATGATAAACGGAGGTATGTGAGGGTTGAACTTCCAATAATTTCCACATTTCTCGAAAAGTTTGGCTCATGAAGTTAGTCCCCTGGTCGGTTAGCACTTCCTTGGGAAATCCTAACCTAGAAAAAACTGACATTAGTTCTCTGGCCAACACTTTAGCGGTAGTAGATCTTAATGGAATGGCTTCTGGATATCGCGTGGCGTAGTCTATAATTACTAATATGTGTGTGTGGCCTCCTTCAGACCTAGTTAAAGGTCCTACTATATCCATCCCTATCCTCTCAAATAGATTATCCACTATAGGCATAGGTATTAAGGGGGCACCGGGTTGAGGTTTCACTTGGGTCTTCTGGCACTCTTCACATGTTTTGCAATACTCCTCTATTTCCTTTGACACATTGGGCCACCAGAATCTACTTGTTACCCTAGGAATCATCTTGGCAGCTGCCAAATGACCTGCCATAGGGACATCATGAGTTAATTGTAACACATTCCCCCTCCATTTTTCAGGCACCACCAATTGCTTAACTCCTTCCTTATTCACACAATATAATAACCCATCAATCATTTCAAAACCCACATCACCACGAACTACACTCCCTTCTTCCTTTGCCCTTTGCAAGTATTCTTGCAACGAAGAATCATCCTGTTGCCAAAGTCTAGTTTGTGCGTGCGACGTCTCTTGCAGAAAGTCATTTTCTCTTTCGCTTTCCCCGCATTCTCCTTGCAAGCTCTCCTTTAAGTCCAACAAACCCTTGGCGCCAACCCAGTCCCTTCCCAATAGCATTTCTCTCGTTAACCCAGGTACCACCCCCACTCTCATCAGTCTCTGTGTTTTTCCTATCTCCACATTCGCCCAGGCCACCTTGTACGTTTTAGAATCGCCATGTATACAAGTTATAGTCATATCATCTTCCCCTTCTACCCCTTCCAGCTCTCTTACGAGTTTTCGTCCGCATCCAGTGTCTACCAACGCCCGCTTCGTTTGTCCATTCACTTTTGCTAGCACTTCCCATCCACTTTTTTCTGACCCCCGTGCACACAATGTCTCTCCAGTTTGGCTCACCCATGAACAGTCCATCCCTGGGCAGTCCCGCCGCATGTGGCCCTCGATCCCGTAGTCAAAACAGACAAGCCGTCCATCTTTTCCTCGCTTCCACTTGTCTGCCAGCTCTTGTAAGCCCGGCTTGAATGTAATTGGGCGAATAGGCTTGGAGGCCATGGGGGTGAATCCACGCCCGCGCATGGAAAACCCACTGCCTGCAATGCCACGCGGGAATGACCCTGAGCTGCTGCCGGTAGCCATCTTTTCGCGCGTCTGGCCACGTTCAGCGTGGGAGGAGCTTTCTTTCTCTCCCTCCTCTGCGTTACAAAAATCCTCCACTAGGAGGATCGTGTCTTCCAATTTCTTCGGATGGTTCCTTTGTACCCAGCTGCGCATATTCTGGTTCATAGTCGCAATCGTTTGTTCCATAACTACAGCCTCTACTAGTTGTTCCTTAGTTTTTTCCTCAGGTTTTAGCCACCGAATAGCATTAGCCTTCATCCTTTGCGCGAGGGGTCTGGGATGTACGCTCAGTTTCATTTTTAAGTCCCGAAACTGTTTTCTGTATTCCTCCTCCGTCAGATTTAGAGTGTGCAAAATGGCAGTTTTCACATCCTCATAACACGCGGCTTCTTCAGGGGATACGTAAGGTGTCCACTGTGATGAGATGGGTTTTTGAGTTAAAATCTTTTAAGGCATATGGGTTTTGTAATTATGAAATGAGCCAGAGAGGTTCCATTTTGTTTCTTTGTATAAAGTATCTTTGCTATGCTGACAAGTTGTTTTCTAGGCGAGCAGAGAGAATGTTATTCTGAAAGCCTGAGAAAGGACTCGGTGTGATTAGATAGATGGGAATTGTTGTGACTCTTTGATAAACCACAGAAAACCCAAATAACATCTGGTGCGTATGGGAAGGAAGTCATGTGATGCAACAGGACTGTTTGCCTAGTAACGAACCTGATTGGATGACATCGTGGGAAGGTGCATTAGGCCCTTGCCAGTTACTCTTGAAAAAGGAACTTTTTCTCTATGGACTTGGTCTTTCCAAGACCGACCTTTCAGTGATTCGTGACCTACTCTTCAGCCATTTGGGACTCACCCTAATGTCTTTCGAGACGGACTGGTGGCCGACCTACATGGACTGGTTCCTATGCTTTGCTGGATTACTTTTGGACTTATGGGATTTTTCCTAAGGACTGTGCATGGACTATTTTCTATGGACTGTTCTATGGAATATTCTTTATGAACTTCTTTTCTTGGAATACTCCATATGGACTATGCTCTTGTAATTTTGTAAGGACTATGGTATATTTACTGGATTTTTCTTTTCTAAGGACTATGGGACATATAATGGATTTTTACTTTTGTTTAGGGGTTTTTATTCTATAGGATCACTGAGGACTATAGCCTTTTTATAACCTACTTGGATTATTTTGTGTTTACTAATGATTTCCTGGACTGGAACTGTTTTATCCTTTTTAATGGCTTTTTGGTTTTTATAAGGTTTTTGAACTCTTTTATATTTTTCATGTTTTCTTTGCCTCACTACATCTGTGTAACTAAACAGCACAATGCTAGTTTATTTGTTTTGATTTAATTTGGCTTTGATACCTAGTAACATGCTTTTTCTTTAATAAAATAAAGATTATAAAACTCATTTGGTTTCCTGAACAGTACACTTGCCATAGGGTCATCTGAGAGTGCTGCCTCGGCCTAGCTTACTTAGAGTCCTGTCAGTGGTGCAAGTTAAGTCTAAGGACTACAAAGCCCACTTGACCTTTTCACAATAATATCTGAGAGTACCAGGGTGTTCTTATGTGGGCAGACCTGCGAGAAGGAGTGTTGTAGCATGGCTAGCTGAATTGGACTCTTTCAGCTCATTTTAGCATGTGCAAACTCCTGATTGCTCTCTGTCCAAGCTTACACGTGTGTTTTCGAACCCGTGTTTGCGACATGGTGGCAGTGGTGGGATGGACCACGTACTGGGTTTTGTAGTACCTCAGGATGACCAATTTTTGTTCTATCTGGCAGCTTGAGTGACTCTGATCCACAAGCTAAGTTTTGATTGCAGTGGGACACTGAGGCTTCAAGGAGCTAGGTGCTTCCCTGGGTGTAAACAGTAGCTTCCTAGGAAACGCTGTTTGCCAGCAGTTAGATCTAAAGGCTGTGGTGAGAGGTGTTAAATCTTCAGGCTGTGGTAATGTGTGTTAGAATCTGGGGTGCTCTTTTAAGAAAGAGATTCCCAGTGGGACAAGCAAACTGTTAGGAAACAATTGGATTTAATCAGTAGGCATGTGCAGGTTGTTACAACGTTGTAGTGAAGAATTCCAAGATGCATGTCCTTTATTTTTAGAGTGCTTGCACTCTGTAATAGCACCCAAGTTGAGCAGGTCATTTCACAATCTTAGGATTGCATAAATGACTCTGGCTACATTGTTCTGGGACTTGCATCCAGGTTTTTTATTTTTTTTTCTTTTGTTTTGGCCTAAGCGTACTCCTATAATCTTAGGATTTGCCGGAGCACCTGGCCGTGTTCCAGCTTAGCTCTGGGTCTCCCACTACGATCTTAGGATCTGTCAGGAGTACCTAGCTGCATCTGGCTTGGCCTAGAGTCATGCCCTATGATCTCAGCATCTGTCGGGATGACCTGGCCCTAGGGGTATCTATCTGCACCCAACTCAGTCATTGATCATCTCTGTAACTTTAGGGTTCACAGAGTGATCACAGTTTTCTTTTCTCTTCCTTTTGGATTTTTCAGTATTTTGGTTTGGCAGCTGTTTGTCCTCTCGCCTATCTTAGGATAGCAGGGTGACAGCAGTTGGTCGAAGGTGCAGAGGAGATTTTTAAATTTTTTTTTTTGAGTTTTGGTTGTTATTGCTGACCTAGCCTAGGCTAGATTGCCAGCAGAAGATGGGGGAGCAAAAACAGTCGGCAACTGTGGACAGAATCTTGGAAGTGGCTTCAGGATTTTTCGAGCAAGCCAAGCAGAAAATTAGGGAAAGAGATTGCCTGATATGTGAGCTTTATCAGGAAAACTTACTTCTAAAACGTTTTTTAAGCACAGAACCTGGCTTGATGCAAAGGTTTTTCCAAGCTCAGCAGGGTTCCTTTGGGGATTACTGCAATGAGACGCTCCAAACAATTGGGAGCGACCCTGAGATGCAAGATGCTTGTGTGGAAAGAGTTAACGAGGCCCAGTGGAATTCTAAGGAGCATTCCAGAGGAGACAGCGATTTATCGCCCGTCCAAACAAAGGATTTACAGGCCCTGGAGCCGCGCGCAGAGAGAGGAATGCAGGAGAAAGTTCGCCGGGAAATAGCATCGGACGACCCAAGGGAAAACTGCAGTGCTCCAGAGAATTTCGGTGAATTGGGATTCAGCTCAGCACCAACCTCAGCTCTTTTCCAGAGCACAGGACAGGTGAGAAGTTCTGAAATAATTCGGGATGAGACTATGGGTTTGCCAGAAGGAGGAGAGCAAGGGATTTTCCAAAGCAATAAAGCAATTGCTGGGACTGAGAGGCCTCACATCAGCTTAGAAGCCACAGTAGTTCATGGGGGAGTGAAATACCGAGATGAGGAAATAGAGACTCAGCTTAATTCTTCGCTAGGACTTGTGTCAGCAGATTTTGATGCATGTCAGATCTCAAACAACCCCCCTTCTCTTAGCCCAGAGGGAACAGCGAAATCAGACACTGTTAGGTTGACAGGGACCCCGTGTACTTCATGGCAGTTCGGAAGTAATGAAATTTACCAAGGGGGTGGCCTACTCAGCGTACCGGAGCAGTCTGTTGAGAAGGCTGGAGGAGTGAAGATTTTCTCAGAGTCTTTGCCAAGTGCCTTAGTAGTTGATAGTGGAGCGGTTTTGCAGCATGGACTTTCACATTGTTTCAATAGTACAAGTGACTGTGGAACTAATTCTGTGAGCTTGTTTAAAGATAAAAAGCTGCATTTGAACCTGTCAGATGGTGAGACTGTTTCTAACACCACCAATGTAGGGGGAAGCGCTAACTTTTTGGGATTACAAAGTACTGATGTTTCTCCAGAGACTGAAATCATATCTGGAAACTTGGGCCCAGTACCACAGTTAATCTTCTCAGAAAGATCTTTAGAGAGAAAAACAGAGGTTGGGGACCATTCTTATTTTCAACAGCCTATTTTCCAAGGAAGTGGTGAGAATGCTGATACTGTTTCTGAGGCTATGCAGAGTACTCCCGAGGGAACTTGGATGCAACAGCGGCCTCTTGTGACCAAACCTGATAGCACAGCTAATTCAGCAATACAGGTATTCAGGGGTGAAGGCATTGATCAATTTAGCCCAGGACAGATATTGGAGCCTGTGTTAGCTGATCACCAAAACGTCTTCTCAAATTCACCGGGAGAAACTAATGTGGTGAAACATTTTATTACAGTCAATTTTGAGACGTTGGTAGAAATTGCTGCAAACACTGAATACATTTCTGTGATTGGAATAAAAGGAGGGCTCTATCAGATTTTAATTAAAGAGGAACATCGCCCTTATACATCATTTACTTGCCCTCAGGGAATTTACCAACTCAGAAAACTAGCACCTGGAATGAAAAATACCTATGTTACTTTTCAGAAATTGGTTGATGAATTGTTTGGTGATTTATATTACGTGATTGGCTATGTAGACAACCTTGTAATTTACAGCCCTGATCCAATTCAAGCAGACAAAAATACTTTGACATTCTTAGAGAAGCAGAGACATCGAAGCCCAAGATTAATGCAGTGGTATTTCAGATTGCAAAAATATACTTTTGATGTTGAACATCTACCAGTAAAAGACGCTTTAATTCCCCACTGTTTATCTCGAATGTTCAGTGCAGATGCAAGGGGAGAAAATGGCTAGAATTGTTAAAGCTCTGATGTTTAATTTTCTTGGTATTCTGTATGACAATGTTCCTGAGCATACATAGAGTGTTTTATCCATTATTACTTCATATCAGTATATTGGTTTGTCAAGTTGTTATGATGTTAACCCTGGTTTCACTATTTTACTGTTTGATGACTAGAGTATTATCTGAGCATATGCAGAGTGATGTATTTGATTAAGTATACTAACATGTTTGTTCTTCTGTTTTTCAGACTAGTAGAAGTGTCTAATGCAAATTTCTCTCATGTATGGTAAATACTGTAATTATAATAGTTCTCATGTATCAATTGTTTTGCTATTTTAGGATCATATTTGAAATGTATTACTTTATGTTCAAGTTAATATCTTTCTCTATTTTGTTACTGCTTAATTATTTTTTTTTAAAAGTTTATTGCATAGCACACAGGCCGTTGCAAAGTACATCAAATAAAAACAACACAATACAGTACAATTCAATACACTGTAGTATGAGGGAGGGAACTAAAACCAGGTTAAATGTCTATCACAGCTAAAAACCTCTAACATCTTAAAAATACCATAGGGAAAACTAAGTGATGGCAGTTGAAAGACAATATCTGATGCCAATAACAAGCATCTATCGGGGAGAGGGGGCCCCAAAGGGTACATGAACCTAAATAACTGCTTGATTAATAGTCGTGGGGGCTACGAGTTTTATTTTCTGCTTAATTATGACATCTCATCTTATTCAGTTATCAAAATTAAAACTTAAATTGTTTGAGAATTTTGTTAATCTTCCGGGGGCTTGTGATGAGATGGGTTTTTGAGTTAAAATCTTTTAAGGCATATGGGTTTTGTAATTATGAAATGAGCCAGAGAGGTTCCATTTTGTTTCTTTGTATAAAGTATCTTTGCTATGCTGACAAGTTGTTTTCTAGGCGAGCAGAGAGAATGTTATTCTGAAAGCCTGAGAAAGGACTCGGTGTGATTAGATAGATGGGAATTGTTGTGACTCTTTGATAAACCACAGAAAACCCAAATAACATCTGGTGCGTATGGGAAGGAAGTCATGTGATGCAACAGGACTGTTTGCCTAGTAACGAACCTGATTGGATGACATCGTGGGAAGGTGCATTAGGCCCTTGCCAGTTACTCTTGAAAAAGGAACTTTTTCTCTATGGACTTGGTCTTTCCAAGACCGACCTTTCAGTGATTCGTGACCTACTCTTCAGCCATTTGGGACTCACCCTAATGTCTTTCGAGACGGACTGGTGGCCGACCTACATGGACTGGTTCCTATGCTTTGCTGGATTACTTTTGGACTTATGGGATTTTTCCTAAGGACTGTGCATGGACTATTTTCTATGGACTGTTCTATGGAATATTCTTTATGAACTTCTTTTCTTGGAATACTCCATATGGACTATGCTCTTGTAATTTTGTAAGGACTATGGTATATTTACTGGATTTTTCTTTTCTAAGGACTATGGAACATATAATGGATTTTTACTTTTGTTTAGGGGTTTTTATTCTATAGGATCACTGAGGACTATAGCCTTTTTATAACCTACTTGGATTATTTTGTGTTTACTAATGATTTCCTGGACTGGAACTGTTTTATCCTTTTTAATGGCTTTTTGGTTTTTATAAGGTTTTTGAACTCTTTTATATTTTTCATGTTTTCTTTGCCTCACTACATCTGTGTAACTAAACAGCACAATGCTAGTTTATTTGTTTTGGTTTAATTTGGCTTTGATACCTAGTAACATGCTTTTTCTTTAATAAAATAAAGATTATAAAACTCATTTGGTTTCCTGAACAGTACACTTGCCATAGGGTCATCTGAGAGTGCTGCCTCGGCCTAGCTTACTTAGAGTCCTGTCAGTGGTGCAAGTTAAGTCTAAGGACTACAAAGCCCACTTGACCTTTTCACAATAATATCTGAGAGTACCAGGGTGTTCTTATGTGGGCAGACCTGCGAGAAGGAGTGTTGTAGCATGGCTAGCTGAATTGGACTCTTTCAGCTCATTTTAGCATGTGCAAACTCCTGATTGCTCTCTGTCCAAGCTTACACGTGTGTTTTTGAACCCGTGTTTGCGAACCCGTGTTACCTCTTGCAAGACCCCCGTAAGACAAGGGATCAACACCAGAGTCCACTGCTCCTTTGGCCACCCCGCTGCGGTAGCTACTCTTTCGAACGTGTGTAGGCAAGCTTCTGGATCATCCGAAGCCTCCATCTTTTGCATCCTAATGAGTGCTGGCCTCGCCACCCAAGGATTTCTCGCTCCGGACTCCTTTTTCTCTTCAAGTTTCAAAAGTCTCTGAGTAATTGCCATTTGTTCAGTTAAACTATCGATGAGCCTTCTCTGTTGTTCCACTGTCTGTTTCAATTGTGTCATCTCTTCGTTTCCCGCCAAACCAACCGCCCTACATTGGGCGCCACTGTCATAAAGTCCTGGGGGGTCGTAAGGCGGTTGGGGCAGGTAAACAAGCAAGGGAGACTCTGGAGTATTCTGCCATACAAATGTTTTATTAACATTCAACATAGGTGTGTCTATAACCACTTCAGTCGGAATGAACGGCTCTGTCTGAGGCAACACATTTTCAACAAGTCCAACAGAGTTCACATTATAACGTTCCTTCAAAAGGGGGGAGCCGGTCCAAAACGCTCCCGGTCGGTGGGCTTCCGCAATTGCTTTAAAATTACTAGTTTTCAATATCCCCTTCTAATTTTTATTTCACTGGTCCATTGTCATCAATGGCCACATTCCACATTTTTCTATACTGTTTCTCAAGGTTAATTTGGTAATCGCTTTTCCAGTTCCTTGCAAAGATGAGCCTTGCCATAGGCACCATTTAATAGCTAATTCCTTTTCTTCTTTCCTCCCTTGGTTATTATTAACCACATTCAATAAGGCAATCATGGATTCAATTGAGTTATTTCCCTAATCTCCTATAAAACACCTCCAGCACAGAGATGATACATTATTATTTAATACTGTACATTCAATGCCACCGGAATTGAATGGCATCTCCATTTTACTTTGTAGCAATTTTCTTTTACCCTTATGCTTCATAATTCTGTTATTACTGTGAAGAGTGTGGTTTGCAGCTTGGGGATCCATCTGGACCAGGCACTCATCATGGAAACACAGGTGGCGTCTGTGGTCCGCTCCACCTATTTCTATTTGCCCAGCTGCGTCCCTATCTTTATGTTGGGTCACTCACCACTCTGGTCCATGCGCTCGTAATCTCGAGATTAGACCACTGTGGGGACTTTGAGATTGATGCGGAAACTCCAAATGGTGCAGAATGCGGCAGCCAGACTTCTTAGTGGGGTGAGGAAACACCAACATATCACTCCCACCCTGGCCACCTTACACTGGCTGCCTGTTCGGTTCCACGTTGGTTTCAAAGTATTAATGATTACATACAAAGTCCTAAATGGTTTAGGACCTTGATACTTGGCTGGACACCTCCTCCCACCTAGCTCTACTCATATCACCTGTTCTAGTCAGGAGGGGCGACTGAGGAGCCTAACGCTGAGGGAGGTCCAGAAAGAAAAAACGAGACACCAGGCCTTCTTGGCAGTGGCCCCTCGACTTTGGAACAGCTTGCCATCAGAGATCCATTTGGCCCCCTCGCTGGGCATTTTTAAAAACCAACTTGGAAGACCTGGTTATTCAGACAGGCCTTCCCTCCGGGCACTATTTAAATTTCTTTTTACTTTCTCCATCTTGAATTACTATGTGTTGTTAACTGCTAATTTATTTTTATTGTTTTACTTTGTATTTTGTGAACCGCCCAGAGTAGACTATGTCTAGATGGGTGGCATACAAGTTCAATAAATAAATACGCAAATAAATAATAAAATAAATATTCCACGTTTTACTCCAATCTTTCCCTTCAGATTCTTTAACCATGTCTTCCTTTTAACACCTGGGGTTTATATTCTGCCTCTTCTTACGGTTTGCACATTTCACTTATGATCTTCTTTATTTTTCATTGCTTCTAACTTCAGTCTTTTTTAAATAGTTTCCTCAAATTCCACAATTTTTCTAACTTCTTCCTTTCTTTTCCATTCTTTTGCCTATTTTCCTAACTAAACTATGTTTCCTCATGCAATCCTCCCTTCTCCCACCAGCTTCCCTATTTGATTGCTATCTTGTATCCGCTTCATCCAATCTTTTATAAACCCATTTAAGAATTTATGGAAAATTTCTCAACCAGTTTCGTCAGAGGGGAGATCGGCAGACTTAATACTCCCCTGTAATGTTACCAACTTTCTAACAAACTTTTAAAAATAGGCTCATCAGTCTTCTTAACCTCTTCCCCAATGTTTTGAAAAAAAATCTCCGAAATGTTCTCCCTTCCATGCATTTCTAATGCTTTCCATATTAAATTCATTTCCTCCATAATATAATTTAATATTGAATATCTGATGCCCTTTTTCTTTTTCTGATATGTATCACAGTTACTTACCAGTCCTAGCTTTTTTATTATTGTACTTAAGGAATTAATCCGTATTGGAATGGTGGCTGCAAGTCGAAAAGTCTGTAAGTCGAATCTCCATTGACCTACAATGCACTGAAAACCGATTAATCCCATAACCAGTGGTTTTTATTCTATTTTTATTCCATTTTGGTTTTTTTCTGGTCTGTAAGTCGATTCTCTGGCTGCAAGTTGAATCTAAATTTTGCAGCCAGAGAAGTCTTTAACTCGAAAAGTCTGTAAGTCGAGCCGTCTGTAAGTCGAGGGTCCACTGTATATGTTAGTCATCACTTGCCATTCTTTTAACTGCATGTCAGTAATTTTTAGTGCTAACATCCAGAATAGGAAATTTAATTTAAGGATCTGTTTCATTTTAAGTAATGTAACACCTTGGGCCGAGGCTACCTGAAGGACAGTATCTCCCTATATGTGCCTTCTCGGTGATTAAGATCAGCAGAGGGGGTCCTCCTCTCAGCCCCATTGCCAGCCCAAGGACAGCTGATGGGGACACAGAAGAGGAGGGCCTTCGCGGTGGTAGCCCCCGGGCTATGGCGCACTCTCCCTCGGGAGATCAGGAAAGGGACCTTCCCTGTTTATCCTTCTGAAAAAAGCTAAATACCCATCTCTTCAGGCAGGCTTTTAACAATTATGAATCCCTGCACCCCATTTTAGCAGATAATATTAATTTTTCCTGTTTTAATATTTTAATTGTATTTTAAATCATATATTGTTTAATTTGTATTCTAATATTTAACTTACAGTGTTTTTAACTATGTGACTTTTAATGTTCTGAGCTGCTTTGGGTCCTTCTTGGGAGAAATGAGGTATATACATTAAGATAACAATAACAACAATAACAATAATAATAGTAATAGTAATAAACTGTGAAATTCCAGCCTGGTGTGTGTAAGCTTTGGCCCCTTCATGGATTGCTGCCTTGTCGTGGCGAAGGGGCTTGAGTAACTCAGAAAAGCTATGGGCTATGCCATGCAGGGACACCCAAGACGGACAGGACATAGTGGAGAGTTCCGACTAAATGCAATCCACCTGGAGTAGGAACTGGCAATGTCACTCCGGTATCTTTGCCAAGAATGCCCCATGATCAGAAACAAAAGGCTAAAAGATACTGTATGACGCTGGAAGATGGGCCCCTCAGGTCGGAAGGCGTCCAACATGCTACTGTGGAAGAGTATAAGACAAGTACAAGTAGCTCCAGAGCTAATGAAGTGGTTGGGCCAAAGCCGAAAGGACGCTCAGCTGTGGACGTGCATGGAAGGGAAAGGAAAGTCCAATGCTGCAAAGAAGAATACTGCATAGGAACCTGGAATGTAAGATCTATGAACCTTGGGAAGCTGGAGGTGGTCAAACAGGAGATGGCAAGAATAAACATCGACATCCTGGGCATCAGTGAACTAAAATGGACAGGAATGGGCAAATTCAGCTCAGATGATTATCATATCTACTATTGTGGGCAAGAATCCCGTAGAAGGAATGGAGTGGCCCTCATAGTCAACAAAAGAGTGGGAAAAGTTGTAATGGGATACAATCTCACAAATGATAGAATGATCTCAATATGAATCCAAGGCAGACCTTTCAACATCACAATAATCCAAATTTATGCACCAACCACCACTGCTGAGGAGACTGAAATTGAACAGTTTTATGAGGATTTACAACACCTTCTAGAACTGACCCCAAAGAAAGATGTTCTTCTCATTATAGGGGTTTGGAATGCTAAAGTAGGGAGTCAAGAGATAAAAGGAACAACAGAGAAGTTTGGCCTTGGAGTTCAAAATGAAACACGGCAAAGGCTAATAGAGTTTTGTCAAGAGAATAAGCTGGTCATCACAAACACTTTTTTCCAACAACACAAGAGGCGACTCTATACATGGAAATCACCAGATGGGCAATATCGAAATCAGATTGATTATATTCTCTGCAGCCAAAGATGGAGAAGCTCTATACAGTCAGCAAAAACAAGACCTGGAGCTGACTGCGGCTCTGATCATCAGCTTCTCATAGCAAAATTCAAACTTAGACTGAAGAGAGTAGGAAAAACCACTGGGCCACTCAGGTATAATCTAAACCAAATCCACTATGAGTACACAGTGGAAGTAAAGAACAGATTTAAGGAACTAGATTTGGTGGACAGAGTGCCTGAAGAACTTTGGATAGAGGCTCATAACATTGTCCAGGAGGCAGCAACAAAAACCATCCCAAAGAAAAGGAAATGCAAGAAAGCAAAATGGCTGTCCAACGAGACCTTAGAAATAGCAGAGAGGAAACGGGAAGGAAAATGCAAGGGAGATAGGGAAAGTTACAGAAAGCTGAATGCAGACTTCCAAAGAATAGCAAGGAGAGACAAGAGGGCCTTCTTAAATGAACAATGCAAAGAAATAGAGGAAAATAACAGAAAAGGAAAAACCAGAGATCTGTTCAGGAAAATTGGAGATATTAGAACATTTCGTGCAAAGATGGACATGATAACGGACAAAAATGGGAGGGACCTAACAGAAGCAGAAGACATCAAGAAGAGGCGGCAAGAATACACAGAGGAATTATATCAGAAAGATGTGGATATCCCGGACAACCCAGACAATGTAGTTGCTGACCTTGAGCCAGATATCCTGGAGAGTGAAGTGAAGTGGGCCTTAGAAAGCCTGGCTAGCAACAAGGCCAGTGGAGGTGATGGCGTTCCAGTTGAACTATTTAAAATCTTGAATGATGATGCTGTTAAGGTGCTACATTCAATATGCCAGCAAGTTTGGAAAACCCAACAGTGGCCACAGGATTGGAAAAGATCAGTCTACATCCCAATCTCAAAGAAAGGCAGTGCCAAAGAATGCTCCAACTACCGCACAATTGCACTCATTTCACACACTGGCAAGGGTATGCTCAAAATCCTCCAAGGTACAGTAGGCTTCAGCAGTATGTGGACCGAGAACTCCCAGAAGTACAAGCTGGATTCCGAAGAGGCAGAGGCACTCAAGACCAAATTGCTAACTTGCACTGGATTATGGAGAAAGCCAGAGAGTTCCAGAAAAATATCTACTTCTGCTTCATTGACTATGCAAAAGCCTTTGACTATGTGGACTATAACAAACTATGGCAAGTTCTTAAAGAAATGGGAGTGCCTGACCACCTTATCTATCTCCTGAGAAACCTATATGTGGGACAGGAAGCAACAGTTAGAACTGGATATGGAACAAGTGATTGGTTCAAAATTGGGAAAGGAGTACGACAATGCTGTATATTGTCCCCCAGCTTATTCAACTTATATGCAGAATACATCATGCGGAAGGCTGGACTGGAGGAATCCCAAGCCGGAATTAAGGTTGCCGGAAGAAATATCAACAACCTCCGATATGCAGATGACACCACTCTGATGGCAGAAAGTGAGGAGGAATTAAAGAACCTTGTAATGAGGGTGGATAGAGGAGAGTGCAAAAACCGGTCTGAAACTCAACATCAAAAAAACTAAGATCATGGCCACTGGTCCCATCACCTCCTGGGAAATAGAAGGGGAAGATATGGAGGCAGTGACAGATTTTATTTTCCTGGGCTCCATGATCACTGCAGATGGAGACAGCAGCCACGAAATTAAAAGACGCCTGCTTCTTGGGAGGAAAGCGATGACAAATCTTGACAGCATGTTAAAAAGCAGAGACATTACCTTGCCAACAAAAGTCTGAATAGTCAAAGCTATGGTTTTTCCTGTCGTGATGTATGGAAGTGAGAACTGGACCATAAAGAAAGCAGATCACCGAAGAATTGATGCCTTTGAATTGTGGTGCTGGGGGAGACTCTTGAGAATCCCCTGGACTGCAAGGAGAACAAACCTATCAATTCTAAAGGAAATCAACCCTGAGTGCTCACTGGAAGGACAGATCCTGAAGCTGAGGCTCCAGTACTTTGGCCATCTAATGAGAAGAAAAGACTCCCTGGAAAAGACCCTGATGTTGGGAAAGTGTGATGGCAAGAGGAGAAGGGGACGACCGAGGATGAGATGGCTGGACAGTGTCTGCGAAGCAATCAACATGAATTTGACACAACTCCGGGAGGCAGTAGAAGATAGGAGGGCCTGGCGTGCTCTGGTCCATGGGGTCACGAAGAGTCGGACACGACTAAACGACTAAACAAAACGTGTGTAAGCTTTGGAGACCTCCAGAACTGTTCATCAGCCTCAGTAGTGCTTATGTCAGAGTGGCGCAGTCTTTTAGCAGCACCTGTTCCCGAAGCTCCTTGTTCCAGTCCCAGCAGTCAAGAAAATCAGGCAGAGAGACTAGACTTCTAGCAACTAAGTTTATTGCCATTTATATACAGCAGCAACAGCGTAAAAATACACAACCCTCTGCATGAGCCAAGAGAAAGAAGTCATCACCCGGTGGCCATATAGACTATCCCACAATGTCCAGTCTGTGGTCAGAGACCTGACATCATCTTCACCCCTAAGTTGAGTATTCCAATGTCCTTGTCGGGCTCACCTGCTGACACTGTGTACATGGTCTCTGTACCGAATGTTCATGGCTGTAAAATTCAGGTTCTGTTTTATTTGGCTTATCTTATATAACCTGACAGTCTGAATGTGGGATATTGTGCTTCTGTAGCCACGATTTAAAAAAAAAGGTCCAATGTGTTGCCAGCAGTAGAAATAGTTGCCAGGCTTCCCATAGGAAAGGGCAGCCTGAATATTAGGAGCAGGATTGGGAGCAGTGAAGATGGTCTACCCAGGACACCCTCTCTTCTGCTCCCTGCCATCCACACTTGCTGAAAAATAGCCCTGACCTTTGACTTGGGTTTGGGAGAGAAGCTGGGGACTGTTGGACTGTCAGTTTCTGGGATTTCCCCTTGTGGGATGTCACTCTGTGAACGGTAGTGGTTATGGGGGGAGTCCTGCTCCACCTCTTCACCTCTTGGCCTCTGGAGAGTCTCTGGGTTCCATGGTTTCTCCTACTATTTCACACCGTTACAAGACAGGGGATACCTGGCTCAGCAGTACTAGGAGCGAGAAGGACCTTGGAATTGTCTTAGGTCACAAGTTGAACATGAGCCAAAAGTGTGATGTGGCTGAAAAAAAGGCCAGTGCTATTTAGGCTGCATTAAGAGAGGGAGAGTCTCCAAATCCCATGAGGTGCTAGCTCCCTTCTCCTTGGAAAACCTAATCCTCCTGTTGTTGTTTAGTCGTGTCTGACTCTTCGTGATCCCATGGACCAGGGCACGCCAGGCCCTCCTCTCTTCCACTGCCTCCCATAGTTGTGTCAAATTCATGTTGGTTTGTCCTAGTTTCTGATATTAATACCAGTACTTTTTATTAATCCTTGCTTTTTCATCACCATTTCAAAATCTGTTAATTATGTTTTGCCAGTCTTTCAAATCTTTCTTTATTGGTTTTATCCTAAAGAAATATTTTTAATGTACTAACCCATTGTTACACATTTCATAGTGCGTCAAATTAGGCTTTTCTTACTACCCTCTCTTACAAATTATCCTCCATATTTCCTTCAATTCTTTCTCCGTTTTCTCTAATATATGTTTATTTTGTAAAATGGCAAGAAAACATTTGATACGTGGATACAAACAGTGTCCTTGGTGGAAGCGTAGATGTTGCCCCTCTGGAGGGAATGAGAGAGAGCTGACAGAAGCTCCGTGCTTTGTCTTTCTCTCAAGATGCAAAAACTTATGACCGACAAATGTATTTAGAAAAATACTTTGTATTTGAAGATTTAAATTAAATACCTTAACTTCAGCTTAACATTATTTATGCAGGCTAAACATTGCCCCCCCCCCGCGAACTGGGTACTCATTTTACCGACCTTGGAAGGATAGAAGGCTGAGTCAACCTTGAGCCCGCGACCTCGGATTGAATCCCAGGTCAAAGGCTTTTGCATAGTCAATGAAGCATGAGGAGATGTTTTTCTGAAACTTTCTGGCTTTCTCCATAATCCAGCGCAAGTTAGCAATTTGGTCTCTAGTTCCTCTGCCCCTTCGGAATCCAGCTTGTACTTCTGGGAGTTCTTGGTCCACATATTGCTGAAGCCTACCTTGGAGGATTTTGAGCATAATCTTGGTAGCGTGGGAAATGAGTGCAGTTATACATTAGTTGGAGCATTCTTTGGCACTGCCCTTCTTTGGGATTTGGATGTAGACTGATCTTTTCCAGTCCTCTGGCCACTGTTGAGTTTTCCAAACTAACTGGCATATTGAATGTAGCACCTTAACAGCATCATCTTTTAAGATTTTAATAGTTCCACTGGAATGCCACCACCTCCACTGGCCTTGTTGTTAGCCATGCTTTCTAAGGCCCACTTGACTTCACTCTCCAGGATGTCCAGCTCAAGGTCAGCAACCACATTATCTGGGTTGTCTGGGACATCCAGATCTTTCTGGTATAATTCCTCTGTGTATTCTTGCCACCTCTTCTTGACGTCTTCTGCTTCTGTTAGGTCCCTCCCATTTTTGTCCTTTAGCATGTCCATCTTTGCACAAAATGTTCCTTTAATATCTCCAATTTTCCTAAACCGATCTCTGTTTTTTCCTTTTCTATTATTTTCCTCTATTTATTTGCACTGTTCATTTAAGAAGGCTCTCTTGTCTCTCCTTGCTATTCTTTGGAAGTTTGCATTCAATTTTCTGTAACTTTCCATATCTGTCTTGCTATAGCGAGAAGCCAGCTCGCTATTTTATGGTTCTGTAAAGTAATCAGTCATGGACACAAGAAAAACTTTTGCTGTAGCTCTTTCAGCATGCTGGAAATCCACCGTCTCTTTCTGCCTCCCAGCTTCTCAGACTCCCTTATCAGTTCTCTCAGCAGTTTCTGTTTCCAGCATCCTGTCAGAGCTGTATTTATTACCTCCATAAAAACGCCTACTGCTGCAAATTTCTGCCTATAGTACAACTCCTAAGCACTACGTATAAACACTACAGCATTTCTTCATCCTATAAGATTTCTACTGGGCTTAACTTATACACGTAGATATATGGAAAATAAATAGACTTATGGAAAAATCATAGCTACATAACTAATAATAAGCTCTGCTCTGTCCCATCAGCAGAATCATTTCCCAACACCTTGCATTTTGTTTCTGTTTTTCAGGCACTCTGTCCACCAAATCTAGTTCGTTAAATCTATTCTTCACTTCTACTGTGTATTCATAAGGGATTTGGTTTAGATTATTCCTGACTAGCCCAGTGGTTTTTCCTGCTCTCTTCAGTTTAAGCTTGAATTTTTACTATGAGAAGCTGATGATCAGAGCTACAATCTGTTCCAGGTCTTGTTTTTGCTGACTGTATGGAGAATCATCTTTGGCTGCAGAGAATATAATCAATCTGATTTCGGTATTGCCCATCTGGTGCTGTCCAGGTGTAGAGTCGCCGCTTGTGTTGTTGGAAAAGACTGTTTGTGATTACCTGCTTGTTCTCTTGACAAAACTCTATTAGCCTTTGCCCTGCTTCGTTTTGAACTCCAAGGCCAAACTTTCCTGTTGTTCAGTTCATCTATTCACTCCTTACTTTAGCATTCCAATCCCCTAGAATGAGAAGAACATCCTTCTTTGGTGTCTGTTCTAGAAGGTGTTGGAAGTCTTCATAAAATTTCAATCTCCTCAGCATTTGTGGTTGGTGCATAAACCTGGATGACTGTGATGTTGAAAGACCTGCCTTGGATTTGTATTGAAATCATTTTATCATTTTTGACTTTATATCCCATTACAGATTTTCCCACTCTTGTTGACTATGAGGGCTACTCCATTTCTTCTACGGGATTCGTGCCCACAATAATAGATATGGTAATCATCTGAATTGAATTCGCCCATTCCTGTCCATTTTAGTTCACTGACACCCAGGATGTCAGTGTTTATTCTTGTCATCTCCTATTTGACCACATCAACCTTCCCAAGATTTATAGATCTTAGATTCCAGGTTCCTATGCAGTATTTTTCTTTGCAGCATCGGACATTCCTTTTACTTCCAGGCGTGTCTGCAGCTGAGCATTCTTTCGGCTTTGGCCCAATCACTTCATTTGCTCTGGAGCTACCTGTACTTGTCCTCTGCTCTTCCTCAGTAACTTGTTGGACGCCTTCCAACCTGAGGGGCCCATCTTCCAGCATCATATTTTTTAGCCTTTTGTTTCTGTTCATGGGTATTCTTGGCAAAGATAACGGAGTGACTTGCCAGTTCATACTCCAGATGGATTGTGTTTAGTCAGAACTCTCCACTATGACCTGTCTGTCTTGGGTGTACCTGCACGGCATAGCCCATAGCTTCTCTGAGTTACTCAAGCCCCTTCCCCACAACAAGGCAGCAATCCATGAAGGGGTGGTAATAGTATATAGTGGTGCCTTGCTTATCAAGTGCCCCGTTTAACGACGAATCCACATAGCGATGTGGATATTGCGATCGCAAAAGCGATCACATTGCAATGTTTTAAATGGCAAAACATTGCATTGCGATGATCGGTAAGCATTTCGCATTGCGATGTTTAGAAAACAGCTGATTGGCGGTTCCAAAATGGCCACCGGGTAAACAAAATGGCCACCCGCAGCGTTTTCGCGTGGTTTCTTCTCATACTGGGCGGCGAAAATGGCGGCTGTATGGAGGATTTCCGCATAGCGGTGAGTTTTTCCCCCAAAGGAACACATTAAACGTGTTTTAATGCATTCCTATGGGGTTTTATTGCCCCGCACAGTGACGAATCCGGATAGCGATGATTTTTTTGGAACGGATTATCGTCGCTATGCAGGGCACCACTTCTTTCATATATATCATATATTATTATATATTGTAATATATCTTCTTCCATCCTTGGTAGGGTTTAACTTATCTTCTTCTTCATCCATTAACATTTATCTTTATCAAGACTTTAAATCATTCCATTTTAGCATCACATCTCCGTTTGGTCCCGTACTGTGACAGCATGCCCCAGCAAAGCAACACCCAATAGTAACATATCCTCAAACTTTAACTATTTTCCTTAAAAAACCCCCTAACCCATAAACCCTCACCACTATATTTAATAATATTTTCCCCTTCTTTTTGGCAAGATCCTACCTGGCCACGGTTAAGTGCAAAGTCCTGCACCTTGGAAAAAGAAACCAATTGCAGAGTTACAAGATGGGGGATACTTGGCTCAGCAAAACTACGAGCGAGAGGGATCTGGGAATTGTTGTAGATAGCAAGCTAAATGTGAGCCAACAGTGGCCTTTTAGTAATCCAGGTTATCAAACTCTTCCTTCCCTTTCTCCTTTCATGGGTTCACCATTTTCAATACATTTATGAACTTCCAGAGCCTTTAAATTAAGTACTGTACAGTGGAGGAAATTTGCAAGTAAACCATGGAACTTTTCCTGTAAAACCTCAATTCTAATAAAACCCTCTCCTTGTATTTCTGAGAAGCTGGCTGGATAGGTCAGTGGTTTAAATATCTGGTTGCAGAACCAGAGGTTCCCCGCTGTGTCTTCCACAGGTAAGGTCAGCCTGTGTGGGAAATTCCAGGGTCCCAGAAGCAGGGAATGGGGAATGACTTTTGAGTATTCTCTACCTAGAAACCCCCCAAAAAGGTTTGCCATCAGTCAGAATTGACTTGATGACCCATGATTAATATTATTTCAGATACTGGTTCATATTAATGAACTATATTTCCCCATCCCTGTCCCTTTGGAAGTATCAATTCAGGCAAGGGGAGTCCATGCTGTTTTCACAATATGGCTAATTTTTCAAATGTTGCCAGTAAAACCTTCAGGAGACATATGCCTTTCAAAGGAGTCAAAGACAGAACAAACTCTTTGGTTTAACCTCCAGTTAGATTCTGCTCTGTGCTACATTCTCAAGATATCTTCTTTTTTCTCTATCAGGTAACAAACACGATGGCCAGAATTATATAGAGCCACTTCTTCTGGCCCTGAAAAGAGTCAAGTGTGAAGCCGGAAAGAAAAGCTTAGAAAAACCCACGAGCTAAAGGAGAAATGGCTTAAACGGCTGAAGTGTGGAGACAGCTTCAGACCAGTGCCGCTAGTTCTGTTTAAAGAACTCACCCTGGGGAGAAATCATATAAAAATTATGGAATGTGAAAAGAGTTTCAGCGGGAGAAGAAATCTGTGTTCACATCGAAGAACTCACACAGGGAAGAAACTATAAATGCATGGCATGTGGAAAAAGCGTCAGTGAAAATGGTCATATTAGGTCATATCAAAGTCACAGTGGTGACCTTAGGTTGAATCAAAGGACTCACACTTGGGAGAAACCACATGAATGCATGGAGTGTGGAAAGAGCTTTAGTCGCAGTGATAATCTTAGGTCACATCAAAGAAGTCACACTGGGGAGAAACCGTACAAATGCATGGAATGTGGAAAGAGCTTCAGTCGGAGCGAAGCCCTGAGTTCTCATCAAAGAATTCACACTGGGGAAAAACCACATAAATGCATGGAATGTGGAAAGAGCTTTAGTCAGAATGGTGAACTTAGGTCACATCAAAGGACCCACACTGGGGAGAAACCACATAAATGCATGGAATGTGGAAAGAGCTTTAGTCACAGTGGTCAGCTTAGGGTACATCAAAGGACCCATGTTTGTTCAGTCGTTTAGTCGTGTCCGACTCTTCGTGACCCCATGGACCAGAGCACGCCACGCCCTCCTATCCTCCACCGCCTCCCGGAGTTGTGTCAAATTCATGTTGGTTGCTTCGATGACACTGTCCAACCATCTCATCCTCGGTCGTCCCCTTCTCCTCTTGCCTTCACACTTTCCCAGCATCAAAGTCTTTTCCAAGGAGTCTTCTCTTCTCATGAGATGGCCAAAGTACTGGAGCCTCAGCTTCAGGATCTGTCCTTCCAATGAGCACTCGGGGTTGATTTCCTTTAGAATTGATAGGTTTGTTCTCTTTCCAGTCCAGGGAACTCTCAAGAGTCTCCCCCAGCACCACAATTCAAAGGCATCAATTCTTCGGCGGTCAGCTTTCTTTATGGTCCAGCTCTCACTTCCATACAACACTACAGGAAAAACCATAGCTTTGACTATTCGGACTTTTGTTGGCAAGGTGATGTCTCTGCTTTTTAAGATGCTGTCAAGGTTTGTCATTGCTTTCCTCCCAAGAAGCAGGACCCATACTGGGGAGAAACCACATAAATGCATGGAATGTGGAAAGAGCTTTAGTCAGAGTAGTCAGCTTAGGGTACATCAAAGGACCCATACTGGAGAGAAACCACATAAATGCATGGAATGTGGAAAGAGCTTTAGTCGCAGTGATGCCTTTAGATTACATCAAAGGACTCACACTGGGGAGAAACCATATAAATGCATAGAATGTGGAAAGAGCTTCAGTCGCAGTGGTCAGCTTAGGGGGTACATCAAAGGACCCACACTGGGGAGCTTCAGGATCTGTCCTTCCAGTGAGCACTGAGGGTTGATTTCCTTTAGAATGGATAGAGACCTCCTCCAGCACCACAGTTCAAAAGCATCAATGCTTTGTCAGCTTTCTTTATGGTCCAGCTCTCACTTAAATACATCACTACTGGAAAAACCATAGCTTTGACTATGCGGACCTTTGTCGGCAAGTTGATGTATCTGCTTTTTAAGATGCTGTCTAGGTTTATAATTGCTTTCCTCTGAAGAAGCAGATGTTTTAATTTTTTTGGCTGCTGTCACCATCTGCAGCGATCATGGAGCCCAAGAAAGAACACTTTGTCACTGCCTCCATGCCGTCCCGTTCTATTTCCCAGGAGGTGATGGGCCTAGTGGCCACGATCTTAGTTTTTTTTTATGTTGAGCTTCAGACTGTTTTTGGCGCTCTCCCTTTCACCCTCATTAAGAGATTCTTTCTGCCATCAGAGTGGGATCATCTGCATATCTGAGGTTGATATTTCTTCCTGCAATCTTGATTCTGGTTTGGGATTCCTCCAGTCTGGCCTTTCGCATGATGTATTCTGCATGTAAGTTGAATAAGCAGGGGCAAAATATACAGCCTTGTTGTCCTCCTTTCCCAATTTTGAACCAATCAGTGTTTCCATATCCAGTTCTGACTGCTGCTTCCTGTCCCACGTATTGGTTTCTCAGGAGATAGATAAGGTGGTCAGGCGCTCTACTTTCTTTAAGGACTTGCCAAAGTTTGTTGTGGCCTACACAGTCAAAGGCTTTTGCGTAGTCTGAAGCAGAAGTAGATGTATTTCTGGAATTCTCTGGCTTTCTCTATAATACAACGCATGTTGGCAATTTGATCTGTAGTTCCTCTTCCACTTTGAAATTCAGCTTGACTTCTGGGAGTTCTTGGTCCACATACTCTGAAGCCTACCTTGGAGGATTTTGAGCATAGCCTTGGTAGCGTGTGAAATGAGTGCAGTTATACATTAGTTGGAGCATTCTTTGGCACTGACCTTCTTTGGGATTTGGATATAGACTGATCTTTTCCAGTCCTCTGGCCACTGTTGAGTTTTCCAAACTAACTGGCATATTGAATGTAATACCTTAACAGCATCATCTTTTAAGATTTTAAATAGTTCCACTGGAATGCCAGTACCTCCACTGACCTTGTTGTTAGCCATGCTTTGTAAGCCCCACTTGACTTCACTCTCCAGGATGTCCGGCTCAAGGTCAGCAACCACACTACCTGGATTGTCTGGGACATCCAGATCTTTCTGATATAATTCCTTCTTGCCACCTCTTGATATCTTCTGCTTCTGCTAGGTCTGTTCCTGTGAGGGTTCGCTAGTCTTCGCCTCCCCCATTTCCAATAAATCATGAGACGTTTTCAAATCAACAAACTCGGCTTCATTTATTAACGGAGGGATAGGTAGAGAAATGTCCAACAAACTGGGAACAAACTTCTCCTGAGGGAGTAACAGCTCCGACAGGGGCAACCAGTCTTCATTTCCAAAAGGGTTAGATGACTTCGGGGCCCATGGACCAGCCTGAACCCTTTTGGGGTTTTGGGGTACCCCGTCTTCAGGATCGGGGATTAACAGAGGGGTGGTCTCCTCATCCCCACTCCATCCCCAGAATGGGGATCCTTCACCAAGCTGGGTGTCCCAGGGCCCAGGAAGCACCCCAGCTTTCTCAACTCCTCCATATGCCATGCCCTTTTTGCCTCACGTTCCCTCTCCACAGCCTCCTTCTCTTCCCTCAGCTTACGCTGCCACTCTCGGGTCTCGGTCTCTCCCCAGTACGACGGGCATTGAGGCAGTCCCCTCTTCCTTCGGTTTTCTGCCTCTTCCTTAGGCACTCGGACCTGTTCCCACTTCCCAGTCCATGGGTCCCGCATCCACACGAACTCCCATCCACCCAGGATGATGTCCCGAGTACCAACCAACTCCCCTGCTCCTGCCTCCACTACTGCCCTTCCCCCTCCTCCTTTCCCGCCAAAACCCGTGGTGTCTGGGTCGTCACAGATAACCCTTTCAGTCCCTTTTCCAAGTCAGTAGTGTCCACAGCTTGATGTATCAACTTAGAAGGGAAAGGACGAGGAGCTGTCTGCGTGCCTACAGTCGCCTTGGGGTGAGACGGCACTCCTATCAGCACTTCTTGACCCGGAGTTCGGGTGCTACAGTCCCATTTTTGTCCTTTATCATGTCCATCTTTGCACAAAATGTTCCTTTAATATCAACAATTTTCTTGAACAGATCTCTGTTTTTTCCTTTTCTATTTTAGACCAGATGGACGGGGCATAAATCAAATAAATAAATAAATAGATATTATTTTCCTCTATTTCTTTGCACTCTTCATTTAAGAAGGCCTTCTTGTCTCTCCTTCCTATTCTTTGGAAGTCTGTGTTCAGTTTTCTGTAACTTTCTCTATCTCCTTTGCATTTTGTTTTTCTTCTGTGCTATTTGTAAGGCCTGGTTCAACAGCCACTTTGCTTTCTTGTATTTTCTTTACTTTGGGATGGTTTTTGTTGCTGCCTCCTGGACAATGTTACGAGCCTTCATCCATAGTTCTTCAGGAACTCTGTCCACCAAATCGAGTTCCTTAAATCTGTTCTTTACTTCCACTATGTATTCATAAGGGATTTGGTTTAGATCAGAGGTAATCAACCTCCGGTCTGCCTGAGCCGGATCGGGCCCTGAAGAAAGACCTCCTCCCCTGCATGCAGTCTCCTCCCCACAGCTGCTTTGTGTATACACACATGCCAGCACCAGCATGAGCAGTCCTTCACAAATGCACACGCAAAGCAGCTATGGGGAGGGGAGGCAGTGCGGGGGGACCGGGAGGTCTGTCTTTGCGGCATGGTGGTTGTGATAGTAACAGGGGTGCCCCAGAGCTGAGAGGCTGAGCATGGCCGGGTGCTGTGGCTGCTCGCCTCTTGGTGGGCTCCAACAAGGCTGGGGTGGGCACTCCTAGCCACCCTCAGCAGCCCTCCTTTTCCCCTGAATCTGCCAGCCTTCCCAGGGCCCCCTTCCTGAAGGAGGCATCAGGACCCAGGGGTGAGGTGAGGCATTGCCAAGCTGTCAGGCGGGCTCTGTCAACACAAGTCAGGAGGGTGGGGAATGGGCGCCACTTGACAGGAGGGAGGGAAGAGTTGTCATCGGGCAAAATAGGGTGAGTGGAGGTGAAGGGGCTCTCTAGGAATCTGCTCTCCACCACCCTCACAAGGGCAGCACTGGGTACGAATGGAGAGCATGTCTCTCAGCGGGGGGGGCAACTGGAGGGAGATGAGTGGGCTCAAAGCCACACCTAGAGCCATGGGGAGGAGGGGAGGGGGAGGAAGCCTGAAAGTCCCCATTCCCCCTTCATGGTCCATGTCTTTTTTATTTGTTGTTCCATTTTTCTCTTTCCAAGCCTTGGTGAAAGTTTCCGTGATGTCCAAGCTGAGGAGGGAGTTGGGAATTATTCACATGTCGCTTAATTCCCTTCTCGTCTTTACATCTATGGGTCTTTTCCCCGTTTCTCTTCACCCCCTTCTTCCTGGTGGACTTTGAACCTCATCTCCTCCTCATCCCGGTCGTTTTCCAGCATCTCCCGCCTGCCTCAACATCCCCCTCCATTTATCATCTAAACACCCACGCTCGTTCGACTTACCTTCCTTCCTTCTGAAGGTGCCAGAATTTGTAGTTTTCCCTACAGAATTACAGCAAACCCCCCCCCATGTGCTACTAATCCTCCTGCTCTTTCTTGTCACCTTACATTGTCTTTCCCCCCCCTAAGGGTATGCACTCAGATATCTGCCCTAAATAGCTTCTTCCCCCACTTTTGTTTGCTTATTTCTTCAGTACCAAAATGAAGAACAATGGGTTGGTAATGGATTTGCTGTTCTCTTTGGCTTGAATTAAAGCACCGCTGAACCGGCACCAGTGGCTGCTCCCCAGGGCGGCTGCGTGGGTCCTCGTTGCTCCTTGCCATTTGAATTTCCCACCACAGAGAGCAGGGAGGAGGGCCCCCGGCCTCGTTGGAGCCCGTCAAGAGGTGAGTGGCCAAGGGAGCCCCCCAGCCATGCCCAGACTCCCAGGCTTCCGCCACCGCTGGCACGTGCTCCCTCACCCCTTCACGTATGCTCCTGCATGCAGGGTGGGCAGGCACTCCTGCGCATGTACGAAGCATTGGGAGAAGAGGCCAGAGGCGTGCACGCTCAACAACCTCTTTGCGCATGCGTCAGAAAGCATGAGCACCTCCCTCAGAGGCTCAGCCAGTCTGGAGTATGAAAAAGGTTGAAGACCTCTGGTTTTGATTATACCTGACTAAGCCCATGGTTTTTCCTACTTTCTTAAGTTTAAGCTTGAATTTTGCTATAAGAAGCTGATAATCAGAGTCACAATTGGCTCCAGGTCTTGTTTTTGCTGACTATATAGAGCTTCTCCATCTTTGGCTGCAGAGAATATAATGAATCTGATTACAGTATTGCCCATCTAGTGATTTCCATGTGTAGAGGCGCCACTTGTGTTGTTGGAAAACAATGTTTGTGATGACCAGCTTGTTGTCTTGATGAAACTCTATTAGCCTTTGCCCTGCTTCATTCTGGACTCCAAGGCCAAACTTCCCTGTTGTCCCTTTTATCTCTTGGCTCCCTACTTTAGCATTCCAATCCCCTGGAATGAGAAGAACATCTTTCATTGGTGTCAATTATAGAAAGTGTTGTAAGTCTTCATAGGATTGGTCAATTTCAGCCTCTTCAGTATTGGTGGTTGGTGCATAAACTTGGATTACTGTGATGTTGAAACGTCTGCCTTGGATTTGTATTGAAATCATTCTATCACTTTTGAGATTATATCCCAGTAGAGCTTTGCCCACTCTTGTTGACTATGAGGGCTACTCCCATTTCTTCTACGGGATTCTTGCCCACAATAGTACAGTAGATATGATAACTATCTGAAGTGAATTTGCCCATTCCCATCCACTTATTTCACTGATGCCCAGCATGTCAATGTTTATTTCTGCCATCTCCTGTTTTACTACATCCAGCTTCCCAAGGTTCATAGATCTTACATTCTAGGTTCCTATGCAGTACAGTGGTGCCTCGCTTACTGATTACCTCGTTAAATGATGAATCTGCTTTATGATGGTTTTTTTGCGATCAGTATTGCGATTATAAAACGATGTTCCTATGGGGAAAATTCGCTTCACGATGATCAGTTCCCTGCTTCGGGAACCGATTTTTCACAACAATGGTTTTGGAATAGCTAATCGGCGGCTGTCAAAATGGCTCCCCGCTGTGCAAAATGGCTCCCCGCTGTTTTTTAGCACGGATTCCTCGCTTAACAGGTACCAGGAAATGGCCACCCTATGGAGGATCTTCACTGCCTGACGAGGCATTTCGCCCATTGGAACGCATTGAAAGGTTTTCAATTCATTTCAATGGTTTTTTCATTTCGCTTGACTACGATTTCACTTAACAGCGATTTGAATGGAACGGATTATTGTTGTCAAGTGAGGCACCACTGTATTTTTCTTTGCAGCATCGGACATTCCTTTCACTTCCAGGCATGTCCACAGCTGAGCGTCCTTTCGGCTTTGGCCCAACCACTTCACTACCTCTGAAGCTACTTGTAATTGTCCTCCGCTCTTCCTCAGTAGCATGTTGGACGCCTTCCGACCTGAGGGGCCCATCTTCCAGCATCATATCTTTTAGCCCTTTGTTTCTGTTCATGGGGTTTTCTTGGCAAAGATACAGTGGTGCCTCGCTTAACAGGCAATCTGCATAGCGCAGAAGATTTTGTGATCGCTTTTGCAATCGCATTGCGATGTTCCCTATGGGGCCCCATAGGCCCCCAGCTGGGGGAAAATGCCAGCGGGCGCTGGGGAGGAGGGTGGGGGAGCCGGCCGGTCAGCCAGCCAAAAAAGCGAGGGTGCGCTCGGAAGGAGGAAGGAGGAGCCTTCCTCCACTCTCCTGGCCAAGCGCCGGCTGAAAAAGCCAGGATGCACTTGGGAGGAGGAGCCTTCCTCCGCCCTCCTGGCCGAGCACCGGCCAAAAAAGCAGGGGTGCGCTCGGGAGGAGGAGCCTTCCTCTGCCCTCCTGGCCGAGTGCCGGCCGGTCAGCTGGCCGAAAAAGCCGGCGTGCGCTCAGGAGGGCGGGGGAACCTTCCCCCACCTTCCTGCCCCAGTGCTGGCACCATCTTCGGCCAGCTGATCGGCGGCTCCAAAATGGCCACTGCAACCATTTTCACGCAATTTCCTCGCTTACCGAGGGTGCGAAAATGGCAGTGCTATGGAGGATCTTCGCATAATGGTGAGTTTGGGCCTCATAGGAACGCATCAAACGAAGTTTAATGCGTTTCTATGGGGTTTTCCCACCCACATTGCGATGTTTCCGGATAGCGACAATCCGGAACGGATTAACGTCGCTATGCGGGGCACCACTGTACATGCATACGTGCATAAATGTGAATTGGGGATGACTCTCCCAAGGTTTCCACAGTTTTTTTTAATTTTCCAAGATCTTTCTCCATCATTTCCCCAACACTTATTGACTCTCTTGCAGAAACATCATTGAAATAAAGTTTGAGGATGGTCTTTGGTCATAAGGAGAGGACATCGAGGGAGAATGTTTCCGTTTTGAATCCCAATGTCAGATCAAGGGATGAATGATACATGAAGACAGAGATTATAGGATCTGATGGACCTCTTCATTGTTGAAAAGAAAACCACAAAGAGAAAATAAAGAGAGGATACAAATTACAATACACACCATCCCATCAGCTGAAATTAACCCACATTAATCACATCAACCTTTCTCCACCTCTTGCCACCTTTCCCCTAGGGACTAGATCAGGGTTACGATGATGGTTATTTTTGCATTTAGTAGCACCCTGTTTTTCTCCAAAAGCACATGGATCATTCTCCTGGGCTACCCCTCTTCCCTTTCCAAAAGAAAAAGTCTTGAAAAATATTCCATATTGCTTTAAACTTGCCATACGCACCATATAATAGTTAATTCCTTTTCTTCTTTCTTCCTTTGGTTATTATTAACTACATTCAATAAGGCAATCATGGATTCAATCAAGTTATTTCGCCTAATCTCTTTTAAAACCAGCATCCTTTCCTTCCTACCACATATGTAAATATTTTACACCTTCAGCACAGAGATGATGCATTATTATTTAATATATTCAATGCCACCGAAATTAAATGCCCTCTCCATTTTACTTTGTAGCAATTTTCTTTAACCCTTATGGACATTTGTGTTTCATAATTCTGTTATTCCGCATTTTACTCCAATCTTTCCCTTCAGTTTCTTTAACCATGTCTTCCTTTAACACCTGGGATTTATATCCTGCCTCTTCTCATGGTTTGTACATTTTTGTCCTTTATCATGTCCATCTTTGCACAAAATGTTCTGTTTTTATCTCCATTTTTCTTGAACAGATCTCTGTTTTTTCCTTTTCTATTATTTTTCTCTATTTCTTTGCTTTGTACAAATATAATATACAATATATAGGGGTATAAAAAGTGATTGGCCCTCTGGATGAGGAGGGACGGAAAGGGGAAGTAAAGGGAGACTTGGAGATTGCAGAGAAATTAAATGAGTTCTTTGAATTTGTCTTCACAACAGAAGACTTTAGGCAGATTCCGCTGCCCAAACAACCTTTGCTGACTAATGAATTGAATCAGATTAAAATAGAAGATTTTTAAAACCTAATTGATAAAGTAAAGATCAATAAGTCACCGGGCCCAGATGGCATCCACCCAATGGTTATTAAGGAACTGAGAAATGAAGTTGTATTCTTAACTAAGATATACAACTTGTCATTTAAAACAGTCCATTCATTATGTTTTACTTGCGAGTAGACTCTGCTATTTTTGTTCACATTGGAGGCACACATTTCTACCAATGGGGAATATCTACACTCCGAGAAGCTGGAAATAGATTTTCTGTCATTGGCAGGCTTCACTTCTCTCTCTCTCCCTCCCTTTTTCACATTTTTTTTTTAGCAGCAGCAGAAGTGGATCTGTATAATTCTGATTCTTCTGTTTGTGACCTGGTGGGGAAAGGAAAGGGAAGGGCCTCTCACTGGGGATCCAGCCAAGGGTTGGGCTCTGTCTCTGAAGATCATGAGAGAAGAAGGGCCCTCATGGCTGCCTCAAGGCCAGCAGAAGGAGGAGGGGGGGAGTTCTTGTGGCCCTTCCATTGCCATGAGTATTGTTATAAATACCGGCTGAGCCCTCGGATCCTGTCCTAGAGAGATCGGCTGCTCGAAGTCATGGGAGTTTCCCATCTTGGCTCAGGCCTTTCTTGGCTTTTCTCAGCCCAAGGAGCCTTTGTTGTTTCTTCTGGCCGGCATCAGGACCAGAGCCAGCCTGTGGACATCCCCACGTCATCAGATATACGGAAAGATCATAGATCATAGGCATCCTTCAGTCTCGAGAGACTATGGTATAGTGCTCTGTATGGAGGACTTGGAACAGCATATCGTGTGGCTGAGAAGGCCAATTCGAGAGTGACAATCCCTTCCACACTGGAGACAAATCCAATCTGTCCCCTGTCCAGCTCCCTGGTTTTGCTTGTTTCGGGACTGCCTCTTTGCCTCAGTCTGCTGTACAAGTGTC
Source organism: Pogona vitticeps (assembly GCF_051106095.1). Classification (NCBI taxonomy): domain Eukaryota; kingdom Metazoa; phylum Chordata; class Lepidosauria; order Squamata; family Agamidae; genus Pogona; species Pogona vitticeps. The sequence continues at coordinate 103,778 of NC_135798.1, forward strand.
TCTTCAAATTGGGAGAGGCCATGTTGCACCGCCTGCCTCCAGGCTGAACACTCAGACGTCAAGGTTTCCCATCTGTTGAGGTCCATTCCTAAGGCCTTCAGATCCCGCTTGCAGATATCCTTGTATCGCAGCTGTGGTCTCCCTCGGGGGCGGCTTCCCTGCACTAATTCTCCATACAGGAGATCTTTTGGAATCCGACCACCAGCCATTCTCACGACGTGCCCAAGCCAACGTAGACGGCGCTGTTTCAGTAATGTATTCATGCTGAATAATCCAGCTCGTTCTAGGACTACTCTGTTTGGGACTTTGTCCTGCCAGGTGATACGGAAACAGAGTGAAAATAATAGGTGAAATATCCGTTTCATAACAGAGCACAGCTGAGAATAAAACCAAGGCAGAACCTGGGGATCTTGCGACCAGGGATCAGAGCTCACAGGGGTTTGACAGGGAGCAGAAAGGAAGGAAAGGGAGGAAGGAAAAGTTTTAATCTGGAGGAAGTGGGACAAAAGAAAGGGGAGAGACCCAGGAGAGGAGGGCAGATCAGTGGACTTGTCCAGCTACATTTCAGGTAACACAATAAAGGGAAAGGGTATTAAATCCGTCCCGCCACTGCTTAGGCTTTTTTCTTCTGGTTTTTGGCTTGTTTTGATCTTTTTATTGATGATTTAATTTTATTGCCTTTTTTGGACTGTAAACCGTGCGCAGAGTAGATCTGTCTAGGTGGGCGGTATAAAAGCTAAATAAATAATAGACAAAGAGATCAAAGCAAAAAGGTCAAAGGGACGATGGGGGGAAGAGATGCTTCAGTTGTGAGGATCTGCAAATGTTTGTGCAATGTTTGTCTTTGTGCCTGAGTGTGATACGGTGTGCGCATGCAAGGCGTGTCAAACGGGTGGCCCTGTGGGGAAGAAGCCTTGAGAGAACCAGAGCAGTGAGAAGAGCTCTAAAAGGAAGTCGAAGTCTAATGTCCATCATCCTTGGGAGTCTCGAGCAGAAAGCTTCGTGTCAACGGAGGCGCTGGAGGAGAAAGAGCAGCAGCGAAAGGGAAGACCCAGGAGGACCAAGGCCTCCACCACCCCCCCCGGGCGTGGGGCATCTAGTTCTGGTCGCTGCCCCTCAAAAAAGACAAGGGTGGAGCTGGAGGGGAGGCAGAAGGGAGGGAGCCAGAGGAGGGGGGCAGAGGGGGCACCTCCTCTCGATGAGCGCCTGCCATGATTCGGATATATGAAATTATGAATCGGGGTGGATCAAATGGATAGAGCAGAAAGCTCTTTCCCCTCTCATGCAATACCAGAACCGTCAGGGGACCTCCACTCCAATGGGGTGCTGCTAGAGTAAGAACCGAGAAAATATTTCTTGACTTAGCATGTTAGTCTGTGGAACTCGTTGCCACAGGATGCGGTGTCCGGTAGGGTGTCCCAGAGAGCAAGGCGCCCCTTGCCCCGAACCCCCCCCAGCCCCGGGTTCCCTCCTTGTCCCCCTTCAGGGAGGAAGCCGGGGGGGCGAGGGGGGGCGGCGGGGGCGGATCCTGGCCTGGAAGGCGGGAAAGCAGCAGCAGTTTCCTCCCCCCCAATAGCTCCTCCCGCCCATTCCCCCACTTTGATCCACGGGGGGGGGCAGTGGAGTCGTTCGTGTGTGTGTGTGTGTGTGTGTGCGCGCGTGCCCATAGGCAGCCCCCCCTTCCCCGCCCCTCAGGATGGAAACGATGGGAAGAGAGGAGTCGCGGGGGGGAAGGGGCGGGGGGTCCTCTCCTCCCTCCCCCCGTCCGTCCGTCCGTTCCTTCTTTCCCACGCCGCTGGCCTCGCCCCCCCCCCGTCCTCTTAAAGACTGTATGTTTACTAAGCGATTACCCGACGATGATGATGATGATGATGACGACGACGACGATGAGCAGGACGCGAAAGGCTGAGGGGGGGGAACGGAAAGAGAGGAAGAATGTAGAGCTACGAAAGTGGGGGAGGAGGGGCTGCTTCCGGCGCTGCTTCTCCCCCCCCACCGGGACCGGAAGTGGAGGCCATGCCCCTCCCTCCCTCCTTCTCACCCTGCCCCTCCTCCCTGTTTCTTTCTAGCCTCTTTCCGGCTTCAGGATCGGACGGAGGTGGGGCCATTTGGGGGGGGAAGAGGAGGGAGGGGGAAGAGCAGTGGGGGGGTCCATAGAAAGAGGTTCCCACTCGCTCCCCCCCACACTCCTCGGGGAGGGGGGTCCCAGGAGGGGCCTTTCCGTTCCTCTTCCCCTTCTCTCTCTGTGTGTGTGTATTCTCTCTCTCTCTCTCTCTCTCTGTGTGTGTGTGTGTGTGTGTGTGTGTGTGTGAATCTTCAGTGGGGCTTGTGTATGTGTGTGTGCATGTGGAAAGAGAGATGGGAAGTCAGGGCAGGGCCAAGATCCCGATACTCCGAGCCCCCCTTCCCAGCAAGGCACCCGGGCCCTCTGTTTGTGTCTGTGTGTTTGTGTGTATAAAATCTTAAAGGATGATGCTCTTAAGGTGCTACATTCAATATGCCAGCAAGTTTGGAAAACTCAACAGTGGCCAGAGGATTGGAAAAGATCAGTCTACATCCCAATCCCAAAGAAAGGCAGTGCCAAAGAATGCTCCAACTACCGCACAATTGCACTCATTTCGCACGCTAGCAAGGTTATGCTCAAAATCCTCCAAGGTACAGTAGGCTTCAGCAGTATGTGGACCGAGAACTCCCAGAAGTAGAAGCTGGATTCCGAAGAGGCAGAGGAACTCGAGACCAAATTGCTAACTTGCGCTGGATTATGGAGAAAGCCAGAGAGTTCCAGAAAAATATCTACTTCTGCTTCATTGACTATGCAAAAGCCTTTGACTGTGTGGACCACAGCAAACTATGGCAAGTTCTTAAAGAAATGGGAGTGCCTGACCACTTTATCTGTCTCCTGAGAAACCTATATGTGGGACAGGAAGCAACAGTCAGAACTGGATACGGCGCAACTGAATGGTTCAAAATTGGGAAAGGAGTACGACAGGGGTGTATATTGTCTCCCTGCTTATTTAACTTATATGCAGAATACATCATGCGGAAGGCTGGACTGGAAGAAACCCAAGCCGGAATTAAGATTGCAGGAAGAAATATCAACAACCTCCGATATGCAGATGATACCACTCTGATGGCAGAAAGTGAGGGGGAATTAAGGAACCTTGTAATGAGGGTGAAAGAGGAGAGTGCAAAAAATGGTCTGAAGCTCAACATCAAAAAAACGAAGATCATGGCCACTGGTCCCATCACCTCCTGGGAAATAGAAGGGGAAGATATGGAGGCAGTGACAGATTTTATTTTCTTGGGCTCCATGATTGCTGCAGATGAAGACAGCAGCCCCGAAATTAAAAGACGCCTGCTTCTTGGGAGGAAAGCGATGACAAACCTTGACAACATCTTAAAAAGCAGAGACATCACCTTGCCAACAAAAGTCCGCATAGTCAAAGCTATGGTTTTCCCTGTAGTGATGTATGGAAGTGAGAGCTGGACCATAAAGAAAGCTGACCGCCGAAGAATTGATGCCTTTGAATTGTGGTGCTGGAGGAGGCTCTTGAGAATCCCCTGGACTGCAAGGAGAACAAACCTATCAGTTCTAAAGGAAATCAACCCCGAGTGCTCCCTGGAAGGACAGATCCTGAAGCTGAGGCTCCAGTACTTTGGCCATCTCATGAGAAGAGAAGATTCCTTGGAAAAGACCTTGATGTTGGGAAAGTGTGAAGGCAAGAGGAGAAGGGGACGACCGAGGATGAGATGGTTGGACAGTGTCATCGAAGCAACCAACCTGAATTTGACCCAACTCCAGGAGGCAGTGGAAGACAGGAGGGCCTGGCATGCTCTGGTCCATGGGGTCACGAAGAGTCGGACACGACTAAATGACTAGACGACGACATTTGTGTGTATGTGTTTTCTCGCGGAATCCCCTCAGGCTCGTCTCTCCCCCCCCCCGTTTTGCTTGTTTTCCCCTCCCCCCACACAACCTTCTCCAGCCGTGACCCCTCCCCCCAGGAAACCCCTTTTGTTGGAAAGCTTGGGGGAAGTTCCATGAAAGCCCCAAGTGGGAATTGGGGTTTTTTTTTGAGGCGGGGGGAGAAGGGGAGAAGGGAGGCTGCAAGGGGAAGGAGGGCTGCATGGGGGCAGGAGTGAAGGTGGGGGATAGGAGGGGGCTCAAATAAATGGGCCTTGGACGGGAGGGGCAGAAGACAAGGGGTTGGCTGGGAGGGAAGGATGATGTGGATCCATTGGTCCATTGGTCCAGATAGGCGGGGTACAAAGCAAATAAATAAATAAATAAATAAATAAATAAATAAATAAAATAATGAGGATGATATTTCATTTCTGTGCACATCTGACAGCCAAGGCGGTTGCTGATGCCCCTGCAAGGGAGGGAAGTTCCTAGAAGGCGAACCAGGCCCTGACCTGAATCCTGACCCTTCATCCTCCCCACCCCCTTCTCTTCCCACCCACAGCCATGGGGGGGCAGGAGAGGCCCTGGGGAGAGGGGCTGCCCGTTTCCTACCCTGGGAAAAGTGTTTTGTGTGTGTGTGTGGAGTCTTGTGTGGGGTGTGCTGATGATGATTTTTAGTTAAAAAAAAATTCTCAGGAAATTATCTGAATCTTCCAGGAAGAGACTTTCTTAGAGGCAGGAAATTCAGTCATTAGATTGCTAATTACATAGCTTAGAATTCATTCATTCATTCAAAATTACTTTTCTCCTTTTTGCTTATGTCTTGCTGTTTTCGATGGCGCAGGGGACGGAGGTCGGCTGGATGGCCAGACCTTGGAGCTTGAGAGGTTGAGCAAAGGTCCTCCTGGAAGGTCTTAAAAAGCAAATGGAAGGTGTGTGTCATCATCACACGGGTGGTGCCAGACCACCATATTCCGGACAGCCTCTTTCCGGTTTTTCATGCCTCTGTGAAGTAGTATGGGGAATTAATGGAAACCTGAAACTGTAACTTCCAGAAGCCTTCACTTCCGCCTCTGCTGGCCTGGATTTCTGGGAGCGGAAGTCCAAGAACATCCGGAGGCCCAAGGTTGGGGACCCCTTGCTGTAGACGGCTGCCTTGGGTGATTGTCAACCTTCAGCTACCGTTTGTCCTGTCAGGCTTGGCCTCCTTTTTTCCTGCTGGCAAGGTGGGCACAATATTGTGCACCAGTTTTGGGCTATTTCCTGGCTTTTCGAATCGTGGGTATAGAACACACAATCCCCCCCTTCATAAACTGGAGGGTGTTTTTGAAAAGAATTGAATTCTCCAGATTGTCAAAAACACAAAGGCTTCTATGCTAAGGGAAAGTTTTTGGTTTCATCCAATCAAGAAGCCTTCAGAATGATTTGTTTTTTTCTTTTCTCCCAAGGATGGGGTGAGACTCACCTGATTCTCTCCCAATTTTTTCCTGGACGAAAAGGCAACAATCAAGCTCCAAAGCCCCCCAAATACTTGAACAGCAGGTGAGAACTTTCATTCTTTGACATCAGATGTGACACTGTGTTTGTTTATTTATTAGATAATGCTATGACTAGCAGGATGCGAGACGTAAAGCTTACATCAGTATTTCAGAGAATTTTAGCCCAATCGCAGGAAGCATCGGGAGCGTTTGGAGGGTGCTTTCTACCAGACCTTCCATGGTGCCTGGTGAGGGCAAGAGGGGCCACCGAGGTGGGCGTGACAGTGCAAAGGAGACTGAGTTGGTGTGAAATCCCCATATTCTGAGGTTCACTTTGAGTCTCTTCTGTCAACTTCCTTCTGTCGCCCAGTTCTGGAGGCCTCTGGTCTGTGAAAGCAAGCAAACACTGTCAGTTCCCCGGCTGAGTGGAGGTTTCAACCCAGGTTGCGTGAGTCCCAGTTTTAATGTTTACCACAGTGCTTCTCTGAACATGTGCAGAGTGTTTTTCTTTTGGTTCCCAATCCTGCTGGGCTCAACCCTGTGGTCACCAAGAGCAGGTGCTGTCAGTGAGATTCCAACCCTGGACAGCCTGGCATGCCCCCCTCCTGGAGTTTCTCCTTTCCTCTTTTGGGATCCAAGAGGGTGAGTTGAACAAGTCACTCCTGCCAGGACCAGCCTCCCTCTAGAGAGCGCTACTCCTTCAGCCAGAGAGCCTCCAGGTATCTATGTACCCCGTTTCAGCTGGGCTGAGTCCCTTTAACCATCAGCTAGGGCGTAGCACAAATCCTTTCCAGTAAGCCTGGCCTTAAAGGTTCTCTTGTGCACTTGCTTGTAGCTACCAAGTAAAGACACCTGGGCTTTGTAGTCCCTTAAGACTCACTAAAGCTCAGAGGATTAGGACTCTGTCTGATAGCAATATCATGGCCTTGCCACCCATGGAAGCAGGCTCAGCAGACTTGCTGTTCAAGAGACCAGTCCTGTAGATTTTTTAAATTTCTTTTTTATTGAAAAAATAAAGTTTCATAGAAAATTCAGTTCGTTGCATAAGCATGGCATAGATTACATTTCCAAGGAATATTGCAGTTAAAATGAATAACAAGTTCCAGCTAAGTAAAAATGGCTAAGATTTCTAAAAAGCTTTCTTCAGGGCAGGCAAAGGGTGAGAGCCCCCCTTCTTCTCTCTGTTCTTCCTACATTCTGAAACCTTCATCCTAACACAAGGGGGGGGAAGCCTCTCTCTAAGATTGAGCAGGAAGTTGGACTTGATGGCCTTCGAGGCCCCCTCCGTTTTTCTATAATTCTATGATTCATTTTATATTTTACCCAAGTGTGATCCTCAGGGAAACAAGAGTCTGAGTGTCTAAAGAAACTGCCTTAGCCACAGAGCGATGTGGGCTATTTTTGCTCTTCGGGTGGCCTACCTGGTCAGGATGGTGTGCATGGCTTAAAGTACACAGTCAACAGTATTTTGTCCCCAAATAAGTGGATAATTGGGAATCTAGGGTTGGAAGCTTGCCTATATTTGTCCATTTCCACAACCTCTAGGTTTCACTCAGGTTCAAAGTTTGGTGAACCTGGGAACTCAAGTTGGCCCCTTCCCTTAGTGGAATAGCACCTTTAACATGGTGGGAGTGGTTTATCTGACATGAGTGGTGGAATCGTTTTAGCACTTAATCTTGATGTGTTTTAGTTTTTTGTGAAATTTTTGAGAACTTGCCACAGTTTTCATCTGAAGAGGCACATGGAAGAGGCTGTAATTTCATTTTGGGAGGATGCTGTTCTTAAGGTTTATGAGCACAGAGGAAACTTTCTCCGTGCTATTTTGCTTAGCCAGACAAGGCAGAAAAGATGGCTAGGAATGAAGAGGACATTCCTGACATCCCGCATCATGCAGCTGCCAGTCCCCCAGCTGTGATGTCGATTGATAGAATCATTTGACTTTGAAGGGGGCTATCAGTCTATCCCCGTCCTGTGCTCAGTACTATCATATCCAAAAAGGAGAGAGGGGCCTAAGTTAATTCCAACCTGCCAACAAAATTCATAACCTCTTTACACAACCTAGGTCAGCAGGGACACTCTAAGTCAGCAGGGCCACTCACAATTTGTCATGAACTATCAGGGTCCGTCTTCTCTGTTGGTGGTCTAGTCTGGAAAGTGGCTCTGCCCTTTCCTGCCTCCTCCAGCAGCTGACCACTCCACTGAGGAAGTGACACAAGGAAGGGCCAGCTGAGCTCCATTCTGGATAGGTGCCCTACTGGAGAAGAAGGACCCCAGCAGTGCACAGTGAGACATTAATTTCCCAGCTGGCCTGTGGGGTGTGCAAGAGTTTATGTGCTGCATTTCTAATTCTCTATTATGTCTCTCCCCTGAGGCTTCTTTTCTCAAAGCTAAATCTGCCCAATTCTTTCAGTCTTTCTCTGTTGGTTTTCAGTTTTCAAGATGTTTGCAGAGTGTCTGCTTTGTAATCTCCTTCAGAATTTCCCCGAACATGATTGTCAAGGTGTCAGGTCCGCAGTTCCCTGCCTCCCCTTTTTAAACATAGGACTCCTCTTTCATCTCTCTGTCTTCCTCTAACAGGTGAATAAGAAGACAAATGCAATTCTGTGGAGCCAATCGTTCTTTCAGTGGAAAAGAAAAATGTGAGGGACCAAAAAAATTGACATCTTTTAAAGGGGAAAAAGGGAGAAGGGAAGCCAGAAAACAACAGGGAAAAAGAAATGTCCAGCTTCTACTGTAATTGATGTTGATGCACTTCTGATGATCTGAAAAAATCAACAGGGAAAAGGAAGGAAAAAAGTTTCCCTGGGCAGATAAACATTCAGGGGTGCCTCAGATGACAATAGACTTGATAAAGCCCACCCAGAGGAAAACCGAAGTCAATGCATTGAACAAGGAAAGAGCATCACAATGCACACAGATTGTATTTCATCTGAAACATCCCTGAGAGGTGAGAGACCGTACAAATGCCTACAGTGTGGAAAGAGCTTCAGTCAGACCAGTAGTCTTGTTTCCCATCAAAGGACTCACACAGGGGAGAAACCATATAAATGCATGGAATGTGGAAAGAGTTTCAGTCAGAGCAGTACCCTGAGGTCACATCAAAGAATTCACACGGGGGAGAAACCTTATAAATGTATGGAATGTGGGAAGAACTTCACTCACAGCAATAACCTCACTTCCCATCAAAGAACTCACACAGGGGAGAAACCATATAAATGTATGGAATGTGGGAAGTGTTTCAGTCAGAGAACTCACCTGAGTTCACATCAAAGAATTCACACTGGGGAGAAGCCATATAAATGCATTCAATGTGGAAGGAGCTTCAGTCACAGCACTCACCTAAGTTTCCATCAAAGAACTCACACTGGGGAGAAACCGCATAAATGCATGGAATGTGGAAAGAGTTTCAGTCGGAGCAGTATCCTCAGGTCACATCAAAGAGCTCACACTGGGGAGAAACCATATAAATGCATGGAATGTGGAAAGAGCTTCAATCGGAACAGTTCCCTGAGTTCACATCAAAGAATTCATTCAGGGGTGAAACCTTATAAATGCATGGAATGTGGAAAGAGCTTCAATCAGAACAGTTCCTTGAGTTCCCATCAAAGAACTCATACAGGGGACAAACCATATACATGCATGGAATGTGGAAAGAGCTTCAGTCACAGTAGTAACCTGAGTTCCCATCAAAGAACTCACACTGGTGAGAAGCCATATAAATGCATGGAATGTGGAAAGAGCTTCAGTCAGAGTGGTGACCTGAATTCACATCACAGAACTCACACTGGGGAGAAACCATATAAATGCATGGAATGTGGGAAGTGTTTCAGTCAGAGCGGTGACCTGAGTTCTCATCAAAGAACTCACACTGGGGAGAAACCATATAAATGCTTGGAATGTGGGAAGTGCTTCAGTCAGAACAGTCACCTGACTTCACATCAAAGAACTCACATGGGGGGAAAACCATATAAATGCATTCAATGTGGGAAGTGCTTCAGTCAGAGTAATCAGCTGAGTTCACTTCAGAGAACTCACACTGGGGGAAAACCATATAAATGCGTGGAATGTGGGAAAGGTCATTTTTTAAATTAGCCATATTAATCAAGAAAAATCTTTATCCTAGAATGCAACGTTTTCTGAGTAAAAAGATAAGAAATTGCTGTATTTTTCGCTCCATAAGACACACCTGACCATAAGACGCACCTAATTGAAAGGCTGTACTTTGTCCACTCTGATCTAAAATCTGGTTGTGTGAAGAAAATGAAAAAAGAATAGGCCAAAGCCACAAGAGATAGATGAGGACCAGTATTGAGAAGGTTAGCAGAAAACACTTAACAATTCAACTTTTTAACTGTAGGTGGCGCTGAGGCTACTTTGTGTTGTAGCTCTTTTGGCAGTTATAGGGTGTGTCCGGTTATGTCGCAGTTAAGAGGCTTGGAAAAGCCTCCTGCTTCGGAGTGAGCCTGTGTGCGTGTGTCTGTAGGGAAGTAAGCTGATATTTTCTCCTTTGAAAAAGTTTTCTGAGTGGGTTTTGGTGGCTCTGTGTGTGTGTCTGCAGGTTTGTTTCTGTGCTCTGCTTTCAAGCAAGCATGTGTGTGTGTTTGTGTGTCTGTATTTTTGGAGTTGGCTCTAGTGTTTGTTTTTTTGAGTTTTCTTAAAGCCTCAGCAATGAAGCACCTTCTTACTGGGCTTGCTGTGCTCTTTTTTGGTTTTTTTTTTCCTGGGCAGCTAGGGGGGAAGCCATGGCTACAGACTGGAGTGAGGGAAGCTCCAGAGGAACAAGAGGAGGCAGGTGGGCAGGCAGGCAGGCAGGCAGGCAGGCGAGCACTTCCCAGGCAGGTCTCTGGCCCCGGCCCCGTTCACTTCGGCCAGCCTTTGAGGTTCCCTTTCTCTCCCTGGTTTTGTTTTGTTTTTTGCAGCCCCAGCGCGTTCCTATGGGCTTGCAGTGTTTTATTTTGGGGGGGAGTAAGGCCCCACTGTAGTCACTCCATAAGATGCACACACTCCCCCCACTTTTTTGGGGGGGGAAGTGTGTCATTTGGAGCGAAAAATACGGTATTTCAACAGTCAGCAAATTAATGACAGAAATTAACCATGATGTTGAAAAAAACAACTTAACTGGAATTTTATGTTGCTGCAGTTGGAGAAGATGGGAGCAGATTCTGCAAACTATTAAAGCAACATATACTAAACATAAGGCCAAAATCTAAGTCAACAGTCAAATAACTGAAGATATCCCCATTTAACAAGGAATGAGACAAGGTTGCCCCTTTCTCTGTTACTGCTTATTCTAACATTATAGATTTTGAATAGACTAATAAGAGAAAATAGAGGAATTAGAGGCCTTAGAATCAATACCAAATTGAAACCACAGGAGTTCCAACTTTGACCAAAGGTACTCCGTCCTCTCCCCTCCACCTCAGCAAAGCTCCTTGGCCAGTCACAACACATCCAGTGGGCTGGGCCCCTTGAGTAGCCCTGGTGGAGTATTTGTCCCCTGGACAGAGAGCTCACATGTGTCAACTAAAGGAAGAATTTCAGGATGTATTTTCATTGACTTCTGGGAGGACTCTGTTGACTGAGCATGTCATCAACATTGACTCAGGTGTAGTAATGAGGGCTCCAGGGAGAAGCTGGCCAATACAGCTATTGCAGGGAATTGAAGGGGAGGTGGACAGTATTCTCCCTCTCAGCGTCACAGAGCCATCCCATTGCTCATGGAGGTGTCAACCTGAGTGCCCAAACCAGATGGGCTCAATTTTGTATCAACCTGCGACATCTTAATGCCTGAGTGGATGAGACATTAGACATTTTAGGGCAATGGTCTCCAACCTTGGGCCTCCAGATGTTATTGGACTACAGCTCCCAGAAGCCTTCACTACCACCTCTGCTGGCCAGGATTTCTGGGAGTTGAAGTCCAAGAATATCTGGAGGCCCAAGGTTGGGGACCACTGTTTTAGGGGAAGCACTCTTCCTCATATATCTGGACTTCATCAAGGATTACTGGCAGATACCCCTGCAGAAAGAAGATAGAGAAAAAAACAGTCTTCTCAACCACCAAGGAGCTCTATCGATTCAACTACATGCCTTTTGACCTCTTTGACACATCTACATTATTCCAAAAACTGAGAGACCAGGCTCTCGCCCTCCAGTCCATTACTAACACCAGACACTGATTTAGAACCTAAACAGTTTCCTTTGATTTAGATGGAAAGGAGAAATAGACTTGGATGCCATCCACATCCAACTGCCCAGAGTAGACCTTTGGTCTAGATGGATGGTATATAAATCCAATAAAATAATGAAACCAGCATAAAGGACAAAACAGGTGCTGAGGGATACCACAGGCTGGTTGGCAGGGTGGCAAACAGGAATCCCTAGCACCATCCTCTGAGTTCTTCCTTTCAGGAAGAACCAGAGCCACTGTAAAACAGCACCCCCCAATTCCCATTCCAGAGAGACTACCCAGAAAGAGATCATGGTCAATAGTATTAAAAGCCCCTCAGAGGTCCAGCATAACCTACATGGACACAGATCCCTTAGCTAGTTTCCAGTATAAGTCATCCACTAAGGTGGCCTCCAACCCATAACCAGGCTGGTATCAGATTGATACCCATAACCATGCCGGTATCTAGATAACCTGTCTCATCCAGGAACCCCTGGACCTTAAAAGCCACAACCTGCTGTGAGTCAATTGTCATATCTGTTTGCTTTATTATTAAGTGCTTAGAGTAGTGCTCTTTTACTAGATAGGTGGGACAGAAATGCAATAAATACAGTCTTTGTCCCTTAGCCAGAAGGGATGAGAGTAAGCTTGCCTTTGCATGGACTGAAATGAAGAGAAAGCTCCCATGACATGTTAGTGTGGAAAGGGTAAGGAGGACAATGTTGTTCAACCTGCTGTGGGCGTTCACAGATGGCTTCTGGGGAGAGGAGGATCTCTGGATTTGCTCTTGTTCCATCGGGGCTGTGGAGGGGGTGGGGGTCAAGGCATGCCTTTCCTTCCATGACTGGCTGGGGCCAATCTGTGACCAGAAGTCTCAACCTATGGCAGAGGCTTCCATTGACTTCCTCGTCGCACATTGATCCTAGCCTCAGCAGGACCTCCCTTTCTAGTCTTCCAAATAACCCCAGTTCGGGGACTGGGCCGTTTCTTTTTCCTTGTGGGTGAGCCGTTCGCCTGCTGGGAACTGAACCCGGGGTAGCGCTTTCCACACTGACCCCTTCAGGGAAGTCTTTCCTCTTAGCCTTTCTGTCCTGCAGACTTTGGACCATATGAATAGATTCCACATTCAGTTCCTGCCATCCCCAACTTTTGTCATGACCAGGTTGCTTATCATGATTTATATTTGCTGCTTGAAGATACAAACGTTTTAATTAATTGAATTAACTAAATTAGTCAATTAAAAAAGCAAAAAAATCTTTTAAAAGGCACTGAATTGGGGTCACAGAAGACTAACTGGTGCTGAAAAACAATCCTCCCCTACTGTGAACACAAGAAAGCTACGGAGTCATGAGCCAACGCTTTCCTTACCAAGAGCTAGGAGACCATCTTTCTTTCTCTTAGTAGGAAGAAGGGAGGTAGAAATTCACCTTGTGCACCTTTTCTGAGTATGCAGGAGCATTAGTAGAGATACAGTACCTGTTGGACTTGCAACCATCCTGTTGGTAAGACTAAAGATCCTTGACTAGGGAAGAAGGGTAGCAAATCCAGGACATCATATCCATGTTCCGTAGGTGCAGGAGCTGAGTCGGCAGACATTGATCTGGAGAGGCAAATCCCTGCCTTTACAGAGCCTTTACACATCCTGTCCTTATTCTGGCGGAAAGGCATTACAGCCAGTCGGTCTGTGGTTGCTCCTGTTCCATCCGTATGACCAAAACCCTGTCACTTAAGAGTAGTTCAAGTAGCTGAATCAGTGGGGATTATGCTAAAGTAGTTTATAGTTAAGGGAGACCCATTCAAATCTGTGGAGCTTAAGGGTGCATTGATTTACCGAATCCTCATTGATTCAATTGGCTGAATTCTATGGCAGTTTTCTACAGTAAGTGACAGGATTTTGTCTCTTTAACTGAAGTTTGTACCTTTCCACCATTGGTGACCATTAAAATGAGAATCGGTGGGAATTGTATTGACTGCATATATGTAGGGGGTGGGAAGCTTTGATGCATTGGCAGTGAATACCTTATTTGTGAGCTGCAAGTGGAGACTGCCTCTCATGTATTCAAAAATCCCTTGACTTTAAGCCACAGGAGACGTTGGTTGGAGTCATGGGCAATTTGCAGCCAAAGTTCTTTTAGCCTAAGTTTTAAGGATTTTAGGAAAATGTAAGCTAATCTCTGGCAGAGGATTGAACGCAAACGAGTCAGCTGTAGTTCAACACATTTTATTGAGAAAACTAAGTGTACCGAAGCAGACAGCTGGGAAACCTGAGGAGAGATGCCAAAAATACATTGGTCAGATATATATATCCTTTATACAAATAGGAAGTCAAAACACCCCAAAAACTGTGATTGGGCCCAGCTGGTAACAAGTTGGGATCCTTGACCCAACTGGTCCCTGGGCTGTGATCCAGTGACCTATTGGTTCTTAAGAAGGGAACGGAGAGTGATGGGACTCATCCTCTTTGTCCTTCTGATTTCCAGAACTCGGGGGGGGGGGGAGCAGATGTGTATTCCTTATCTGTGTAGCGATGTGATTCTTCCTGAGTTCTGAGGACTTATTGTATTGTAAATCTGGTTCACTAGCCTCTTCTCGCCTCCCAGAAACATTCTGTAACATTCCAGTTTGGAAGGGATTGTCACTCTCGAATTGGCCTTCTCAGCCACACTAGATGCTGTTCTAAGACCTTTATTCAGACCATATTAGTCTCTCGAGACTGAAGGATGCCTACTGGTCACCTAGGCCATATCAAGTTTCTGGGAGTTGAGGTCAATTCAAGCTCGTTCCATATGGTGTCAGGGGATTTTACCCCTGTGCTGTGGGTTAAACAACATAAGCCTCTGTGCTGCAAGGTCAGAAGACCAGCAGTCATAAGATCAAATCCACACAACGGAGTGAGCTCCTGTCGCTTGTCCCAGCTCCTGCCAACCTAGCAGTTCAAAAGCATGTAAAAATGGCAGTAGATAAATAGGTTCCACCTCAGTGGGAAGGTCATGGCTTTCCATGTCTAGTTATGCTGGCCACGTGACCACAGAAACTGTCTTCGGACAAACGCTGGCTCGATGGCTTGGAAACAGGGATGAGCACCGCGCCCTAGAGTCAGACACGACTGGACTCAATGTCAAGGGGAACCTTTACCTATTACTTTCACTATCACTTCCTATTCTATTTATTTCTTTTATTCCTTTATTCAATACCTACTTGCTATCAGTTATACTCATTGGGGAGGGAGGGGGAGATATTTTTGGCTCAAAATGTCTGCTTGTGCCCTCCAGAGTATCTGGGGGCAATTTTGCCCTAGATGGGGTGGGGAGAAGCACTACTGGAAAACAAATCATTCTCAAAAAACTGAAAGTGGCTACTAGAGGGAGCAAGGAGCATTTCCTTTTTCAAACCCCATTTTTCTAAGGATTCTGAGGAAAATATGTAGGTCACAGGCAGCGCCCTCTGCAGTCCAGGGATGGCCTTGCAGGGCTTCCCAGCCTTCACTTGCTCACCCTTGGCACCTGTTATGAACACTTGTGTCAGATTAAATGTTGTGAGTTTTTAAAGTGGTATGATGCTATTTTTGTTGTTCATCTCTTCATTTTAGTGGGAAGAAAATCAGGACAGCATCTTGTGGCGTCAGTGAATAAAATAAATTTAGGGTTCCCTTGAACCTCTGCTTGCTACACTGAATGTTCTTGCAGTGACTTGAGTATTTCAGGTGCAGCTGTTCAGTCCCATGTCTGGAAGGGGGGGAGATGGAGAAGGAATTGCCTGAAGGAAGTGCCTGTGCTATACTTTTCCCCCACCTGTTCCACCCAGAGTGCAGCCCAACCAGAATTATATCTCTAGATGTGGTTCAAGGTGAACAGTGGCATCCCACCTCTCTCATTTTATGATATGATCCCATCCTTCCCAATCCACGTCTCAAATAGTCCTCCCCACTGGGTTCGGTCAGAGTGCATCTGGTCCAAGTGGACGCTCCTTCTAGGGGGAATGAAAAGAAATTAGCGAGGGTTCTCCTTTCTCTTTCAGGTCCCCAAGAGGGATCCACAGCCTTTTGAAGGCAGCCTTGATGGTCCAGATGCCTGGACTGGCTGCCCTTGAATCCATTGAGAACGTATGTCACTGGAAGTGTAAAAGGATACCAAACCCTGGAAAAAAGCGAAGACAGTTCTCCTAAAAAGCAGCGGGAAACCAAAGGACAAGAAATCCAAAGTGGAAGGTTCATGGGTGTCCCGTTCTTATAATCTAAATGTATTTTCTCTTTCTTTGTTTATTTAAAAAAAGCTGCTCTGCTCTAAAGCTGGGTCTTCGAGTTCTTTCATCCTTTGGGTTCCCAGAGATCCGTGGGTGGGGCCCAGTCACAAAGCCGTTAATTCCTCCCAGCAGGAGGCAATTGAGAGAGATTGAACCCCCCCCACAACATGCAGCGGAGAGCACTGTCCCATTGAGCTTCAATGAGGAATGACCAAAATTCAAAGCACCCACTGGAGGGTCTCCTCCTTCCTTCTGTTCTCTCCCGAGGAGACTGGCTGGCCCAGAGACGGAAGGCAGGATCTCAAACAGGTCAGGCTGCCGAGAGAAGAAGGGAAAGGAAACGTACGTCAAAAGGATCGTGTCCTGTCCTGTCTCAAGTACACAGTGGGAGGAAAATGTGGATTTCTGTGCTAGGGTTTATTTGGAGAGGAAGTGAAAACGCTAGGAAAACCAGGGAGATCTCCTCGTGCACATCTGGAGAAACATGAATAGTGTTACGCCTTGCCCACCTCAGAATGGATGTGTGGGGCAGGGATGGGGGAGGAGGGAAGGGGAGTCATGGTAGGACTCTGTAAATCAGAAGAGGAAGATTATTCATCCATTTCCTCAATTCATCCATAACTTTCTCTCTCTGTGCGGGGATGGATGTTGGTGAGGGAGGAGGGGGGCATCTCACTGACCTGAGAGGGTACTGGGCTCTCCCTTCTTCATCAGCTTGATTTCCTCCAGCTCTTTAGGAGGGGATTCCTTGTCTCCGCTCCCCTGGGAGGTTACGAGAGCTTCATTTGGAGCTGCAGAGAAAGAGGAGGAGGAGGAGGAGGAGGAGGAGAGAAGAGGCGTTAGATTTGGGTGGGATTAGCAGTGGCCAGAGGACTGGAAAAGATCAGTCTACATCCCAATCCCAAAGAGCAGTGCCAAAGAATGATCCAACTAACATACAATTGCACTCATTTCCCACGCTAGCAAGGTTATGCTCAAAATCCTCCAAGGTAGGCTTCAGCAGTATGTGGACCGAGAACTCCCAGAAGTACAAGCTGGATTTCAAAGGGGCAGAGGAACTAGAGACCAAATTGCTAACATGCACGGGATTATGGAGAAAGCCAGAGAATTCCAGAAAAACATCTACTTCTGCTTCATTGACTATGCAAAAGCCTTTGACTGTGTGGACCACAGCAAACTATGGCAAGTCCTTAAAGAAAGGGGAGTGCCTCACCACCTTATCTATCTCCTGAGAAATCTATATATGGGACAGGAAGCAACAGTTAGAATTCATAGACATCCTTCAGTCTCGAGAGTCTATGGTAACGTGCTCTGTATGGAGGACTTCAATGCTGTATACGAACCTGGAATGTCCTCTCCAGAGCACGAAGCCTGGGTAAAATAATATGGAGGCTAGGTTGTTAGAACTGGATATGCAACAACTGATTGGTTCAAAATTGGGAAAAGAGTACAACAAGGCTGTATATTGTCTCCCTGCTTATTTAACTTATATGCAGAATACATCATGCGAAAGGCAAAACTGGAGGAATCCCAAACTGGAATTAAGATTGCCAGAAGAAATATCAACAACCTTAGATATGCAGATGACACCACTCTGATGGCAGAAAGTGAGGAGGAATTAAGGAACCCTGTAATGAGGGTGAAAGAGGAGAGTCCAAAAAATGAACTGAAACTCAACATAAAAAAACTAAGATCATGGCCACTGGTCCCATCACCTCCTGGCAAATAAAAGGGGAAGATATGGAGGCAGTGACAGATTTTACTTTACTGGGCTTCATGATGACTGCAGATGGTGACAACAGCCATGAAATTAAAAGACTCCTGCTTCTTGGGAGGAAAGTGATGACAAACCTAGACAGCATCTTAAAAAGCAGAGACGTCACCCTGCCGGCAAAGGTCCACATAATCAAAGCTATGGTTTTTCCAGTAGGGATGTATGGAAGTGAGAGCTGGACCATCAAGAAGGCTGACTGCCGAAGAATTAATGTTTTTGAATTGAGGTGCTGGAGGAGGCTCTTGAGAGTCCCCTGGACTGCAAGGAGAACAAACCTATCCGTTCTGAAGGAAACCAACCCTGAGTGCTCACTGGAAGGACAGATCCTGAAGCTGAGGCTCCAGTACTTTGGCCATCTCATGGCTCAAATTCAAACCTTCTTGTGTTTACTTGAGATCGGGCAGGGGGGGCTCAACATGTGGCAGATTATTACCCCCCTCGAGACGGCACAGCGAAGCTGCTTGACATTATCTGCTGGGAGGAGATGTTTTTTTGGGGGGGTGACCCCCTCCCCACCCTTTCCCTCATTTTCCTCCCCTTTCAGGCTCAGCATGGCCTCTCATGAGGAGCATTTTGGGGGCTGGGGCCGCTCTCCTGCTGCTGGCTGGCATGGTCTGCTACTCCCTCCATAAGTGGAGCCCTGAATGACCTTGCTGGGCACGGGAGGGGGTCACTTGGACAGGACTCAAGGGGGTGAACAACATCCCAAGGCATTTCAGGGAGATGGGGCTGTGATGTCCACAAAAGGCAGATGTTTTCCCCCAAAGGTGCCGTGCCTTCAACCACTTGGTTGTGCTTGTTGTTGGAGAGATACAGAAGTAGTCCAGGTTGGGATGTGGGGTTTTTAAATCCTTCCTTGGCCTAGTGGGTCAGACTAGAGGGCCTCTCGGGTCTCCATCTGAACCAATGACTTTGAATCTGTTTTTTCTGCAGGAACCTGGCCATCAGCCTCCGAAGCCGCCTCCGAATCAGTCTCCTCTCCTGGAAATAACAAGCAGAACCATCGCAGGAGAAAGGGAAGGGAAACGGGGGACTCAGAGGGAGGAGCGGTAAAGCAGGGAGTTGAGCTCAACCGGTGACCAGTAGGGCCTTTCAGGGAACGGTGCTCCTTTTCCCCGTTGAGATCCATTTCCACATCAGACATTTCAAACCAAGTTTGATACGAGATAACAGCTTCTTGGCCTTTTGGGCCAAGATGAAGTGTCGTAATATCCCATTTCATTTCTCCAACTTTAATTCGGCCACGTGTCCAAGTATCTCAGAGGGAGTTTCACCCTTGAGTTCCTGCTCCTGCCTACAAACCCAACAAAAGCAAACCATCAAAGTCTTTATAATAAACGTGCAGATGGGTTCCCCCTGGCCCCACGCTGGCTCCACTCTTCCTTCATGCAATGACTTTTCGACAAGGGCTCTCAGGCATTCTGCCACACTTTCTAACCGTTGGAGCAGGACGAGAGTGGAACCGGTCACCTCGGGAGTTGGGGAGGGCTCCAACCCTGGAGGCCTTCAAGAGAAACTGAGATCGTCACCTGACAGATCTGCTTGGATTCAGATTCCTGCCTTGAGCAGGGAGGGGGTTGGCCTTGATGGCCTTGGAGGCCCCTTCCAGCTTCATTTTTCTAGAAGGCAGTAGGGGGCTTTTATTTTCAGAGGGAAAATCAGTTTTGGAAGGAAAAAGAAAGAATGGGTTATAGGAACAGGGTGCTGGGACTATGTTGGCCACCCCTGAACCCCTTGAACTCATCCAATCCCTCCTTCGACCTCTAGTCTGAGACCTCACGTCCTCCTAAGATCTGCTGCAAAGGAGGCTCGTCTTAGGAGGCCCTCGGAAGAACCCCCATGTTACATAACAGCACTGATGTTACCTGTCTGTCATGGGTTTGGAGGGAAAGTTCCATCCTATGGGGAGTGGAAGGCGGGACATCAGGAGGAGGGGCTGTACTGTATAAATATGTGATGCCTGTGTGGGGAAAGGAGATGCTGAGACAGACTGTGAGACACTGGGTTGGGACGAAGCAGCAGCTGGGGAAGAAGAAGCTGTTGTGGGAGTCTGGGTGTCTGACAGGGTACTACTGTGTGTCAGAGTACCAGCCTGATAGGTTCAGGTGTCTGTTGGTTAGCCAGAACTGATGGGTTCAGGGTCTGTGCTTCAAGTTAAGGGTTCTGGGTGAACCAAGCTGTATGTTTGTATGAGTGAGAATAAGCCACGTTACTTTATCCTATTCACCTGATTGTTTATTTACCCTGTGTGTGTATTTAAATAAACCTTATTCTTTTTATTGTTTAAAAATCCATCCCTAGTCTGTGTGACTTATTAAAGGGAATGGTTGGTGGCAGCTTAGTGTAACTGTGTGACATATCCCAGTAGGTCTGGGTTTGTCACATTGATTGGTGTCCAGCGTGTGGGATACGACTGGTCCAGTTGTCCAGCGGTCCAGCAAAGCCTTGGCAAGTGTGCCCAGAGCAAGGGGGGTCTAGTCAGGGACAGTCTGAGGCGCGTAGGTAATCTTCTAGGTGTACCTCACGGGGAGGTGCGCTAGTAGAAGAACGTGCCAACTGGGGAGACTTAGATTAAGGTGCTCTGAGGCAGCCTAGTTTTGGCGGGAAAAAGCTGAGGAAAAACTGCGTAGCAACAGCGAGCTAGCTTGCCAGCTGAGAGGCCCAGCAGAGGGGGGTAGGCTCTGACTCGATACTGTTGCAAGTAGTGCTGAAGAACAGCAGCAATCTCTAGGGAGAGCTGGTTCTGAGGCAAAAAGGAAAAAAGTGGTCGTTTTATTTTGAGGCTTGACTTTTAAAGCAGCCTGTTCTGAGGGGGGGGTTATGCCCTTGACTCGAAGCCAAGTAGCAGACATGAGTGAAGTGAAAGACCCCCAGATTGACCAGGGTTCTGAGGATGAATTTGGCTCAGTGCAAGGTGACAGCACAGGAGAGCAGAACCCAGAACTCAGAAAATACTCCTAGCCCAACAGCATGAACTGAGGGTGAGGGAAATGGAAATCAGAAGAAAAGAAAGAGCTGAAATCTGTCAGGCAGAGGCAGATGCCAAGAAAAGGGGAATGGCCATGAGGATAAAAGAGATGGAACTGAAACACCAAATTAGACTGGTACAATTGGAATTGAAGTTCCTAAATAAGTTTATTAACAATTTATCAGGGGAAGAAATGTCAAAGAAGGAAAAGTATGAGGCTCAGGTCAGACAAAGTGAGCAAGATCTTGAAAAATATACTCAGCAAAAAGACATTAAATTAAAAGAAATCAGAGATAAGACTGAAGAGAAAGTAAAAGAGATAAAAGCTAGGGCTGAGGAAGAAATTTTACAGATCAGGGCTGAGTTTGAGGCCAAGCAAAAGGAGCTGGATTTGAGAATAAAAGGGAAAAGCCAGCAAGGGGGAGGGGCCCATGGTGAAGGGAAGCCCTCAGATATGAAACTAAGACCTCAGATTTTGGAGGGAAAACCAAAACAAGATGAGAGAGAATCAAAATACGCCAGAAAATGTTATTTCTGTCAGGGAAAGGGTCATCTAATCTCAGAGTGTCAGAAATTAAAGCAGCTAAAAGGAATGGTGCCTCAGAATTCTAGTGGGACCAAGCCAAAAGCTGTGTTCTGTGTCCAGAAAGAGCAAGGCTCAGTGTCACAGAGGGAGCCTGTTGCCATGGCTACTCAGTCTGGGACAGCTGCCTCTGCTGATCAGGCTGAGGAAAATGGTCCTCTTCTGGAGGTAAAGCGCTGCTTGCTGATAAAAACAGATTCTCAGTTGTTTGAGACAGCAGGGGTGGACGTAGGAATACTTGACCGTCAGTATAGGGGGCTGCGGGACACTTGTTCCCAGGTAACCCTGTGCCATCCAGATATCATCCCTAGGGAGTTTATAATCCCAAATGAGAGCATGAAGGTGGCAGGGATTGAGGGGCAGATAATCTCTCTGCCAGTAGCAGAGGTACCTGTCAACTTTCAAGGCTGGAGGGGAGATTGGCGGCTAGCAATTTCATCGACTCTGCCAGCAGCCGTGCTCGTGGGAAATGACCTGGCTGAACATGTGAAACGGGTGCTAGTGATTACACGTTCACAAGCCACCACAGGGACAGTTCAGGGGGGTAATGATGAGCCAGAGACTGAAGCAGAGGGGAGTTCAGAAGCTGTGGTGGAAACCTTAACCACAGACAGCAGATTTGGACAGGAGCAAAAGGCAGACGCCACTCTCCAAAAGTGTTTTGAACAGGTGACTGACGCCCAGCTAACACCTGAAACCCCAGTGAGATTTCTGGAGAAACAGGGGATTTTATATAGAGAAACCCTGAGGAATATCTCAAAAGGGGGAGATGGGATCAGAAGTCAGCTGGTGGTACCTGAAAAGTATCGCCCCATGATCTTAAAAAGGGGTCACTCTGACATGTTTGCTTATCGATCAGTGCCACAAGCCAGTACCGGGTTCAGTCCATTTGAACTTCTATTCGGGAGAAGGGTGAAAGGGCCCCTTGATTTGATCAAACAAAATTGGGAGCAGATCACCCAGGATGACCCACAAGACGTTGTGACATACATAGACACCTTGATGAATGACCTAAAGCGAAATCTAGAGCTGGCAGCAGAAAACCTGCAAGCTCAGAAGGTCAGACAGAAAACATGGTATGACCACAAAGCTAGAGAGAGGCACTTTGACCCAGGGGAGGAAGTGCTTTGGCTTAGGCCCTGCAGAGAGAATAAACTGCAGCTCAAATGGGCAGGACCATATAGGGTCATTTCCAAGATGTCAGACCTGAACTACCTAATAGAGCAGGAGGAGAACCAAGCAAGGAGGGTGGTTCATGTGAATGCCCTAAAACCCTACTACAGAGGGGAACAGAGGGTTTTATTCGCGATAAAAGCAGCTGAGAGTGAGGAAGCGGAATTACCCTTCTGGGAGGGTAGAGGGGAAGTAAAATACAACCCAGAGGAGGTAAAGATCAGTCCTGCACTCACCCAAGACCAGCAGCAAGAACTAAAAATGCTGCTTAGTAAATATCAACAGGTGTTTTCCAACAAGCCGGGGATAGTGAAGGGAGTGATGCATCGGATCCACACAGGGGATGCACCCCCGCAGGCAGTATCCCCATACCGAGTAACGGGACCCTATAGGGACAAGGTGCGGAAGGAGCTGGACGAGATGCTGAGGGAGAACATAATCGTCCCCTCTTCTAGTCCTTGGTCCTCTCCGATAGTCCTTGTGGACAAGCCTGATGGGAGCATTAGGTTTTGTGTTGATTACAGGAAATTAAACCGTGTAACCACTCCTGATGCCTACCCAATGCCCAGGCTAGACAACCTGATTGAAACCATAGGGGGTTGTCGGTTCATCTCATCACTGGACCTGGTAAAGGGATATTGGCAATTAAGAATTGATCCCAGGGATCAAGAAAAGACTGCCTTTTGCAGCCCTTTTGGTCTCTATGAGTTTCGAGTCCTGAGCTTTGGTCTCAGAAATGCACCAGCCACATTCCAAAGGCTGGACCAGACCTTGGCAGGGCTCAGTGACTTTACAGTGGCCTACATTGATGACATAGGGATCTTCAGTAATACCTGGGAAGATCACCTGTTACACCTGGAGTTAGTGCTGCAGAGGTTAAGTGCAGCAGGGCTAACAGTAAAGGCCAGCAAGTGTCAGCTGGGTAGCCCGGAAATAAAATACTTGGGTCACATGGTAGGGGGAGGAATGATAAAACCCCTGGAGGCCAAAATAGAAGCTGTTCGTGATTGGCCTAGACCCAACACCAAGAAAAAGGTCAAATCATTTCTTGGGTTGGTGGGCTACTACAGAAAGTTCATCCCGAGGTTTAGCGAGATTGCGGCTCCGCTGACCGATCTGACGAGGAAGAAGGCTGATGACCGCATCCCGTGGACCCGCGACTGTGAGGCGGCGTTCCAGAGGTTGAAGGAGGCGTTAATCAACTATCCTGTGTTGCGGGCTCCAGACTTCGACCGGGAGTTTATCATCTACACCGATGCGTCTAACAGCGGGGTAGGAGCAGTTCTGTGCCAAGAGGATGAGAATGGTGACCAGCATCCAGTGTCCTACCTGAGTAGGAAACTTCAAAAAGGAGAGAGACATTTGGCAACCGTGGAGAAGGAGTGTTTGGCCATAGTCTACGCGATCCAGAAGGCCAAGCCTTACATCTGGGGAAGACATTTTGTTCTGTGTACTGACCATTCACCATTGCAATGGTTAAAGACAATGAAAACCCACAATAGCAAACTTATGAGGTGGGCTTTGAACTTACAGGACTATGACTTTGAAGTGAAGGTGGTCAGAGGGTCAGTGAACTGTGTTGCTGACGCCTTATCAAGAAGACCTGAAGACTGAAGACGGCGAAAGAACATGGACTATATGTATATAATGATGACAAAAAGTTAAATGTACCTGGTTTTGAATTTGGTTTGTATTAATAAAGGTAAATTGATGTAATGTATATGGTAAATGTTTAAATGCCTATTTGAAATGTTTAACTTAGAATGTAAGTAAGTATAATATGGTAGGTATAATTGGTGTTGTGTGTTTTATACAGGTTGTTTTTTGGGAAAAAGCACCTTAGCTTTCCCCCTACAAAACAACTTATAAAGAGGGGAGGTGTTACATAACAGCACTGATGTTACCTGTCTGTCATGGGTTTGGAGGGAAAGTTCCATCCTATGGGGAGTGGAAGGCGGGACATCAGGAGGAGGGGCTGTACTGTATAAATATGTGATGCCTGTGTGGGGAAAGGAGATGCTGAGACAGACTGTGAGACACTGGGTTGGGACGAAGCAGCAGCTGGGGAAGAAGAAGCTGTTGTGGGAGTCTGGGTGTCTGACAGGGTACTACTGTGTGTCAGAGTACCAGCCTGATAGGTTCAGGTGTCTGTTGGTTAGCCAGAACTGATGGGTTCAGGGTCTGTGCTTCAAGTTAAGGGTTCTGGGTGAACCAAGCTGTATGTTTGTATGAGTGAGAATAAGCCACGTTACTTTATCCTATTCACCTGATTGTTTATTTACCCTGTGTGTGTATTTAAATAAACCTTATTCTTTTTATTGTTTAAAAATCCATCCCTAGTCTGTGTGACTTATTAAAGGGAATGGTTGGTGGCAGCTTAGTGTAACTGTGTGACATATCCCAGTAGGTCTGGGTTTGTCACACCCCATTCCAAGCCCCCAAACCCACCTGACAGGCTGCCTCTCCCCTGGCCCCTCCCAAGCCACGATGAGGTGTTTCTGGAGGCCAGCATGTTCCACCTGGCACCGGTCGATCTGGAGGCTCAGCTGTGCCTGGAAAGTCTTGGCCGTGTTGGGGAGGGCACCTTTATGGAGCGTCTCATGCAGGAAGACTTGGCCGTCCTTCAGCCAGGAGACGTTGATCTCTTTGGGGTAGAAGCCGTCCGTGCAGCACACCAGCGCTTCCAGGCTCCGGCTGGTCCCAACGCGGGTCACCCTCACGGCTGAGGGCTCTGGCGAAACAGAAAAATACGACAGCAGAAGAAACGCTCAAAGGAAGACCAGCTGCTCACATGAGGTGGCTCAATTTGGATCCCGGGTGTGCTTCTGGGCATTATCCAGCAAGAGAGCTCAGGTCTTCGAGATGGGAGCTTTGGGGACTACAAATCCCCAAGTCATTAGGGCCAGGGCACTGGGGACCCTCCCAGGCCAGCCTCTGCTCTGCCCCTTCTTCATGGGCCCCCCAGCCCTTCTGCCTCTTCTTCCTCCCCAGCGTGAGTCTTAGGGTGGGTGATCAGAGCGGCAGCTGGGGTGAGCACCATGCCCCCCTTTTAGAAGCAGATCTGCTTCCAGTCTGGAATCAGGTTCGTGATCCTCAGAAACAGGCACGAGTGGGAAAAGTTTTCACTCAGAGACTTCCACGCCATGTAAACATGATTTGTAACTTTTAAATAACCTAAAAAAGCGATAACTTTTCAATAACTTTTGAATGTGTCCTTTCTCTTAGGGAGGCCCTTTCTCTGTTTCAAAGCTTTCTCGGTTTGTAAGGCTATCCAGCCCACATCCGATTTTTTGGGTCACAAAGTCGATTTCTCATTGTTTCACCCTGTGCAATTCAATAAGCACACGTCCTTTTCTGCCCATCGGAATCTCTAATGGTTCTTTGTTCTTTCTTTCTTTTTGAGGAATGCATAGACACAGCCATTAAGCTAGAGAAGACATGACTGTGTTTCCCTCCCCATCCTGTGTAGGTTTGTCTTCGGGGACTACAAATGATGCAGCTGGGGAAAGCTGGGCTTTGTAGTCCAGGAACCCCGACGTGCCCCTCTCCCGCCCCCACTTTTCCTCTGCAGCTCCTCCTCCTCCAGGTACGGCAGGTGCCTCTTCAGCCACCTGGTGCAGTTCATGCCCCAGAAGCTTTTCCGGTGCCTGTAAAGGTCCCACGTGGGCTCCCACTTCTGGATCTCTTGCCCATCGTAAGCCTCCCGGTGGAAGGAATTCTCCTGCCCATCGTCCCCAAGCTCACAGCCGTCATTGCACTGCAAAGTGTGAAACCCTAATGGAGAAAAACATCAAAAAGGTGAAGGCAATGGGGGTCCAGAGCCCAAGGGCAGGGTTCCCCCCACAACAGCCCCCCTGCAACAAGTGGGGCCAGACTGAACCTTAAGGAGAAGGCACCTTCTCTAGGACCACCGTGTCCGCCTTCCTGGGCGCCAAGGCATTTCCTCAGAGATGCATGTCTCAACTGCCAGACTTGTAAATTAATTTTGTGTTTACCTCCCAGTGGACCAATGACAGAGCAAAGACAGCCACATGCAAGACACATCAATTATGGAAAGCAGATTTAATGCCATGCAGGAAGGGAGAGAAATACCGTATTTTTCTGTGCATAAGATGACCTCATGTTTAAGACGACCCCCATTTTTCCAACCCCAAATAAGATTTGATTGCTGCTTTCCCCCTCCACTTCCTAAGCCCCACGAAAGATGGATCAAAGGGATGCGGAAGTGGAGGGGGAAAGCAGCGACCTTAGAAAGTGCAGGGATAAAGCAATGATGAAGTGGGCTTATGAAGTGGAGGAGCAAAGGGCTCCTGCAGCCCTTTCATCGCTGCTTTACCCCACCACTTCCTAAGCCCCACGGAAAGCAATGATCAAAGGGCTACAGCAGTGGTGTCAAACTGTGGCCCTCCAGATGTTCTTAGCCTACAGCTCCCAGAAGCCTTCAGCACCACCTCTGCTGGCCAGGATTTCTGGGAGTTGAAGTCCAAGAACATCTGGAGGGCCACAGTTTGACACCACTGGGCTACAGGGTCAAAGACCCTGCAGCTCTTTGACCTCTTTCCCTGTACTTCCGTGTATAAGACGACCCTCAATTTTTAGTCTAAGATTTTAAAAGTGTCATCTTATACACAGAAAAATACGGTAGATCTGCCTTTTCCACAGGTCCTCCCCTCCTGACCCCAGTTGTTAAAGGCCCAGCAAAAGCCACCCACACCTATGGCCATCCAAACGGAGGTTTTATTGTAATAGTATAATAATCATCTTAGAGCTGTACAGCTGGATGGGGCCCTCCGGATTCATGGCATCCAGCCCCTGCCGAGGAGGCACCTCTCGGGAATTATCTGAACTGACAACCACTGGCTCCACAGCTGGACCAAAACCACAGATCGATCCAACTCATTTATCATAATTTTAAATGACTTTATAAAATTACAAATATTTATATTTAAATTTCTAAATATGTATAACATATATTAATTTATAAGTACATAATGTTATATATTATATATTAAACAAGTATAATGTATAATGTATATATAATTATAAAATATTTATTACTGGTTTGATTGTCAGAGTTTTCCCCCACTACTACCCATTTTTCTCCATACTTGAAGCATATGCTTTTTAAAAAAATCAACAGAGACAAATAAATGAAGTTCTCTTTATCATGAGGAGGAGGAGGAGGAGGAGGAGGAGGATTGATGGAGTCCACTAAGTCTCCTCCACTCACCAAAGGCTAGATGAAGTGAAATGGATTGGCAATACAACTCAGGGCCTCAGTAGACAAAACATGCTGATTCCCTATTGAGAAGGAGGATGTTTCAAAGAATTTTTTTAAACCAGTCTGTTTATCCAAATACACACAATTCACTAAACCTCTGTTTGGTGCATTTGCTTGCTTTTCGCTGTAAAGAGTGAGCTAGCACGGCTTTGTTTGCCCATCGGATGTCTCCGGCGAGTCACCCTGAAAGATTAGGGTGCCTCGAGGGATGGTTTCCTAATATCCTTCCATTGCACATTCAGATCTGAGCTTCTGCACATCCATTCTCTTGCACACTCTGAAACCACCTATTCCCACAGATCAGAAAATTTTCTTTTCTGGACTACAGTTCCCTGAAGGCTCAACTATTCCCCCAACTCACACACACCTCTTTTGAGTTCCTCCTCTCTTCCCCCCTTTCAGCTAGCACAAAACATGCTTTATTAATCACAACACATAAACATGCATTTTCTCACTCTGGGGAGTGTAGAGCACAGAATCCTCATCACTCCCATCCTGGCAGTCAAGAAACCAGTCGCAGATATAATGCCAGGGAATGCAAGTCCTGTCCCCACATTTGAACTCACTGCTGGAACAGGAATTGGGTTCACGGCCAGCAATTGAAAGCAAAGGAAAGAGGAGCAAAGAATCAGTGCCAGAGCTTACCTCCCTTCCCCGTAAGTGGGAAATCCCCCCTTACTATGTGCTTAATCCTGGAAGTACATAGTTGCAAGTAACTAATTACTTTTTAGGTAAGCAAATTTAACTTTTGAGAGTAATTAGAAAACATCAGTTGTTGCACTGGAAAAGTAACTGCTTATATTAAAAAGTGCCTTACTTTCTGAAAGCTGTTCTTCTTATATATATATATCTTGTTATCGCGAACCCGTGCAGAATCCAGAGAGTTAATATTTTCAGGTCCAGAAGGCAAAATAAATCACGCAGACAGGTTCAGCTTCCTCCAACACGACACGTGTATTTACAGCAGCATGACAGCATGGCATCATCAAATGAAGGTGGTGATACATGTTCTCTATACAGTAAATATATATACAGTTGAGCCTCTGCTCTTATCCAATCACAGTAGGTGTTGCATCATCCAAGGCACCACCTCTCCAGAATCACTGTGACTCAGCAAATTACACACCTGTATAACATGGCAGCTCATTATTACTTCTGCTCTGTTCTGTTCAGGCCTGTAAATTTTCAGTATTCTGACATATCTCATGTAGATGCCCTCCAACCCGTTTTTTCATGAGTTTCCTTTTTCCTTTTCTTTTCTAAAAAGGCGTTTAAAATGTTGAAGATGATGGGGGGAGGGGAGAGAGAGAGAGAATTGGAGGTCAGTACAGTAGAGGTGAAGAGAGTAAGCTATTGCTAGAAGGGTGGGAAGGTTTCTGGATGGAGAACTGATGGATTCATATCTGGGAGAGGATGATGATACCAAGAGAAGAGGCAGAAAGGGGAAGGAACCCTCGCTCGGCCAGGAAATATTTTCTGCAGGATAAACAGGAGAGAAGAGGATGGAGAGAGTCTATTTTTGAGACTCTCTGTGCGTAGACCCATTTGTTGTGGGTTTTTTGGTCTCTTTGGCCGTGTTCTGAATGTTCTTCGTAACGTTTTGCCAGTCTCTGTTGTCCAGCAGGCCAAGGCAAAGAGGCAGTCAGAAAAGCAGCAACATGAGGGAGCTAGACGGGGTACAGATTGTATTTGTCTTCAGTGTGCAAGGGATTGTCACCCTTGAATTGGCCTTCTCAGCCACACTAGATGGTGTTCCAAGTCCTCCATACAGAGCATGATACCAAAGTCTCTCGAGACTGAAGGATGCCTATGTCATGAATTTGATTATAAAAGCTGAATAGAGATTTATTTTATAGGAGCAAAGTTAGGCTAGAAATCCGTTTATGTCTGTGTGCAAGTTAGAACGAAGCAAGATGTCCAAGGTCAATTCTTTTTCAGTAGAAAAAAGAAATTATGAAGAACAAGGTGACCATTATCACGTTGCCAGGCAACTATCTCAAACTTAGATGGAACAAGGACATAACTTCTTAATTTAAGACGGAGAGAGAGAAGACAGCTTAGAGAGAAGATGGACAGAGAGACAGCCTGGACGTATGCCCGAACACAGAAAGAGAATTCCTGCACAGAGGAACTCCAATTGAACTTTTTATTTTTCATATCAACAGTAAGACTGAATTCTATTCAAAAATGTAGTTAGTTGTTTGTTATGTTTGTGTTTTTCTAGAGGAAAATGTCTTGTGGTGATGGCTGGGGTGTTTGGAAATATTTGATTATGCTAAGATGTCTTGTTTGCTTGTTTAAATTCATTCTTTACTAATTTCTATTTTTTAAATAAAACATAAAAAGGCTTACTGTCTGAACATTGGCTTCTTGCATAGACCATTAGCTACTATAGTTCATTGATTTGTTTAATCAGGCCACAGTTTATTAAATGCTACCAATTTGGGGTCCTACCTTTAAGAGAGTACTAGGAAAATTAAATCTTCTAGAACTCATGGATGTTGTCCATTTAAAATCGGTTCAGACTTGGGAGAAGGACTGAATCAGTTGCCTAGGGTAAAATTAAAGGACCCAGTTTTACCTGATAAGGAACTGATCATTCCGGACTCCTCTCTGTTCCGTGTAAAAGCAGCTTCTTAGGAACGCTTTTACGACAGCCTAATCACTAATTTTATGTTAACTTCTACAAAGCTTTTGACCAAGTGCTCCATGATCTTCTAATTGATACACAGTTGGCTAGAGAATTGTATTCAGAGGGTGATTGATTAATGGCTCCTTCACTAACTGGGAGGAGGTCACAGGTGGGGTATCCAAGGCTCAGTCCTGGGCCCGGTGCTCTTCAACATTTTTATTAATGATGTGGATTGGGGATGCAGGGAATGCTAATCAAACTTGCAAATATAACAAAATTGGGTGGAGTAGCCAATACATTGGAAGATCGAAAAAATTCAAAATCAGTTTGATAGGCTGGAGCCCTGGGCCGAAAGCAACAGAATGAAATTTCACAAGGAGAAGTGCAAAGTACTGAACAACAAAAAAAGGAACCAAATGCAGTTACAAGATGGGGGATACATAGCTCAGCAAAACTATGAATGAGAAGGATCTGGGAAATGTCATGGATCACAAGCTAAATAAGAGCCAACAGTTGAATGTGGCTACAAAAAAGGCAAATGCATTTTAGGCTCACTGTGAGTTCTTTGATGGGAACTCAGGGAACTGTTCTGATTGAAGCTGTTTCCACATTCCATGCATTTTCTCCCCACTGTGAATTCTTCGATGTGTACTCAGGTGACTGCTACAACTGAAGCATTTCCCACATTCCATGCATTTATATGGTTTCTCCCCAGTGTGAGTTCTTTGATGGTTACTCAGGTTAGTGCTTTGACTGAAGCTCTTTCCACATTCCATGCATTGATATGGTTTCTCCCCAGTGTGAATTCTGCGATGTGCACTCAGGTGACTGCTACAACTGAAGCACTTTCCACATTCCATGCATTGATATGGTTTCTCCCCACTGTGAGTTCTCTGATGGGAACTGAGGTGACTGTTCTGTCTGAAGTTCTTTCCACATTCCAAGCATTTATATAGTTTCTCCCCAGTATGAGTTCTTTGATGGGAACTCAGGGAACTGCTGTGACTGAAGCTCTTTCCACATTCCATGCATTTATATGATTTCTCCCCAGTGTGAGTTTTTTCATGTCTACTCAGGGAACTGCTGTGACTGAAGCTCTTTCCACATTCCATGCATTTATATGGCTTCTCCCCAGTGTGAGTTCTTTGATGTGAACTCAGGGAACTGCTGTGACTGAAGCTCTTTCCACATTCCATGCATTGATATGGTTTCTCCCTAGTGTGAGTTCTTTGATGGGAAGTTAGGCTACTCTTCTTATAGAAGCTCTTTCCACATTCCATGCATTGATATGGTTTCTCCCCACTGTGAGTTCTCTGATGGGAACTCAGGTGACTGTTCTGTCTGAAGTTCTTTCCACATTCCAAGCATTTATATGGTTTCTCCCCAGTGTGAGCTCTTTGATGGGAACTCAGGTGACCGCTCTGACTAAAACACTTCCCACATTCCATGCATGTATATGGTTTCTCCCCAGTGTGAGTTCTTTGATGGTTACTCAGGGGAGTGCTGTGACTGAAGCTCTTTCCACATTCCATGCATTGATATGGTTTCTCCCTAGTGTGAGTTCTTTGATGGGAACTCAGGGAAATGCTGTGACTGAAGCTCTTTCCACATTCCATGCATTTATATGGCTTCTCCCCAGTGTGAATTCTTTGATGAGAACTCAGGGCATCGCTCCGACTGAAGCTCTTTCCACATTCCATGCATTTATATGGCTTCTCCCCAGTGTGAATTCTTTGATGAGAACTCAGGGCATTGCTCCGACTGAAGCTCTTTCCACATTCCATGCATTTATATGGCTTCTCCCCAGTGTGAGTTCTTTGATGGGAACTCAGGGAAGTGCTCTGACTGAAGCTCTTTCCACATTCCACACATTTATATGGCTTCTCGCCAGTGTGAGCTCTTTGATGTGAACTCAGGTGACTGCTGACACTGAAGCTCTTCCCACATTCCATGCATTTATACGGTTTCTCCCCAGTGTGAGTTCTTTGATGTACATTCAGGTTACTCTTCCAATTGAAGCTCTTCCCACATTCCATGCATTTATATGGTTTCTCCCCAGTGTGAGCTCTTTGATGGGAACTCAGGTGACCGCTCTCACTAAAACACTTCCCACATTCCATGCATTTATATGGTTTCTCCCCTGTGTGAGTTCTGTGATGTGAATTCAGGTCACTGCTGTGACTGAAGCTCTTTCCACATTCCATGCATTTATATGGTTTCTCCCCAGTGTGAGTTCTTTGATGGGAACTCAGGTCACCACTGTGACTGAAGCTCTTTCCACATTCCATGCATTTATATGGTTTCTCCCCAGTGTGAGTTCTCTGATGGGAAAAGAGTCTACTGCTCTGATTGAAGCTCTTTCCACACTGTAGCCATTTATACTGTCTCTCACCTCTCAGGGATGTTTCATGTGAAGTACAATCATTGTGCATCGTGATGCTCTTTCCTTGTTTAATGCATTGACTTCATTTCTCATCTGAGTGCACTTTGTCAAGTCTATTGTCATCTGAGGCACCCCTGAATGTTTATCTGCCCAGGGAACTTTTCTCCTTCCTTTTCCCTGTTGACTTTTTCAGATCATAAGAAGTGCATCAACATCAATAGCAAGAGAAGCTGGAGATTTCTTTTTCCCTCTTTTTTTCTGGCTTCCTTTCTTCCCCTTTATGCCTTTTAAGTGTGTTGATTTTTTTTGTCCTTCACATTTTTCTTTTCCAAAGAAAGAACGACTGGCTCCACAGAATTGCATTTGTCTTCTTATTCACCTGTTGGAGGAAGACAAAGAGATGAAAGAGGAGTCCTACGTTCAAAAAGAGGAGTCCTATGTTCACAATTGACCAGATTGGCGGGGTATAAATGAAATAAATAAATAAATAAATAAATAAATAAATAAATAAATAAATAAATAAATAAATAAAAGGGGAGCCAGGGAACGGCAGACCTGACACCTTAACAATCATGTAAGGGAAAATTCTGGAGGAGATTACAAAGCAGACACTCTGCAAACATCTTGAAAACTGAAAGCCTAACAGAGAAAGATGGAAATAATTGGATGTATTTAGCTTTGAGAAAAGAAGCCTCAGGGGAGAGACATAATAGAACTCTTTCCTAAATATGGGCCTGAATTAATTTGGATCCCACCAACAAAATTCATATGCGGAGAATTAGAGGTGCAGCACATAAACTCTCCCACACCCCACGGGCCAGCCATGCCTTGCTGTGCACCGCTGGGGTCCTTCTTCTCCAGTAGGGCACCTATCCAAAATGGAGCTCAGCTGGCCCTTCCCTGCCTCCTCTTGCAGTCAACCAATCATTAGGTCAGTGGGGGGAATCCTTGTCTGACTTCCTCACCAGAGTGGTCAGCTGCTGGAGGAGGCAGGGAAAGGCAGAGCCACTTCCCAGACTGGAACACCGACAGAGAAGATGGACCCTAGTGGTGCACGACAATTCATGAATGGACCAGCCAACCAAGGGTGTATGAAGAGGTTATGAATTTTGTTTGCGGGTTGGAATTAATTTGGGCCCCTCTCTCCTTTTTGGATATGATAGCACTGAGCAGGGGATGGGACCTGATAGACGGATAGCCCCCTTCAAAGTCAAATTATTCTTTCATCCGTCATCACAGCTGGGGGACTCACAGTTGCACGACGGAAGATGTAAGGAATGTCCTCTTCATTCCTAATCATCTTTGCTGCCCTGTCAGGCTAAGCAAAATAACACAGGGATAGTTTCCACTGTGCTCATTAACCTTAAGAACAGCACCCTCCTAAAATGCAGTTACAGCCTCTTCCATGTGCCTCTTCAGATGAAAACTGTGGCAAGTTCTAAAAATTTCACAAAAAAACTAAAACACATCAAGTGCTAAAACAATTCCACCACTCCCACCATATCAGATAAGCCACTCCCACCATGTTAAAGGTGCTATTCCACTAGGGGAAGGGGCCAACTTGAGTTCCCAGTTTCACCAGCCTTTGAACTCTAGGCTGAGTGAAACCTAGAAGTTGTGGAAATTGACAAATATGGGCAAGCTTCTAACCCTAGATTCCCAATTATCCACTTATTTTGGGACAAAATACTGTTGACTGTGTACTTTAAGCCATGCACACCATCCTGACCAGGTAGGCCACCCGAAGAGCAAAAAATAGCCCCTATCGCTCAGTGGCTAAGGCAGTTTCTTTAGACACTCAAACTCTGGTTTCCCGGAGGATCACACTTGGGTAAAATATAAAATGAATCATAGAATTATAGAAAATTGAAGTTGGAAGGGGCATAGAAGACCATCATGTCCAACCCCCTGCTCAAGGCAGGAATCCAATCAAAGCATATCTGGCAGGTGATGATCTAAGTTTTTCTTGAATGCCTCCAGTGTTGGAGCACTCACCAACTCTTGAGGTAACGGATCCCACTGTTGTACCACTCCAGCAGCTTTTTTGGATATTCAAATGAAATCTGGCTTCCTTTCACTTGAGCCCATGGTTGCATGTCCTGCTTTCTGGGATGACCATGAACAGATCCTGCCCCTCTTCTCTATGACAGTCTTTCAAACATTTGAAAAAAAAATGCTATCATATAACCCCTCAGTCTTCTCT
Organism: Pogona vitticeps; assembly: GCF_051106095.1. NCBI lineage: Eukaryota > Metazoa > Chordata > Lepidosauria > Squamata > Agamidae > Pogona > Pogona vitticeps. The sequence continues at coordinate 138,565 of NC_135798.1, forward strand.
TCTCAAGGCTAAACATGCCCAATTCTTTCAGCCTTTCCACCTAAGGCTTGGTTTCCAGCCCCCAATCAAACTTGTCACCCTCCTCTGAACTTTTTCCAGTTTGTTAGCATCCTTCCTGAAGTGTGATGTCCAGAACTGGACACAAGCCTGAAGGCTAGGAATGCTGAATAGTGGGGGACTAGCACCTCGCAGGATTTGGAAACTCTGTGAAGTCCCAAAGCCAAGACAAGAGGAATTACTGTGACTGCTGTCACTCCCCACGGTTCATAGGGAGACTCAGACCACCCCACCACCCTCTCCTCCTAGGAAGGAACATCAAGGCACAGATACCCAGGAGCTGGAGGAAGCCTCAAGGGATAATGGGTGGAAACATCAGGGAGTAGATACTTGGGACCTGGTGCTGGAGATGAGGGGGTTAAATGTGGCTACCCAGACTGACTGGGAAAAGGCGGGAACAGGCCAACGGCCAGTAGTGGATGCGGGAATAGGAGATATAAGAGCAGCCTGGGACGAGATACCGGGGGTTGGGAGAAGATATGGGTACAGGACCTGTGGACTGGTAAATGGGAACAAGTCCGTGTGCCACATGCCGAGGTTGAGAAGAGATGCCGGCAAGGACTCCCCCAAAAACCGTCTTACTGGGTTGAGTCCGAGACCAAAGAGTGGAGGAAGAAGCTGCGTGAGGAAAAGGAACGGATTGTGAGAGAACAGGAGGCGAAGCGAGCATGGCATCTGGAGGAGCTCCGGAAGATGGGCTGCTACCCGGACCATGGCTCGAGCATCCGGGAGAGGGATCCCCTATGTGGGGCTGGCTCGGAGATGAGGAGACCCTCCCGCTTCTAATCCCAGATGACAATGAGGGGGAGAACCAAGATCCTGGGAAAGTATTAGAAGGGCCTTGGGACTTTAACAACGTTCACCAATAGTTCATGGACACCCTTGCGAGTTCCGTTTCAACCGCAAGAGACATTTGAAGTTAAGCATGTTGAAGTTTCAATACCGGTTCCAGAGTTAATAAATACAGAACAGTTGTTTGAAGAAAAGCAGTCTCGTGGTTTATTTGAAGAAAAGGAAGGCCCTAAAACTGAACCTTTACATACTTCTATTAATGCAGCCTGAAATAGAATTTGCCCTTTTTGTAGCCACATCACACTGTTGGCTCATATTTAGCTTGTGATCTACAACAATTCCAAGATCCTTCTCGCTCATGGTTTTGCTGAGCTAGGTCTACCCCATCTTGTAACTGTGAAATTGGTTTCTTTCTCTGAGCTGCAGGACTTTGCAATTATCCCTGTTGAATTTCATTCTCTTGCTTTCGGTCCAGGGCTCCATCCTATCAAGGTCATTGTGAATTTTGTTTCTAGGGTATTAGCTATTCCCAGAATTCAGTTCACAATCTGGGGCTCCATCTTGACCTGGCACTCATCATGGAGACCAAGGTAGTGTCAGTGGTCTGTACCACCTATTTTCATGTTCGGTGGATTGCCCAGCTGCGTCCTGGTCTTCATGTGGGGGCCCTCACCATTCTGGTCCTTGCGTTTGTAGTCTCGAGATTTGACCACTGTAATGCTCTCTATGTGGGGCTACCTCTGAGATAGATGCAGAAATTTCAAATGGTGCAGAACGTGGCAGCCAGACATCTTCCAGGGGTGAGAAAACACCTACTATGTCTGCCCTGCATTGGCTGCCCTTCGTTTCCGCATTGAATTCAAAGTACTAACGATGACATATAAAGCCCTGAATGGTTTAAGAATATCTGGTGGAATGCCTCCTCCCACCAGATCTACCCGAATCACACGCTTCAGTCAAGATGGAAGGCTGAGGGGCCTAAAGCTGAGGGAGACCCAAAGAGAATGAACAAGAAAATGGGCCTTCTTGGTAGTGGCCCCTCACCTTTGGAACAGTCTCCCCCCAGAGATCTGTCTGGCTCCCTTGCTGGGTGTTTTTAAGAACCAACTCAAGACCTGGATCTTTAGGCAGGCTTTCTCTCCTGTTAATACCTGATTTATTGTTAGCCTTGTGGTTTAAATGTTGTTGTTTATTTTATTTTATTATCCTTCTATGTTGTCACCCACCCAGAGTAGACTTCGGTCTAGATGGGTGGGATATAAAATAAAAAATAAATATTCTCCCCAATTTGGTATCATCTGCAACTTTGACAAAGTTCTCTGCATCCCCAATCCACATCATTAATAAAAGTGGTCATATTGACCAGATAGGCGGGGTACAAATAGAATAAATAAATAAAAATATTGAAGAGCATAGGACCTAGGACTGAGCCTTGGGGTAGCCCACATCTGACCTCCTCCCAGTTAGAGGACCCTTTAATCATCATTATCTGAGTACAATTCTGTAGCCAACTGTGTATCCGCCTGGCCCTTGATCTACCTGGCCCACACCTAGTTAGCTTACTAATCAAGATATCATGTGGCACTTTGTCAAAAGCTTTGCTAAAGTGAAGATATACAGAAGTCAAGATATCCCTGGGTCAGCAATACTATAAGCAAAAAAGATCAAGGAATTGTCATAGATCACAAGCTGAATATGCACCAGCAGTGTGATGCAGCTACAAAAAAGGCAAACACTATTTTGCAGGATTAATAGGAAGGGAGTCTCCAAATCCTGCGAGGTTCTGTCTCTATATGAGAGTACTGTGTCCTGTTCTGGACACCGCACTTCAAAAAGGATACTAAGAATTTGCAGCAAGTTCAGAGGAGGCCAAGAGTGTTCCACCAATGGAGGCATTCAAGAGAACATACGAATGTAAGAAGAGCCCTGCTGGATCAGGCCAAGGGCCCCTCTAGTCCAGCATCGTGTATCTCACAGTGGCCCCAACAGATGCCTCTGGGAGCACATCAGACAATGAGATCCCTGTCTCCTGATCCCCCTCTCTTGCATCTGGCCTTTGCGGGGACCTTCCTTTTAAGCCTGGAGATTGTACATCCCCATCATGACATGTCCTCCTGGAATCTGTCCAATTTCCTTTTTGAGGTATCTACGCCAGATGTCATCACCACATCCTGTAACAAGGAGTTCCAAAGACTAATAACACGCTGGGTCAAGAAATATTTTCTTTTCTTTGTTCTCAGTCTCCCAACACTTTATTGGAGTGGATGTCGCCTGAGGGTTTTAGTATTCTGTGAGAGGGAAAAGAACTTCCCTCTATTCAATCGATCAATCTCCTGCATAATATTAGATGTCTGAATCATGTCCCCTCTTCGCCCAGTGCCTTTAGATTAAAGAGCCTGAAAAGCTGTCACCTTTCCTCATCAGTGAGGTGTTCCAGCCGAGTCTTCATTTCGGTTGCTTTCTTCTGCACCTTTTCCAGTGCCACAATGTTTTTTTTAGTGTAGTTGTTTAATTTTCAATCCCCCTTTTTCATGATATCTAGCATGGAATTCTGCCTTCACAGATTACCCCCTGAAGGGACTTGAGTAATTCAGAGAAGCTATGGGCTATGCTGTGCAGGGACAGCCGAGATGGAGAGGTCATAGTGGAGAGTTCTGACTAAACGCAATCCACCTGGAGCAAGAACTGGCAATTCCACTCCAGTATCTTTGCCAAGAATGCCCCATGATCAGAAACAAAAGGCTCAAAGATACAACACTGGAAGAAGAGCCCCTCAGGTCAAAGCGTCCAAAATGCTACTGAGGAAGAGCGGAGGACAAGTACAAGTAGCTCCAGTGCTAATGAAGTGGTTGGGCCAAAGCCGAAAGGACGCTCAGCTGTGGACGTGCCTGGAAGTGAAAGGAAAGTCCGATGCTGAGCAAAGAAAAATACTGCATAGGAACCTGGAATGTAAGATCTATGAACCTTGGGAAGCTGGAGGTGGTCAAACAGGAGATGTCAAATAAATATTGACATCCTGGATGTCCGTGAACTAAAATGGGTGGGAATGGGCGAATTCAATTCAGACGATGATCATATCTACTATTGTGGGCAAGAATCCCATAGAAGAAATGGAGTAGCCCTCATAGTCAACAAAAGACTAGGAAAAGCTGTACTTGGATACAATCTCAAAATAATAGAATGATTTCAATACGAATCAAAGGCAGACCTTTCAACATCACAGTAATCCAAGTTCATGCACCAGCCACCGATGTTGAAGAGGCTGAAATTGACCAATTCTATGAAGACTTGCAACACGTTCTAGAACTGACACCAAAGAAAGATGTTCTTCTCATTATGGGGGATCAGAATGCTGAGGTAGGGAGTCAAGAGATAAAAGGAACAACAGGAAAGTTTGGCCTTGGAGTGCAAAAGCAGGGCAAGGACATATAGAATTTTGTCAAGAGAACAAGCTGGTCATCACAAATGCTTTTCCAACAACACAAGAGGCGACTCTACACATGGACATCAACAGATGGGCAATACCAAAATGAGATTTATTATATTCTCTGCAACCAAAGATGGAGTAGCTCTATATGGTCAGCAAAAACAAGACCTGGAGCTGATTGTGGCTCTGATCATCAGCTTCTTATAGCAAAGTTCAAGCTTAAACTGAAGAAAATAGGAAAAACCACTGGGCTAGTCAGGTATAATCTAAACCAAATCCCTTATGAATACACAGTGGAAGTGAAGAACAGATTTCAGGAACTCAATTTGGTGGACAGAGTGCCTGAAGAACTATGGCTGGAGGCTCGTAACATTGTACAGAAGGCAGCAACAAAAACCATCCCAAAGAAAAGGAAATGCAAGAAAGCAAAGTGGCTGTCCAACGAGGCCTTACAAATAGCAGAGAGGAGAAGGGAAGCAAAATGCAAGGGAGATAGGGAAAGTTACAGAAAATTGAATGCAGACTTCCAAAGAATAGCAAGGAGAGACAAGAGGGCCTTCTTAAATGAACAATGCAAAGAAACAGAGGAAAATAATAGAAAGGGAAAAAACAAATATCTATTCAAGAAAATTGGAGATATTAAAGGAACATTTTGTGCAAAGATGGACATAATAAAGGACAAAAGTGGTAGGGACCTAACAGAAGCAGAAGATATCAAGAAGAGGTGTCAAGAATACACCAGAATTACACCAAAAGTAATTATACCAGAAAGATTTGGACATCCTGAACAACACAGATATCGTGGTTGCTGACCTTGAGCCAGATATCCTGGAGAGAGAAGTCAAGTGGGCCTTAGAAAGCTTGGCTAACAACAAGGCCAGTGAAGGGGATGGCATTCCAGTCAAACTATTTAAAATCTTAAAATATGTTGCTGTTAAGGTACTACATTCAATATGCCAGCAAGTTTAGAAAACTCAACAGTGGCCAGAGGACTGGAAAAGATCAGTCTACATCCCAATACCAAAGAAGGGCAGTGCCAAAGAATGCTCCAATTACTGTATAATTGCACTCATTCCACACGCTAGCAAGGCCATGCTCAAAATCCTACAAGGTAGGCTTCAGCAATATGTGGACCAGTACTTCCAAAAGTACAAACTGGATTTTGAAGGGGCAGAGGAACTCAAGACCAAATTGCTAACATGCACTGGATAACGGAGAAAGCCAGAGAGTTCCAGAAAAACATCTACTTCTGATTCATTGACTACGCAAAAGCCTTTGACTATTTGGACCACAGCAAACTATGGCAAGTCCTTAAGGAAATGGGAGTGCCTGACCACCTTATCTATCTCTTGAGAAACCTATATGTGGGACAGGAAGCAACAGTTAGAACTGGATATGGAACAACTGATTTGTTCAAAATTGGGAAAGGAGTACAAGGCTGTATATTGTCCCTATGCTTATTTAACTTATATGCAGAATACATCATGTGAAAGGCTGGAGTGGAGGGATCCCAGGCTGGAATTAAGATTGCCGGAAGAAATATCAACAACCTCTGATATGCAAATGATACCACTCTGATGGCAGAAAGTGAGGAGGAATTAAAGAACCTGTTAATGAGGGTGAAAGAGGAGAGTGCAAAAAACAGTCTGAAGCTCAACATCCAAAAAACCAAGATCATGGCCACTGGTCCCATCACCTCCTGGGAAACAGAAGGGGAAGATATGGAGGGAGTGACAGATTTTACTTTCTTGGGCTCCATGATCACTGCAGATGGTGTCAGTAGCCACACAAGATCCTGAAGCAGAGGCCTCAATCCTTTTGCCATCTTATGAGAAAGCAGACTCCCTTTAAAAGACCCTGATATTGGGAAAGTGTGAAGGCAATAGGAGAAGGGGACGGCAGAGGACGAGATGATTGGACAGTGTTGCTGAAGCTATCAACATGAACTTGACCAAACTCTGGGAGGCAGTGGAAGACAGGAAGGCCTGGCATGCTCTGGTCCATGGGGTCATGAAGAGTCGGACACAACTTAATGACTAAACAACAACAAAGTATGGATCAAAGAGTTACTTAGAGATTTAAATGTTAATGTAACTGACCCTTTGTCTATTTTTATGAATAACACAAGTTTCAGTTTATTTGAGAATACAAGTGTAAAAGGTAGAAGCAAACACATACGTACAAAATATTATGATGGAAGGCAGGCTGTAAAGAGGGAAAAGTAAAAGTTGCATTTTGCCCGGGTAAAGTCCATATTGCTGGCCTCTTCACAAAACGTCTTCCAGAAGGAAGTCATGTAGTTTTGTCAAGTAGAACAGGAATGTTCAAAACTATATTTAGGAGGGGTGTCATGATACAAAAACCATCGCATAGAAAAGGAAGTGAGTGTACAAGAACTATTGCAAATGCAAACAAAACAAAGGAAAAAGCAATCAAGTGTGCAAGACCTATTGTAATTGCAAAGAAAACTAACCAAAAACCTATCAACTGTGCAAGACCAATTGCGAATGCAAAAAAAGCAAAAAGCAATCAAGTGTGCAAGACCCATTGCAAATGCAAACAAAGAAAGCAAAAAGCAATCAAGCAGAATGTGCAAGATCAGAAATGGAGGAAAAATAAAAAGGAAAGAAACTTCCCAACACCCTTTGGAAATGGGGGAAAAACCACAAAAGCAAAAAAAACCTTGCAAGACCCATTGGAAATGGGGGGAAACCCAAAAAGCAAGGAACCCCCCCAAAACCCATAGGAATTTGGGTGAAATCAAAAATGCAAGGAAACTCACCAAGACCCATTGGAAATGGGGGGGAATCCAAAAAGCAAGGAAACCCTCAAATTCCATAGGAAATGGGGGACAATCCAAAATGCAAGGAAACCCCCCAAGACCCTTCAGAAATGGGGAAAAACAAAAAACAAACCCCCAAGACCCATCGCAGCACAGAAACATAATCCCCAGCCCAAAACCATGCCACAATAACACCCAGAACAGTATTTTTAACAGCAGAAAACAGCACTTTACCTTACCAGGCAGTCCCAAACCTCCCTGCAAACACACACACGCACACTCAGAAGCAGAAGCCAGGCAGAGTCCCAAGCCTCCTCCGATCGCACACTCTCTTAACACAGTGGTCAGGGAACAGGGGTAAATAACCAGAAATGGGGTAAAAATGAAAATCCTGGGGCTAATTTTGGATGTGACCCTAACCAACTTCCCTCCTCCTCCTCCTCCTCCTCCTCTTCTGCCCAGAGGGGGGGGGTCCCTGGCTCCCCAATTGTCCCCTTCCCTCCCCCTTCTCCGGCCTGGCTGGGGACCTCTGAAGTACACAAAACCTGCAGGCGGGGTTTTGCCACAGTGCCGTCAGCAGCATCTGGGAAACAGCTCCTGGGGAAAGCTGAAACTGCCCGGTCTGGGGCCCCCCAGTTACAACGGGGGTCACAGGAGAAGATAGGAGAGTGAGTGAGCATCAGAGGGATGAATGGGAAGCTGCAACCGACATTTTTTTCCTTCTGAAGAGATCACGGAGCACAGACCGGGTCCGGAAGCCATCTTGCGTCCAGCTGTGAGTAACCCACCCACCCTGGAGGAGAGGAGAATGGAGAACTGCAGTTAAAAACTAACAATAATAAATAAATCTGAAGACCTTGATCTAGAAAGGAGCATGTAATGCGACAAGGCCGAAAGGAGTGAGGTAGCGGTGAGATTGCTTACCGGCTCTGCTGCTTTGCTATTTCAAAAGTGAAACCAGCTGGTTGCAGACCAGCCAAGGCCAGCAGCCAGACGAAAATAAAGCCGACCCAGAAAAACTTTTTTATGAAATAGGCAAACATGGATATGGATAGAGCCTGAGTTGTTACTATTAAAAATTGGATAGACTTTTTGATAGCAGACTGTTAGTTTCCATGACTATGTATTAAGCCTGTGGTGGGAGAAAGCTCCCCTTTGGAGGTTACAGCTGTAAATAACATTTCAGCTGGGAAAGTTTTGATTCTTAAAGTGAAAGGTGTAATTGAAAACCAGAACTGGAGTGGTGGACCGGAGTGGAAAGAACATACTGTACTTTGGATAATGACATCTACTTGAGGAAAGTGGAATGTCAGCCCTAATATACTTAATTGACTTTTGAAACCCTTTGGGATTTTGGTGCCTTGTATTAAGAAGGGAACTGCAAAAATTTTGAGGTGGGAAAAGAGAAAATTTTTCCTAGCCCCACAAGAACATCATCACTGAGAACTTGGGAATATCGACCTTTAAGACTCTGTGACTGTACTTAGCCTGGATTTATTTGGTTGGACTGCGTGGGTAACTAAGAAACAGAGGCTGGAGATACAACAACGTTGATAAGACTTTCGAAAAGAAGGAACATTCTACTATGGTGGTGGGTTAAACTGCTGGGTTAAAAAGTGATTTATATATTGTAATATTGGGCAAAGTTTGGAGGAAGGTTGTAGGTGAGGTTGTTGATAGTAGGCTCTTATCCTTAGCTAAATAGGGATTCGAGATGGCCTCAAAAAATCAAAACCTCAGATGCCTGGAACCTCTCCTGCTCAGGCACCAGGTCTGACTAAGCTGGTAGAACCAGAGCCAGATAAAGAATGGCAGACCACTATGCAAAACCTATTAACTACAGGATTCCAGCAAATTAATGAACGTCTTACCCAACCAATAGACCAGATGAAGAAAATGAAAACGGAATTAACTGAAGCTAAGAAAAAGATAACAGAAATGAAAACAAGAACACAAGATATTGAGGAAAAAGTGAAAGGCACTGATACCAGGGTGGACCAAACTGAAGAAACACTACAGGCAACACAGAAGAATCAAAAGCAAGATGATGATAGATTTGCAATGTTAGAGATGGGGAGAGCATCAAAAATGCTGAGATTTCAAAATGTACCAGTAAAGGAAGGTAAAGATCTATAAATATTAATAAGTGAGGCATTGGCTCTAGAAATAGAAATAGACCCAGCAGAATTTCGTCAATATCTGGAAGCAACTTACAGGGTGAGTACAGCATATCTCAGAAAGAACAAGCTTCCTAAAGAAATTCATGTGAGATTTACAAAGAAGGTAATCAGAGATGAAGTTTTAAGAATCTCACAAGATAAACAACTGATAATAGAAGACAAGAAAATCAATGCACTAAAACAAATTCTCTGGCAAATGAGACAGAGAAGGAAGGAATATTCCTCTCTGGTATTGTTACTTCAACAAAATGGAATCTCATACAGATGGCTAACACCAGAAGGTTTATTCTTTAGGATTGATACACAGAGATATAACATAACATTTCTGATGAAAGCACAAGACTTCATGGGAAAAAATGAGAAGAATTTGAAAATACAGGGCGAAAGAAAGGAGAGGAAACCAGAAGGAAGATCCCAACAGAAACCAATGCAATCATCACAATCAGAATCAGACACAGACTTAGGAGAACATGAAGTAGCCGATGTACCAGGAGCATGACGAGGAAAAAACAGAAAGGTAATAATCTACAACAAGATGTCTAAAAAACAAATGAAGATTTTCTCAGTCAACGTAAATGGTTTAAATTCACCTCACAAACAGAGAAAGATCTCTCTACAATTACAGAAACAGAAATCCAACATTATTTGTATTCAAGAAACCCATATGAAAAGAGCAGACTTGAAACTGTTAGAACGGCCAAGGTTAGGAGAATTATTTGCAGCCTCGGATAGAACTAAAAAGAAGAAAGGCTTGGCTATGTATATCAAGAAAAAATTAGAACCAAAACTGATTTTTGCCTCAGACAATGGAGGATAGTAATGGTGGAAATTCAAAGAGAATCAAAGAAATTGCTAATTGTTAACATCTATGCACCAAATGGAAATCAAGAAATTTGTTTTAAGCAATTGCAATCAGAACTGATGAATAAAGATTATGATTACTACTGTCTGATAGGAGACTTTAATGCTGTCTTTGATAAAGAACTAGACACAAAATCAGATAAAATAATTTTTAAAAAAGGTACAATTTCAAGAAACTTTTTACAACTGGCAGAAGAAGTGAACATCATAGATGCTTGGAGAACATGTAATCCAATGAGAAGAGACTACGCCTTCTATTCTACAGTGGGGTCTTGACTTAAGAACGGCTCGAGTTAAGAACATTTTGACTTAAGAACCGCTCTCATAGGAAAATATTGACTTGACTTAAGTACTTAGATTTGAGTTAAGAACTGAAAAAAAAACCACGTGGGAGGCAGGGAAAGTGCAAAATGTGAACTTTCAGCTAACTGTTGGCCAGTGAAAAGGGTGCCTGTCTGCTTCCTCACTCCTCCCAGCGTTTAAGAGAGTGGATTGGGAGACAGTCTTCAGACTGCCTGGTACTGTCCTGCCTGGACTGTATTTTCCCTGCCTTCCCTGAACCTTTCTTGACCTAAGAAAAAAAGAAACAAAATATCCCCCTCTAGTGGTCGAAGGCAGAATAGCAGCTTCCCATTAGTTTCTATGGACGGAAAAGAGCAGATACGGATCAAATGGTTTTCAATGCATTCCTATGGGAAATGCAGATTTGACTTGAGAACATTTTGACTTGAGAACCGCCTTCCAATACGGATTAAGTTCTCAAGTCAAGACCCCACTGTAATAGACACAAATCATGGTCAAGAATTGATGCATGCTGGATCTCAACAAGCTTAATGAAAGAATTGGAACAAGTAGATATTTTACCTAATACATTCGCAGACCACAACCCAATTTCATTACAATTGGGCAGTAAATCAAGAGAATTTAATTGGAAGCTTAATACTGCACATCTGAAAATGAGGATTTTAAGAAACAAGCAAAAGAAGAAATAGATCTTTTCTTTAAACAGAAAATAAGGCTAGAAACTTCGGTTATTATGGTCTGGGAGGCAAGTAAGGCATTTTTAGAGGAATAGCTATAAGATTTGCAGCAAAACAAAAAAAAGAAAGACAGAAAAAAATATGATACGTTGGAAAGCAGATTAGCCTCAGACGAGATCCAGGTGAAACAAAATCCGACAAATATTTATTTATTTATTTGATTTATATCCCGCTCATCTGGTAAATCTATACCACTCTGAGCGGCTAACAGGAACATATATACAATTATAATAAAATAAATTAAAAATCAATTAACAGAAAATGACAAAAATCATAAATAATTGCAAATAATAAATAGATAAAGAAGAGAGAAATAAATTAAGTTAGATTAGGTGCTGGCAGGAGGGAAGGACTTAACATAGAGCCATGTTTTTAGTTGAGTTTTGAATGTACCCAGCGTAGGGGCCGCACGAATCTCAGGGGGGAGATTGTTCCAAAGGCGAGGAGCCACCGCCGAGAAGGCCCGGTTTCGTGTCTTCTCCCTCCGGGCCTCCCTCGGCGTCAGGCTCCTCAGCCTCACCTCCTGGGTCGCGCGGGTGGTCCGGGTAGAACTTGGTGGGTGAAGGCGTTCCGCCAAGTATCGAGGTCCCAAACCGTTTAGAGCCTTATAAGTGAGCATTAAAACTTTGAAGTCAATACGGAAATGAATGGGCAGCCAATGCAGTCTAGCCAGGATAGGGGAAATGTGATGGAATTTTCTCCCTCCAGTAAGGAGTCTGGCTGCTGCATTCTGCACCATCTGAAGTTTCCGTATCAGCCTCAAAGGTAGCCCCACGTAGAGCGCATTGCAGTGATCTAATCTTGAGATTACGAGCGCGTGTACTAAGGTGGTGAGCGCCCCCGAGTCAAGATAGGGCCGCAGCCGGGCAATCCGCCAAAGGTGGAAAAGGCGGAGCGGACAACCGACGCCACCTGTGTTTCCATGGTGAGCGTCGGGTCCAAATGTATGCCCAAGCTGCGGACCCCACTCACCGGAGCCAGGGTGCCCCCCCCAAACGAGAGAGAGCCAACAAAGCCACCAACCACGGGGGGGCCCACCCTCAGGACTTCCGTCTTGTCCGGGTTCAGCCGCAGGCCATTTTCCTGCATCCATTCCAGTACAGTCCCCAGGCAGCACTGAAGGGACAGGACGGCATCACCTGCAGTTGGTAAAAAGGAGATGTAGAGCTGGGTGTCATCAGCATACTGATGACACAGCGCTCCACACCCCCTGATGACCCCCGCTAGCGGCCTCATATAGATGTTAAATAGCATTGGGGAGATAATCGACCCCTGTGGAACCCCACAGTTGGAGTTCCACGGGGCCGAGACACTCTCCCCAAGCTGAACTCTCTGGGGGCGGTCCTCCAAGAAGGAACGGAGCCAGGCTAACGCCAGGCCACCAATTCCCAACTCGGAGAGCCTCCCCAGGAGGATACCGTGGTCGACGGTATCAAAGGCCGCTGAAATATCGAGGAGGACCAGCAGAGACGTTTTGCCCCTGTCGGCTTCCCTCAGAAGGTCATCATACAGGGCGACCAATGCCGTCTCTGTCCCATGGCGCGGCCTGAAGCCCGACTGGAATGGATCCAGGGCATCTGTTTCATCCAGGAGTGCCTGAAGCTGGTCTGCCACCACCCTCTCCACCACTTTGCTCATGAAAGAAATATTGGCGACGGGCCTGTAATTGCCAATTTCGTCCGCCGCCAAACTAGATTTCTTTCGTATGGGCCTAATGAGTGTCTCCTTGAGGGCAGATGGGAATCTGCCCTCAAGGATAGACCCATTTATTATTGCTGTGGCCCATTCAGTTGTTTTCGGCCTGGCTGCTTTGATTAGCCAGGCCGGGCAAGGGTCCAAGGAGGAGGTGGTGGCCCGACAGCGGTCAAGCACCCTGGCCACAGAATCAGGCGTTACTGGCTGGAAAGAGTCGAGAATAACCGGGCAAGATGGAGCGCTGGACATCTCAGCTCGATTCACTGCATTTAAAAAAGGAGAGAGCTCCCGGCGGATGGCCTCCACTTTAGATTTAAAAAATGCCGCAAATTGGTCAGGTGAAAAACTAGGGGGAGGCCCATCACCCGGACCAACTCCGAATAGGTCGCGCACTATACGGAAAAGCTCCGCCTGCTGGTTGGACGCTTCGCTTATCCGGTTAGCGAAGAATGATCTACATGCAGCCTTCACCTTATTCAGGTAAAGGTTAGTTGCGACCTTGACAGCTATCCAGTTGTTGTCCGTCGGGTTCTTCCTCCATCTACGCTCTAGCCTTCTCCTAATTCGCTTCATCGCCCGGAGCTCCAGGTTGAACCAGGGCGCCGGACGAGTTCTGCGCCGGAGAGGGCGTTTGGGCGCGATCGTGTCGACTGCCCGGGTGGCAGCGGTGGACCAGCTGTCCACCAGGACTTCAACAGGAGCGCTAGCCAGGTCAGCCGTAATCCCTCTCATGGCCTCCTGGAAACCGATCGGATCCAGTAGTCTTCGAGGGCGGACCATGGAAATAGGCCCCTGCTCCCTGCAGGGGGAGAGAGCCACTGTGAGGTTAGATTTTATCAGGTGGTGATCTGACCATGACAAGGGGATAGACACAAGGTCCGTCACCATCAGACCACTCTCGCCCCAATTGGAGGAAAAAACCAGGTCTAGCGTGTGGCCACCCACGTGGGTGGGGCCGTTGACATGTTGGGACATGTTCAAGGAAGCCATGGTTTCCAAGAACTCAAGAGCTGGCCCAGTAACCTCTGCCTCCGCATGCACGTTGAAATCACCCAAGACCAGAAGCCTCGGGGATCCCAACAATGCCGCGGAGACAAAGTCAGCCAGCTCTGGAAGGGAAGTGGCTGGGCCGCAGGGAGCACGGTAGCCCAGCAAAATCCCAATTCCATCCCTGGCCCCTATCGACACGTGGAGTGCCTCTAGACCCAGCCTTACCACCGAGGAGCGCCTGGTAACCTCCAAGTTGGATTTATAGACAATGGCTACTCCCCCTCCCCGTCCTTCCAGTCTGCCCTGGTGCTGGACATCATAACCGGGCGGGCAGATGAGAGCCAGGGGGGGGGACCACCCTCCCCATTGAGCCACGTCTCGGTTATGCATGCCAGGTGTGCATTCTCTTCCAGGATAAGGTCTTGAATCACCTGGGGCTTATTTGATACAGACCTGGCATTCAACAGCACCAGGGTTAGAGTGGAAGGCTGGCTGAACTGGCTGCCTCAATACTGGGGGTTGGCTGCAGCCTCAGAACAGTGAACAGCCTTCAGACATCTGTTCACTGTTCTACTAACACGAGCAGGGACCGCGTCAATGCCATATCGCCCTCTACCCATAACCACCGGGATGTTAAAAGGCCCCTCGCTGGGCAAGCAGGCCTCCCACTCCATGCCAGATGAAAAGAAAAGAGAGAAGAAATAAAATAATAATAATAATAATAATAATGAGAAAGCAAACACTAAATAATATCACCGCTTAACAAATACAAATAATACATAGCAATACAAAATTATAAACCCAATACAAACATAATAAATTTTAATTTAACAAAAAATAACAAAAAAAACACATCCCCCCCCCCATCTAACTACGTCCATCCTCCACTGCCTCGGAACCCTGTCTTTTTTAGTTTTGCTGGACTTGCTATTCTTGATGTTGTTAATATATTTCCAGAGGTTGTTAGAGTTGATGTTAAAGTCAGGGAAATTGCCGGATTGAGGATGTTACTCACAGGTTGCATCAAAATAAAAAGAACAGGCAGCGTTGAGAGCAACGAAGTCCAGGCAAAAAGATAGATAGTCCCAGGCTTCCCTCTTTCCCTTCCTTGTAAAGGAGTCAATAGATTTTTATAGCTGGTCCTGGATGGGCTGGATGAACAAACCGAGTCTGGAGAAAAAGCTGCTGGCCGGGAACCCAACATGGCGACCGTCCAGGACTCTCCTAGGGCGATGAGGTCTTCGTCCCACCAGATCACCGCTGGCAATCCGCCTCTCTGTCTCAGCAGCCCGGGTCCCACAACGCTCCTAGGCAGCGTGGACCTCACTGTTGGCCATAGGGAACACAGCACACCAGGTTCCAAGCACTGAGCTCCGATCTCAGCCCTGCAAAGATCGTCAAGGGGGGGGAGGCGCCGAGTCACCAGACGCCGATCTTTCTCCTCCAGAGGGCTCAGCGTCAGCCTGGCCGGCAAGCCTGTTCCCTGGCAGCGCAGTTCTCCAGCGGTTGATAGACCCGACTCCTCAGCAACACGGGAAGCGCCCAAACGCCACCTCCTGTGGCCAGCGAGGCACCCGAGCGTCCAAGCACAGTCAAAGCCGGGAGGCTCCAGTCAAGCCTCAGCCCCCAGCTCCACGTCTGAGCTCTGGCTCCAGCCCCGCGCTCAATCAGGCAGCCAGCAATCAATCAAAGAGGCCAGGAGAGGGACCAGAGAAGAGGGGGAGAGCGAAAGAAGAAGAGAAAAAAAAAGGAAAAAGAGATAGGAAAGAGAAAGTTAAGAAAAGAGTACAAGAGGCGAACCGGCGCGGCGGAGGTAAGTGCTAACCGCCTGCTACCGACGCCATCTTGAAAAACAGAAATTGAAAGAAAGATTAAAATCTATACACCACCAGATAAATATACTGTTCACCCAAGAAATCGCAAAGAAGCAATTTTTTTTGAAAAGGCAAACAAACCGGGGAGATGGCTAGCATACAAACTCAGGAAAGAGAAGGAGGAAACAACAATACAAACATTGAAAGATGAAACAGGGATGGAAAAATTTAAACAAGAGGAAATAAACAAGATTGCTGAGGATTTCTATCAGAATTTATACAATAAAAAGGATGTTGATAAAGAAGCTCAAAAAGAATATGTATGGAAACATAACAAAATGAGGTTGACCAAAGAACAAATTCAGTCCTTAAATGAGCCTCTGAAGTATGCAGAAATTATAGAAGCCCTCCCCCCCAAAAAAAAAAAAAAAAAAAAAAAAGCGCCAGGCCCAGATGGTCTCTCAGCTGAATATTATAAAGAATTGGAAAATGTATTACTTAACCCATATAAGAAGCTTTTGGAATGTGTTGAAGAAGAGGTAAAATTGCCACCAACATGGAAAGAAGCGATAATTTCCCTTATTCACAAAGAAAACACGGAAGGAAAAGAAATTCAGAACTGTAGACCGATCTCACTGTTGAATGTGGACTATAAAATATATGTGAGCATGTTGGCAAATAGACTGAAAAGAATTTTCTTACAGCTAATACATCAAGATCAGTCTGGATTTCTCCCAAAAAGAAAGATGAAAAATAATATGAGGATAATTTTAAATTCTCTAGAATACTATGAAGCACACCCGGAGAACCAGATGGCTATGATATTTTTGGATGCAGAGATAGCCTTTGATAACCGGGATTGGAATGTTATGTTATATCAGCTGGAAGCACTACAAGTTGGAGAAAGATTTTTGAAATTAATTAAAGCAATTTATACGCAGCAAAAGGCAAAAGTGAGAATTAATGGAGAGTTGACGAAAGAAATACAAATACAGAAAGATACAAGACAGGGATGTCCACTCTCACCATTACTACAGTGGTGCCTCACTTAACGAGTGCCTCGCTCACCAATGAATTCGCATAACGATGGCCTTTGCTGGAAATTTTGCCGCCTCACTTAACGATGTTTCCTATGGGGGATTTTCGCATAACGATGTTTGGGACCTTTCTTCACTTAACGATGACAGTTTTAGGTCCCCTGTTTCGCTTAACGTTTTTTTTGACAGCCCTGTTTTCGCTATTTTAAAAATAGTCTAAAATGTTTAAAAAATGTTTAAAATGCTTGGAATCATTAGTGCACCTAATAAAACCTTCGTTAAATTAATTTGGCTTCGTTCTGAGTCTTTTTGAATTTTTGGTGATTTTTTTTCACCATTGAAATGTATTGAATAGGCTCCTATTAGAACGGATTAACCGGTTTTCAATGCATTCCTATGGGAAATGGTGTTTCGCTTAACAATGTTTTCACATAGCGATGTTTTTTTGGAACCAATTAATATCGTTATGCGAGGCACCACTGTATTTATCCTTACCCTAGAAATATTAACAGAACAAATCAGAGATAAAAATAAAATAAAAGGATTGAAAGTAAGAGGTCACACTTATAAACTCCAAGCCTTTGCAGATGATTTAGTCATTATATTGGAAGATCCGTTGGACTCAATAGAACAGCGGTCCCCAACTTTCTGGGGACCGCGGACTGGCTGAGCCTCCGAGGAAGGCGGGCCCCTCGCAGGTGCATGCAGGTGTGAGTGGGCTCTCTGGCGCATGTGTGAAGCGGCGGGAGAGCGCCCACCTGCCCGCCACGGCCGACATGAGTGCTCCCCCACCCCTTCGTGCATGCACAGGGGCACCTGCACACCCGCCCGCCCACCCCTTCATGTGGGTGCTTGAGTGCATTGCAAAGGAGTGGGAGAGCACCTCCGTGCCTGCCAGCACTGGCATGAGTGCCGCCCACCCCTTCATATGGGTGCTTGAGTGCATGTGCAAAGGAGTGGGGGAGCACCTCCCCGCCTGCCAGCACTGGCATGAGTGCCCCCCACCCCTTTCCACATGCGCAGGGGCACCTTCACACCCACCTGCGTGCCCACCCACCCTTCATCCGGGTGCTCAGGCATTTGGGCACATGCGTGAAGGGGTGGGGGAGTGCTCACACCGGCGCTGGAATGCACGCACATGCAGAAAGCAGCTGTGGGGAGGGGAGTGCGTGAGAAGGGGTGGGAGGTCTGTCTTCCTGGCCCGGTCTGGCTCAGGCCACAGACCGGAACCAGGCCACGGACCAGGGGGTTGTTGACCTCTGCAATATAAGACCTGATGGAGATGCTGAAAAACTTTGGTGACGTTGTAGGAATGAGACAAAAGCAAAAGAAAACAAAAATACTTGTTAAAAATATGAGAGAACAAGAACGACAGAAGTTAATAGAAAAGACTAATTTCCAAGAGGAAAAGAGAATGAGATATTTAGCGATTCAAAATACAAAGATGACAAGCACTTATTCAAA
The DNA here is from genome assembly GCF_051106095.1 of Pogona vitticeps. Classification (NCBI taxonomy): domain Eukaryota; kingdom Metazoa; phylum Chordata; class Lepidosauria; order Squamata; family Agamidae; genus Pogona; species Pogona vitticeps. The sequence continues at coordinate 156,704 of NC_135798.1, forward strand.
GATTATTAAATGAAATTGATTACAGACCAACTTGGAGAGATGGGATAAATTACAGTTAACTTTGATGGGAAGAATTGCAACTATCAAAATGAATGTCCTGCCAAAAATTGTATTTTTATTTCAGACAATTCCTATAATATTAAAACAGTCCTTTTTCAAGAACTCAATAAGATAATTATGAGATTTGTATGGCAAGGCAAAAAACCAAGAATTAAAATTAAAGCAATGCAAGATGCCAAACAGAGGGCGGGTTTTAGTCTTCCAGATTGGGTTTTGTACTATAGATCCTGCGTACTAGACTAGATAAAAGAACGAATAATTTTGGAAAATGATCTGCAGTGTGGTTGGCATGCTTTTCTGTGGTATGAAAAAAGATAAAGAACAAAAACAGTTTAATTCACATATGAAAAGAGGCACTTTGTTAGGAACCTGGACAAAGACTATACAACAAATTTACCAAAAAAATACCAGTATGGGTATCACCTATAGAGGCCTTTACTCAATCCAATCTAATGACAAAAGTCAAGCTCCTAAGATATCAAGATCTATTGAAAAAGGACTGTGAGCTAAGGTCTAAAGAAGAATTAGAAATACAGAATATATACACAGACTGGTGGTCCAGAGCACAGCTTGAAGCCAGATACAGTAAAGATAAAACAGAGGGTTTCTATCTAGAACAAATGACATTTGATAAAGCTTTACTGGGCTCAAAAGATAAAATAATTAAGAGAATGTATACCCACTTATTAGAAATTAAAATGCAAGATGAGATGGTTAAAGAATGTATGATTAAGTGGACACAGAATATAGGACATAATATTGATATTGATCAATGGTCGAAAATATGGCAAATACAGTGGGGTCTCGACTTATGAACTTAATCCGTATTGGAAGGCAGTTCTCAGGTCGAAAAGTTCTTAAGTCGAATCTGCATTTCCCATAGGAATGCATTGAAAACCATTTAATCCGTATCTGCTCTTTTCGTCCATAGAAACTAATGGGAAGCTGCTTGTTACATAACAGCACTGATGTTACCTGTCTGTCATGGGTTTGGAGGGAAAGTTCCATCCTATGGGGAGTGGAAGGCGGGACATCAGGAGGAGGGGCTGTACTGTATAAATATGTGATGCCTGTGTGGTGAAGGGAGATGCTGAGACAGACTGTGAGACACTGGGTTGGGACGAAGCAGCAGCTGGGGAAGAAGAAGCTGTTGTGGGAGTCTGGGTGTCTGACAGGGTACTACTGTGTGTCAGAGTACCAGCCTGAAAGGTTCAGGGGTCTGTTGGTTAGCCAGAACTGATGGGTTCAGGGTCTGTGCTTTAAGTTAAAGGTTCTAGGTGAACCAAACTGTATGCTTGTGTGTGTGAGAATAAGCCACGTTACTTTATTTTATTCACCTGATTGTTTTATTTACCCTGTTTGTATTTAAAATAAACCTTATTCTTTTATTGTTTAAAAATCCATCCCTGGTCTGTGTGACTTATTATAGGGAATGGTTGGTGGCAGCTTAGTGTAACTGTGTGACATATCCCAGTAGGTCTGGGTTTGTCACATTGATTGGTGTCCAGCGTGTGGGATACGACTGGTCCAGTTGTCCAGTGGTCCAGCAAAGCCTTGGCAAGTGTGCCCAGAGCAGGGGGGTCTAGTCAGGGACAGTCTGAGGCGCGTAGGTAATCTTCTAGGTGTACCTCACGGGGAGGTGCGCTAGTAGAAGAACGTGCCAACTGGGGAGACTTAGATTAAGGTGCTCTGAGGCAGCCTAGTTTTGGCGGGAAAAAGCTGAGGAAAAACTGGGTAGCAACAGCGAGCTAGCTTGCCAGCTGAGAGGCCCAGCAGAGGGGGGTAGGCTCTGACTCGATACTGTTGCAAATTTGGTGCTGAAGAACAGCAGCAATCTCTAGGGAGAGCTGGTTCTGAGGCAAGAAGGAAAAAAAAAAGTGGTCATTTTATTTTGAGGCTTGACTTTTTAAAGCAGCCTGTTCTGAGGGGGGGGTTATGCCCTTGACTCGAAGCCAAGTAGCAGACATGAGTGAAGTGAAAGACCCCCAGATTGACCAAGGTTCTGAGGATGAATTTGGCTCAGTGCAGGGTGACAGCACAGGAGAGCAGGACCCAGAACTCAGGAAAATACTCCTAGCCCAACAGCATGAACTGAGGGTGAGGGAAATAGAGGAAAGATTAGAGAGAGAAAGAAGGGAGGAAAGAGAGAAACAGCGGCAATTTGAAGAAAGAATGGAGAGAGAGAAAATGGCGTTTGAATTAAGAAAACTGGAACTGATGAACCAGAACAATAATAATAATAGGGATTCTGAGGGAGGCCAATTGTCTAAGGCTGACCTGAAGAAATTCCCTGTGTACCACAAGGGAGATTGTCCCGAGGTGTTCTTTTCCTTAGTGGAAAGAGCGTTTGTGGACTTCTCAGTGAGGGAAACTGAGAAGATGACCATCATGCGATCTTTAATCAGTGGTAGCCTGGCTGAGGTTTATGCCGAGATGCCTGAGGAACTGATGAAAGATTTTGCAGAGTTCAAAAAACTGGTGTTTGCAAGACATGGGATAAATGCAGAGCAGCTGAGACAAAGATTCAGGTCCCTTACCAAGAAGCCAGAACAGACTTTTACCCAAGTGGGGGCCCAATTGGTGAGGCTGCTTGAGAAATGGCTATCGCAGGAGGGGACAGAGACCTATGAGCAGCTTAAAGACTTGATAGCACTGGAACAGTTCTATTCAGTCCTTCATGGGGAATTGAACTTCCAGGTGAGGGAAAGGAAACCGAAATCTGTGGCAGCAGCCGCAGAAATCGCAGATTTTATTTCTCAAATAAGAAAGCCCTTGGGTGAGGGGAAATCTGTAGGTAAACCCAAAGAAACCTACAGCAAGTACTCTCAGGGACCAGGGAAAAGCCAGCAAGGGGGAGGGGCCCATGGTGAAGGGAAGCCCTCAGGCATGAAACCAAGCCCTCAGAATTTGGAGGGAAAACCGAAACCAGAGGAGAGAGAATCCAAATACACTAGAAAATGCTATTTCTGTCAGGGAAAGGGTCATCTGATCTCAGAGTGTGAGAAATTGAAGCAGCTAAAAGGAATGGTGCCTCAGAATTCTAGTGGGACCAAGCCAAAAGCTGTGTTCTGTGTCCAGAAAGAGCAAAGCTCATTGTCACAGAGGGAGCCTGTTGCCATGACTACTCAGTCTGGAACAGCTACCTATGCTGATCAGGCTGAGGAAAATGGTCCTCTTGTGGAGGTAAAGCGCTGCTTGCTGATAAAAACAGATTCTCAGTTGTTTGAGACAGCAGGGGTGGACGTAGGAATACTTGACCGGCAGTATAGGGGGCTGCGGGACACTTGTTCCCAGGTAACCCTGTGCCATCCAGATATTATTCCTAGGGAGTTTATAATCCCAAATGAGAGCATGAAGGTGGCAGGGATTGAGGGGCAGATAATCTCTCTGCCAGTAGCAGAGGTACCTGTCAACTTTCAAGGCTGGAGGGGAGATTGGCGGATAGCGATTTCATCGACTCTGCCAGCAGCCGTGCTCGTGGGAAATGACCTGGCTGAACATGTGAAACGGGTGCTAGTGATTACACGCTCACAAGCCACCACAGGGACAGTTCAGGGGGGTAATGATGAGCCAGAGACGGAAGCAGGTGGGGGAAGTTCAGAAGCTGTGGTGGAAACCTTAACCACAGACAGCAGATTTGGACAGGAGCAGAAGGCAGACGCCACTCTCCAAAAGTGTTTTGAACAGGTGACTGACGCCCAGCTAACACCTGAAACCCCAGTGAGATTTCTGGAGGAAAAGGGGATTTTATATAGAGAAACCCTGAGGAATATCTCAAAAGGGGGAGATGGGATCAGAAGTCAGCTGGTGGTACCTGAAAAGTATCGCCCCATGATTTTAAAAAGGGGTCACTCTGACATGTTTGCTGCACACTTAGGGGTGAAAGGGCCCCTTGATTTGATCAAACAAATTTGGGAGCAGGTCACCCAGGATGACCCACAAGATGTTGTGACATACATAGACACCTTGATGAATGACCTAAAGCGAAATCTAGAGCTGGCAGCAGAAAACCTGCAAGCGCAGAAGGTCAAACAGAAAACATGGTATGACCGCAAAGCTAGAGAGAGGCACTTTGACCCAGGGGAGGAAGTGCTCTGGCTTAGGCCCTGCAGAGAGAATAAACTGCAGCTCAAATGGGCAGGACCATATAGGGTCATTTCCAAGATGTCAGACCTGAACTACCTAATAGAGCAGGAGGAGAACCAAGCAAGGAGGGTGGTTCATGTGAATGCCCTAAAACCCTACTACAGAGGGGAACAGAGGGTTTTATTCGCGATAAAAGCAGCTGAGAGTGAGGAAGCTGAATTACCCTTCTGGGAGGGTAGAGGGGAAGTAAAATACAACCCAGAGGAGGTCAATATCAGTCCTGCACTCACCCAAGACCGGCAGCAAGAACTAAACATGCTGCTTAGGAAATATCAACAGGTGTTTTCCAACAAGCCGGGGATAGTGAAGGGAGTGATGCATCGGATCCACACAGGGGATGCACCCCCGCAGGCAGTATCCCCATACCGAGTAACGGGACCCTATAGGGACAAGGTGCGGAAGGAGTTGGACGAGATGCTGAGGGAGAATATAATCGTCCCCTCTTCTAGTCCTTGGTCCTCTCCGATAGTCCTTGTGGACAAGCCTGATGGGAGCATTAGGTTTTGTGTCGATTACAGGAAATTAAACCGTGTAACCACTCCTGATGCCTACCCAATGCCCAGGCTAGACAACCTGATTGAAACCATAGGGGGTTGTCGGTTCATCTCATCATTGGACCTGGTAAAGGGATATTGGCAATTAAGAATTGATCCCAGGGATCAAGAAAAGACTGCCTTTTGCAGCCCTTTTGGTCTCTATGAGTTTCGAGTCCTGAGCTTTGGTCTCAGAAATGCACCAGCCACATTCCAAAGGCTGATGGACTAGACCTTGGCAGGGCTCAGTGACTTTACAGTGGCCTACATTGACGACATAGGGATCTTCAGTAATACCTGGGAAGATCACCTGATACACCTGGAGTTAGTGCTGCAGAGGTTAAGTGCAGCAGGGCTAACAGTAAAGGCCAGCAAGTGTCAGCTGGGTAGCCCAGAAATAAAATACTTGGGTCACATGGTAGGGGGAGGAATGATAAAACCCCTGGAGGCCAAAATAGAAGCTGTTCGTGATTGGCCTAGACCCAACACCAAGAAAAAAGTCAAATCATTTCTTGGGTTGGTGGGCTACTACAGAAAGTTCATCCCGAGGTTTAGCGAGATTGCGGCTCTGCTGACCGATCTGACGAGGAAGACGGCTGATGACCGCATCCCGTGGACCAGTGACTGTGAGGCGGCGTTCCAGAGGTTGAAGGAGGCGTTAATCAACTATCCAGTCCTGCGTGCTCCAGACTTCGACCGGGAGTTCATCATCTACACCGATGCGTCTAACAGCGGGGTAGGAGCAGTTCTGTGCCAGGAGGATGAGAATGGTGACCAGCATCCAGTGTCCTACCTGAGTAGGAAACTCCAAAAAGGTGAGAGACATTTGGCAACCGTGGAGAAGGAGTGTTTGGCCATAGTCTACGCGATCCAGAAGGCCAAGCCTTACATCTGGGGAAGACATTTTGTTCTGTGTACTGACCATTCACCATTGCAATGGTTAAAGACAATGAAAACCCACAATAGCAAACTTATGAGGTGGGCTTTGAACTTACAGGACTATGACTTTGAAGTGAAGGTGGTCAGAGGGTCAGTGAACTGTGTTGCTGACGCCTTATCAAGAAGACCTGAAGACTGAAGACGGCGAAAGAAACATGGACTAAGTGTATATTTTGGTGAACAAAAAGTTAAATGTACCTGGTTTTGAATTTGGGTTTGTATGAATAAAGGTAAATTAATGTAATGTATATGGTAAATGTTTAAAATGCCTATTTGCTATGGTTAACTTAGAATGTAAGTGTAAGTAAGTATAATATGGTATGTATAACTGTTGGTGTGTATTTTATTCAGGTTGTTTTTTGGTGAAAAGCACCTTAGCTTTCCCCCTACAAAACAACTTATAAAGAGGGGAGGTGTTACATAACAGCACTGATGTTACCTGTCTGTCATGGGTTTGGAGGGAAAGTTCCATCCTATGGGGAGTGGAAGGCGGGACATCAGGAGGAGGGGCTGTACTGTATAAATATGTGATGCCTGTGTGGTGAAGGGAGATGCTGAGACAGACTGTGAGACACTGGGTTGGGACGAAGCAGCAGCTGGGGAAGAAGAAGCTGTTGTGGGAGTCTGGGTGTCTGACAGGGTACTACTGTGTGTCAGAGTACCAGCCTGAAAGGTTCAGGGGTCTGTTGGTTAGCCAGAACTGATGGGTTCAGGGTCTGTGCTTTAAGTTAAAGGTTCTAGGTGAACCAAACTGTATGCTTGTGTGTGTGAGAATAAGCCACGTTACTTTATTTTATTCACCTGATTGTTTTATTTACCCTGTTTGTATTTAAAATAAACCTTATTCTTTTATTGTTTAAAAATCCATCCCTGGTCTGTGTGACTTATTATAGGGAATGGTTGGTGGCAGCTTAGTGTAACTGTGTGACATATCCCAGTAGGTCTCCCATAGGAATGCATTGAAAACCATTTAATCCGTATCTGCTCTTTTCGTCCATAGAAACTAATGGGAAGCTGCTATTCCGCCTTCTGCCACTAGAGGGGGATATTTTTTCTTTTAACCTAAAATGACTTAACTTTTAAAAAAAGGAAGAAAAGAGTTTGTAACTCGAATCTAAGTTCGTAAGTCGAGTCCATATATTCCTATGAGAGTTCGTAAGTCAAAACGTTCGTATGTCGAGCCGTTCGTAAGTCGAGACCCCACTGTAATATAAAGCTCACAAAATCAGTTAACTTTAAACAGAACATATATAAGATGTTTTATAGATGGCATATGACTCCTGAAAAATTGTCAAAGATGTATACAGATGTATTAAATGTCTGTTGGAAATGTGAAGCACATGTGGGCAGCTATTATCATATGTGGTGTACTTGTAGAGTAGCGAAACAATATTGCATAGGAGTACATATTGTGTTACAACAAATATTGCCCTTCATGGATTGCTGCCTTGTTGTGGCGAGGGGGCTTGAGTAACTCAGAGAAGCTATGGGCTATGCCGTGCAGGGCCACCCAAGACGGACAGGTCATAGTGGAGAGTTCTGACTAAACGCAATCCACCTGGGATATGAACCGGCAATTCCACTCCAGTATCTTTGCCAAGAATGCCCCATGATCAGAAACAAAAGGTTAAAAGATATGACGCTGGAAGATGGGACCCTCAGGTCAAAAGGCGTCCAACATGCTACTGAGGAAGAGCGGAGGACAAGTACAAGTAGCTCCAGAGCTGATGAAGTGGATGGGCCAAAGCCGAAAGGACGCTCAGCTGTGGACGTGCCTGGAAGTGAAAGAAAAGTCCGATGCTGGAAAGAAAAATACTGCTTAGGAACCTGGAATGTAAGATCTATGAACCTTGGGAAGCTGGAGGTGGTCAAACAGGAGATGGCAAGAATAAACATCGACATTCTGGGCATGAGTGAACAAAAATGGATGGGAATGGGTGATTTCAACTCAGATGATTATCATGTCTACTATTGTGGGCAAGAATCCTGTAGAAGGAATGGAGTAGCCCTCATAGTCAACAAAAGAGTGGGAAAAGCCGTAATGGGATATAATCTCAAAAATGATAGAATGATGTCAATACGTATCCAAGGCAGACCTTTCAACATCACAATAATCCAAGTTTATGCACCAACCTCCATTGCTGAGGAGACTGCAATTGAACAATTTTATGAAGATTTACAACACCTTCTAGAACAGACACCGAAGAAGGATGTTCTTCTCATTCTGGGGGACGGGAATGCTAAGGTAGGGAGTCAAGAGATAAAAGGAACAACAGGGAAGTTTGGCCTTGGAGTTCAAAATGAAGCAGGGCAAAGGCTTATAGAGTTTTGTCAAGAGAACAAGCTGGTCATCACAAACACTCTTTTCCAACAACACAAGAGGTGACTCTACACATGGAAATCACCAGATGGGCAACATCGAAATCAGATTGACTATATTCTCTGCAGCCAAAGATGGAGAAGCTCTATACAGTCAGCAAAAACAAGACCTGGAGCTGATTGTGGCTCTGATCATCAGCTTCTCATAGCAAAATTCAAGCTTAGACTGAAGAGAGTAGGAAAAACCACTGGGCCACTCAGGTATAATCTAAACCAAATCCCTTACGAATACACACTAGAAGTGAAGAACAGATTTAAGGAACTAGATTTGATGGACAGAGTGCCTGAAGAACTTTGGATAGAGGCTTGTAACATTGTACAGGAGGCAGCAACAAAAAACATCCCAAAGAAAAGGAAATGCAAGAAAGCAGAGTCGCTGTCCAACGAGGCCTTACAAATAGCAGAAAAGAGAGGGAAACAAAATGCAGGGGAGATAGGGAAAGTTACAGAAAATGGAATGCAGACTTCCAAAGAATAGCAAGGAGAGACAAGAGGGCCTTCTTAAATGAACAATGCAAAGAAATAGAGGAAAATAACAGAAAAGGAAAATAACAGAAAAGAAAAAACCAGAGATCTGTTCAGGAAAATTTGAGATATTAGAGGAAGATTTTGTGCAAAGATGGACATGATAAAAGACAAAAATGGAAGGGACCTCACAGAAGCAGAAGACATCAAGAAGAGGTGGCAAGAATACACAGAGGAATTATATCAGAAAGTTTTGGATATCCCGGACAACCCAGACAATATATTTGCTGACCTGGAGCCAGACATCCTGGAGAGTGAGGCCAAGTGGGCTTTAGAAAGCCTGGCTAACAACAAGGCCAGTGGAGGTGATGGCATTCCAGTGGAACTATTTAAAATCTTAAAGGATGATGCTCTTAAGGTGCTACATTCAATATGCCAGAAAGTTTGGAAAACTCAACAGTGGCCAGAGGACTGGAAAAGATCAGTCTACATCCCAATACCAAAGAAGGCCAGTGCCAAAGAATGCTCCAATTACCGTACAATTGCACTCATCTCACACGCCAACAAGGTTATGCTCAAAATCATACAAGGTAGGCTTCAGCAGTATGTGGACTGAGAACTCCCAGAAGTACAAGCGGGATTCCGAAGGGGCAGAGGAACTCGAGACCAAATTGCCAACATGCGCTGGATTATGGAGAAAGCCAGAGAGTTCCAGAAAAACATCTACTTCTGCTTCATTGATTATGCAAAAGCCTTTGACTGTGTGGACCACAGCAAACTATGGCAAGTCCTTAAAGAAATGGGAGTGCCTGATCACCTTGTCTGTCTCCTGAGAAACCTATATGTGGGACAGGAAGCCACAGTTAGAACTGGATATGGAACAACGGATGGGTTCAAAATTGGGAAAGGAGTACGACAAGGCTGTATATTGTCACCCTGCTTATTTAACTTATATGCAGAATACATCATGCGGAAGGCTGGACTGGAAGAAACCCAAGCTGGAATTAAGATTGCCGGAAGAAATATCAACAACCTCCAATATGCAGATGATGCCACTCTGATAGCAGAAAGTGAGGAGGAACTAAAGAACCTTGTAATGAGGGTGAAAGACGAGAGTGCAAAAAATGGTCTGAAACTCAACATCAAAAAAACTAAGATCATGGCCACTGGTCCCATCACCTCCTGGCAAATAGAAGGGGAAGATATGGAGGCAGTGACAGATTTTACTTTCTTGGGCTCCATGATCACTGCAGATGGAGACAGCAGCCCCGAAATTAAAAGACGCCTGCTTCTTGGGAGGAAAGCAATGACAAACCTTGACAGTATCTTAAAAAGCAGAGATATCACCTTGCCAACAAAAGTCCAAATAGTCAAAGCTATGGTTTTTCCTGTAGTGTTGTATGGAAGTGAGAGCTGGACCATAAAGAAAGCTGACCGCCGAAGAATTGATGCCTTTGAATTGTGGTGCTGGAGGAGACTCTTGAGAGTTCCCTGGACTGCAAAGAGAACAAACCTATCAATTCTAAAGGAAATCAACCCCGAGTGCTCATTGGAAGGACAGATCCTGAAGCTGAGGCTCCAGTACTTTGGCCATCTCATGAGAAGAGAAGACTCCTTGGAAAAGACTTTGATGTTGGGAAAGTGTGAAGGCAAGAGTAGAAGGGGACGACCGAGGATGAGATGGTTGGACAGTGTCATCGAAGCAACCAACATGAATTTGACACAACTCCAGGAGGCGGTGGAAGCTAGGAGGGCCAGGCGTGCTCTGGTCCATGGGGTCACGAAGAGTCGGACACGATTAACCCCAGAACTATTCTTATTGAATGTGATACTAGACAATATCTATAAAGCAATGTATAATTATATATATAATTACTGCAGCTAGAATTCTTTATGCTAAAAATGGGAGAAGTCAGGTGGTACCAAAACAAGAAGATCTTACGGAAATGATAAAGGAAACAGCAGAAATGGACATCTTATCAGAAGTGATGAAGGCCTATCCATTACAAAAGGCAACAAAAAGATGGGACTTATTTCACAAATGGTTAGAGTCATTGGATAGTGCTCAAATAACATAGATCTAAATGTGAACTAAAATATGGAAGGCAGAAAATAGTAGAATAGCTGAGTTTGGATCTTGATATTGCAATATGAATAGAATGGATGTTAGTATATTTTTGTTTCTCCTCCCCCTCTAACACAAATCCTCTTTCCTTCCCTTTTAACTTCTTTATCCCATACCCCAACCCAAGTTATCCAAATAAAAAAAAAAGAATAAAAAAAGAAGTACACAAAACCTTTTATAGTTAAACATCACCTCCTGAGGCTTATTTTCTAAAGTGCCAGGCTTTGGTGAGGGTGGATACCAAGAACAACTGGGTAAAGAAGGGGACTTCTACAGCTAATTCTCACCTAAAAGAGCTGGCCTTCCGCTGTGCATTTTACTGGAACGTAAGCAAGTTCCCAGAACTCTTAACAGAGAGTTGCAGAAAGATATTTTTAAAATGCCCAGAAAAAGAGCCTGCCCCCCCCCACATCCCCCAGAGACCGTAAAATTCGGATTGGGCCCCTCCTCCCACTTGGTCTGCAATGCATGAAGGCCTTGCAAGTGGAGGGAGGTGGAGGCGTCTATTTTTCTCTTGTGCTTCCTCATCTTCCTCCTTGGGGGGGGTAAATTTGGAGGGGGCAGATGGGAAGTCTGGGAGGGGTCTCGATATCCCCTCCCCTCCAGCAAGACACCAGGGCCCTTTCTCTGTGCATGTCCTGGGTCCTCGGCTTTCATGCAAGGAGAGCCCCTTCTTTCCCCAGATCCTGCAGGCACCCTTTTGAGGGGTGGCAAAGGCGGAAAGGAGGGAGCGTCACTTGGAGCTCTTTCCCTCCCTCCCAATTTCTCCTTCCTCAAAGTAAGCCCCCTCCAGCCTCACCCCCAGGTGGGAAGCAAGCTATGCTGTGCAGGGAGAAGGAGGGAGGGAGGGATAGAGGAGGCTGCAAACGAGGTACACCGGGGGTCCCAGAAAATGGGGCTTTGGGGAAGATGGGGTCAGCTGGGTGTGACAGGGATTCCTCCCCCCCCCATGCCTGGCCTGCCATCCTGAGTCTCTTCAGGATCCCCCTTCCCCTCTACCTTTCTCCCCTCTTGATGCCTACGTATGTAGTTACTTCACAAACCACGACCAATTTTTACTTATGCTAATAAAGGATCGATCGATCGATCGATCGATCGATCGATCGATCGATCGATCGATCTATCTATCTATCTATCTATCTATCTATCTATCTATCTATCTATCTATCTATCTATCTATCTATCTATCTATCTATCTATCTATCTATCTATCTATCTATCTATCTATCTATCTATCTAAACTCCTATGAGGCCGGATGGAGAAAGGACTCTTAGATCTGCCCATTATTTAAAGAAAAACTATTGTTCTCCTATAAAGATTTCTTTAACAAAATATATCAGGACAATATACTCGTGCCTGGTGGATTTAGAAACAGGCCTCCTTGTAAGGACAGACTGGGTGTATGGTGAGGGAACAAAAATGGGGTGTTCTGGAAGCAGGACCGGACCAACATGGTTCAAAAGGATCCTTTGAAGGGTGGGTCAGCATGGTGGAAATGAAAGAAAATGCCAGAGAAATAAAGTGCTGGAGAGCAAACGGAGCCTCCATGACACGGGGCTGGAGTCGAAGATCCAGAGGGTCCCTTCCCGCTCAGCAGTTCTAAGAGGATGGGTAGACTCCAGAAGCGACATCTCGCATCAGTGAAGGTATGATTTCTAACGCACGTCTCTAGTGGAAAAAGAGGTTAGTTTCAGGATTTCTGAGGGCTCTGGAAGAAACCTGAGGCATTTTGGGACATTTAATGAAACCGGAATGATTGCTAGGCAATCCATAATCAAATCTCCACAGTTAGCCTTACAAATCGCTTTATGGAAGGGCTCAGGCAAATCTACTTTATACACCTTTTATAAGCTATGTGTTAGATGGCCAGAAAATTACGCTAGAGGAAAAATTAACAATTTTTTTTTTGCCAAAGGAATAAAAGTTCCCCAGCCCCCCCATTTATTTATTTATTGAGGAGGGAGAACCTTTCGAAGTTATTGATGAGTAGCAAAGCTAATATCAGCCTCTGAGGCTCTTACATTTGGGGGGGTCGTGAGCCAGGTTGAAATGTGAACATTTTAAGAGGATGTTTCGAAGTTCTTATATCCCACATCTGCAATGGGACAGAGAGTGGGGTGGGAGGAGGGAGTAAGTAATAGGAATGGCTATTGTATTGTATATGTACAGTGGTGCCCTGCATGACAACGATAATCCGTTCTGTCAAAATCGCTGTTAAGCAAAATCGTCATCATGCCAAAAAAAATCCCCATTGGAATGCATTGAAAACTGGTTAATGTGTTCCAATGGGGAAAATAGCTGCTCATCCAGCGAAGATCCTCCATAGGGCGGTCATTTTCTGAGCGCCGATCAGCTGTTTTTAATCGCTGTCTTCTGAAACAAGGGTCGGAAAACAGCGGGAGGCCATTTTAGAAACCCGACGATCAGCTGGGAAAATCGTCATCCAGCGAAAAAACTGTTCCCGAAGCAGGGACCTAATCATCGTAAGGTGGATTTTTCCCATAGGAACCATCGTTTTGAGATCTCTATAGCGATCGCAAAAAAGTTGTCATCAAGCGATTTCGTCGTAATACGGGGTCATCGTAAAGCGGGGCACCACTGTACTAGACATTTCTTTTAAAAAATTAAGTTACCTGGAGAGACGTCGTTCCCAGAAATCTCCAGCAGGAGGTCCTCGTGCAGAGATCTTAAGCCTCGATCCAGAAGATCCCACGCTCTGTTGGGGTCAATACGGGGTCACCTCCTCAAAGGCCACTGGAAGGAGGAAGGAGAAAAGAATCTTACCAGGTGGAAAAAGTCCCACAACATCCCAACTCTTTTTGTTTATTTAAAAGGTTTGAAAATAACAGGCATACTCTGAGGTTCAGCTTCAGTAACCTGAATCGCATGTCCAATTTTCTGACAAACAGGTCAGCTGCGACAATTACATGTGGCTGATTTTGAAACACTAGGCCAGTAGAAATGAGTAGTAATTCTATTCAAGGCCTTTTGGAGGTGAAGGTGGCCAGAAAAAGCAGCAGCGTGGGCTAACACGAACACCTTTTCCCGGAAAGGCGTTGGCACTGTGTCGGGGGAGGCAGGAGCTCCTCGTAAGAAAGTCCCAGACCAACCTTGACACAGCCACCCACACCTATGGGGGGGCTGTGTTGGGAGGGGCTCCCCAACCTCATTGCAAGGAGAGATGTACGTGGGGTAGGTGGGCAGGATCAGTGAAGGAAGAAGAGGTGGGGCAAAAGAGAGATGCCACACCCACCCTGAGGCTCCTCCTTCTGAGTAGTGGGGCATCACCTCCTCCTCCTGGATGCCCCCTCCCCCCTGAGAGGGAATCCAAACGGCTCCACAGCCAAGCATGGGTGAAGGAAGGCCAGGGTGGGGTGGGCGTCACCTGGAGAGTCACTGCCTCTCCTTTCTTTCGGAAACACCCTCAAAGAAAGGAAGGAAAGCAAAAAAGGAAAAGGGAGGTCTCTATGCAGAGGAGAAAAAACCACCACCACCAAATGATGATTCCATGCATGCTCTCTCTCTCTCTCTCTCTCTCACACACACACACACACACACAGAGAGAGAGAGAGAGAGAGAGAGAGATGCATGCAAGCTTCCTGGTCCTCCCCCGGGTGGGACTGTGACCCTCCCTCTCCCCCCCCGTGTATATCATCCCTGTAAAAACTACATATGAAAAAGACATGCTCTGATGTTTCAATTTCTTTATCATCGGAGGGGCATAGTTGATTTTCATATGGTATACTGAGGTAATGGGATACAATCTCAAAAATGATAGAATGATGTCAATAAGAATCCAAGGCAGACCTTTCAACATCACAATAATCCAAGTTTATGCACCAACCTCCATTGCTGAGGAGACTGAGACTGAACAATTTTATGAGGATTTGCAACACCTTCTAGAACTGACACCAAAGAGAGATGTTCTTCTCATTCTAGGGGACTGGAATGCTAAAGTCGGGAGCCAAGAGATAAAAGGAACAACAGGGAAGTTTGGCCTTGGAGTTCAAAACGAAGCAGGGCAACGGCTAATAGAGTTTTGTCAAGAGAACAAGCTGGTCATCACAAACACTCTTTTCCAACAGCACAAGAGGAGACTCCGTACATGGAAATCACCAGATGGGCAATATCAAAATCAGATTGATTATATTCTCTGCAGCCAAAGATGGAGAAGCTCTATACAGTCAGCAAAAACAAGACCTGGAGCTGATTGTGGCTCTGATCATCAGCTTCTCATAGCAAAATCCAAGCTTAGACTGAAGAGATTAGGAAAAACCACTGGGCCACTCAGGTATAATCTAAACCAAATCTCTTACGAATACACAGTGGAAGTGAAGAACAGATTTAAGGAACTCGATTTGATGGACAGAGTGCCTGAAGAACTTTGGATAGAGGCTTGTAACATTGTACAGGAGGCAGCAACAAAAACCATCCCAAAGAAAAGGAAATGCAAGAAAGCAGAGTCGCTGTCCAACGAGGCCTTACAAATAGCAGAAAAGAGAGGGAAACAAAATGCAGGGGAGATAGGGAAAGTTACAGAAAATGGAATGCAGACTTCCAAAGAATAGCAAGGAGAGACAAGAGGGCCTTCTTAAATGAACAATGCAAAGAAATAGAGGAAAATAACAGAAAAGGAAAGACCAGAGATCTGTTCAGGAAATTTGGAGATATTAGAGGAACATTTTGCGCAAAGATGAACATGATAAAAGACAAAAATGGGAGGGACCTAACAGAAGCAGAAGACATCAAGAAGAGGTGGCAAGAATACACAGAGGAATTATATCAGAAAGATGTGGATATCCCGGACAACCCAGACAATGTAGTTGCTGACCTTGAGCCAGACATCCTGGACAGTGAAGTCAAGTGGGCCTTAGAAAGCCTGGCTAACAACAAGGCCAGTGGAGGTGATGGCATTCCAGTGGAACTATTCAAAATCTTGAAAGATGATGCTGTTAAGGTGCTACATTCAATATGCAAGCAAGTTTGGAAAACCCAACAGTGTCCAGAGGATTGGAAAAGATCAGTCTACATCCCAATCCCAAAGAAAGGCAGTGCCAAAGAATGCTCCAACTACCGTACAAATGCACTCATTTCACATGCTACCAAGGTTATGCTCAAAATCCTGCAAGGTAGGCTTCAGCAGTATGTGGACCGAGAACTCCCAGATGTACAAGCTGGATTCCAAAGAGGCAGAGGAACTAGAGACCAAATTGCTAACTTGCGCTGGATTATGGAGAAAGCCAGAGAGTTCCACAAAAACATTTACTTCTGCTTCATTGACTACACAAAAGCCTTTGACTGTGTCGACCACAGCAAACTATGGCAAGTTCTTAAAGAAATGTGAGTGTCTGACCACCTTATCCGTCTACTGAGAAACCTATATGTGGGACAGGAAGCAACAGTTAGAACTGGTCATGGAACAACTGAGTGGTTCAAAATTGGGAAAGGAGTACGGCAAGGCTGTATATTGTCCCCCAGCTTATTTAACTTATATGCAGAATACATCATGCGGAAGGCTGGACTGGAAGAAACCCAAGCCGGAATTAAGATTGCCGGAAGAAATATCAACAACCTCCGATATGCAGATGATGCCACTCTGATGGCAGAAAGTGAGGAGGAATTAAAGAACCTTGTAATGAGAGTGAAAGAGGAGAGTGCAAAAAACGGTCTGAAACTCAACATCAAAAAAACTAAGATCATGGCCACTGGTCCCATCGCCTCCTGGGAAATAGAAGAGGAAGACATGGATGCAGTGACAGATTTTATTTTCCTGGGCTCCACGATCACTGCAGATGGAGACAGCAGCCCTGAAATTAAAAGACGCCTTCTTCTTGGGAGGAAAGCGATGACAAATCTTGACAGCATCTTGAAAAGCAGAGACATCACCTTGCCAACAAAAGTCCGAATAGTCAAAGCTATGGTTTTTCCTGTCGTGATGTATGGAAGTGAGAGCTGGTCCATAAAGAAAGCAGACCGCCGAAGAATTGATGCCTTTGAATTGTGGTGCTGGAGGAGGCTCTTGAGAATCCCCTGGACTGCAAGGAGAACAAACCTATCAGTTCTAAAGGAAATCAACCCTGAGTGCTCATTGGAAGGACAGATCCTGAAGCTGAAGCTCCACTACTTTGGCCATCTCATGAGAAGAAAAGAGTCCTTGGAAAAAACCTTGATGTTAGGAAGGTGTGACGGCAAGAGATGTGGACGACCGAGGATGAGATGGCTAGACAGTGTCTGCGAAGCAACCAACATGAATTTGACACAACTCCGGGAGGCAGTGGAAAATAGGAGGGCCTGGCGTGCTCTGGTCCATGGGGTCACGAAGAGTCGGACACGACTAAACGACTAAACACACACACACATACTGAGGTAATGTCCCTCTAAAACTGCAGATGGAAGGCAGTTAAATCTGGTTCCTGAAAAGGCCTGCCGGTATTTTGGGATGGTTAGGTTTTCAGGTAGTTAGCTCTTTGGTGGAATTAATTAATTAATTAATTAAATAAATATTCTGCCTATCTGGTCTTTCGACCACTCTAGGCGGCTTCCAAATATATACATAAAATGACAAATAGATATTACACAAGAAATTATTACATTAAATAACAAATTCTACAAGATGGAAAAAATAAGAATAAATAAAAAAGGTAAATGAAGAGAAAAGATCAAATATTGACTGGAGGGAAGGCCTGCATGAACATCCATGTTTTTAGTTGGTTTTTAAAAATGTCAAATATAAAAATTTGACATTTAGACCAAAGTTCACGGGTGAAAAGATTTTGCAGACATTGTAAACACCTTTTCTCTGTAAGTCTTTGGGATGACAAGCAGATGCTTTTATTCCAAATCCAAATCCAAACGGGATTCCTGGGCAAATGCTCCGTACAAAAGTCCCTTTGCGGCCCAAGACGACCTGAGAGGTTTCATGGGGGAGGAAGGCAAAAGAGATTCAGCCCTGTCCCTTTGAGACGGCACAGAATTATTATTATGTATTTTATTTCTATCCCGCCTATCTGGTCGTGTTAGGACCACTCTAGGCGGCTAACAACATAAAAGTAATACATTAATATACAAATAAAACCATTATACATAACAAAAAACTAAACAGTATGGGAAAGCTGTAGGAAAAGGGAAGAGTCGTCAGGAGTTATCAGTTGGGAAGGCCTGCCTAAACATCCATGTTTTTAATTGTTTCTTAAAAATACCCAGCGAGGGGGCCGCGCGAATCTCAGGAGGTAAATTGTTCCAGAGACGAGGAGCCACCGCCGAGAAGGCCCGATTTCTAGTCTTTTCCTTCCGGGCCTCCCTCGGCGTTAGGCTGCTCAGCCTCACCTCCTGGCTCACGCGAGTGACACGGGTAGATCTTGGTGGGTGAAGGTGTTCTGCCAAGTATCGAGGTCCTAAACCGTTTAGGGCTTTGTAGGTAAGCATCAACACTTTGAAGTCGATGCGGAATTGGATGGGCAGCCAATGCAGTGCGTCCAGAGTGGGGGAGATATGTTGGTATCTTCTCACTCCGAGTAATCTCGCCCCCGCATTCTGCACCACCTGTAGTTTCCGCAGCAACCTCAAAGGTAGCCCCATGTAGAGCGCATTACAGCGGTCTAATCTTGAGATTATGAGCGCATGCACCAAGGTAGTGAGCGCCCCAACATCAAGGTCACTTTTCTGCTCCCAACAGAAATATCCGGGGGAAATGGCCTGGCTCAGAGGCAGAAACCTCTGCCTGAGCAGACAGCACTCCCTCCCCCACTTGTGGAGTTTGCAACCTCAGTCTTAATTAATTGTTCATCAGGCTCCGGCTGCCCATCAGTCCCTTCAGCATGTTTTGAAGGCAAGGAACTCAACTTCTCCAGCTCAGCAATTTTTGTGTTTTTAAACATTCTGGGCCGCCTTTAGGCCCTTGATTTCTTTGTCTTGCCTAATCAACTGGACAAAGCAAACATACCTGTATCTTCCTTCGGAATTTAGGAAGTCTCATTCGTAGCCCCCTTTTTCTCCTGGCCAGAGGGCCTCAGGCCGCCCAGAATATTAAAAACAGTCCTATGGGTTTTAAAAGGCAAATGGACCAAATGTGTGGAAGTGCTGGTTTTAAAAAAGGAGAAAGAGCACCTCCCACACAAAAGGGCCACAGAGCAGACGGGCGTTGGAGAAATCAGCTTTCCCGAGGATGACCTCCCTTTCCTTCATCCTTTCCTTCATCCGGCCTAAAGGCTGACAGAAACAGGCAGCGACTCGGGTTCAGAAATGAATGGCCGCGGCTTCCCTTGAGCTACAGAAACAGAACGAACAACTCTGGTGACCTGGAAGGGTATCGCTTCCCCAGAATAGCCTCCTTCTCTCATTTCTGCCCCCCAAAACGTGCAAGCCGGTTGCAGAAAGAGTCGCCCCCCCCGAAACGCACCGACTCTCACAGGCGCCGAAGCCTGGCAGACCCCGAGGGAGGTGGAAAGAACTCGTTACCCCCTCACACGAAAACACGAAAAAGCTTGTTCCGAAGAGCCTTTCCTGACACGCCTCGCCCGCCTGGTTCCTCACATGTCCTGTCAGGATCTCAACTCCTTCTCCCCCCCCCCACCGGACGCTGAGCCTCTTCGCCCACCGCCTGGGGATCGGGGCCCCAGAGAGGCCCTGCCCTCCCTCCTTGGCCTTGGATTGCTTGTGCCTTTGTTTTTTGTGGGGTGGGGGTGGGGGTGTCTTTTGAGAGAGAGAGAGAGAGAGAGAGAGAGAGAGGAGGAGGAGCAGGACCCCAACCGCCGCCGCCGTCTCCTTCCTCCCAGGGACGCAACCGAGGAGCTTCCTTCCAGGCCAGGCTCTTCCTTGAAGGGACGTTTTAGGCCTCCCGCCCCTCCTAGAAAGACGCCTTGCCCGCCATCCTGAATCCTCTTGGGGGAAACTCAGCCCCCCCCACCCCCTCACCCCCACCTCTCCCAGGGACACACGGGGGGGGGATTTTTCTACTTACCAGAAGGGCCACTAAAACTCCCCCAACCGCCTTCCTGAGGGGAGACCTTCTGGCGGCCATCTCAACTGCGCACGTGTCACAGACCCCCACCCCACCCCCCTCTGTGGGGAAGAGGAGCGCATGCGCGGGACGGAGAGTGAGCCAGGGAGGGGATCTGGGTGGGGCTTGGAGGGCAGCCTGTCAGTCAGTAACTCGAGAGGGGAAGAAAAGGGGGGTTCTTGCCCAGCCAGGCTTCCAGAGGGAGGGGCTTCCGCCCGGAGACAGGTGACACGCAAGGAGGAGGAGGAGGAGGAGGAGGAGGAGCGAGCTCTCATTGGGGCTCCCTTGTCTTATGGGCGGAGCCAGAACCTCTCCCCTGCATGTCACCGGGTTGCCAGGCATCCCCCTCATAGCCGCCATAATACGGCAGGGGGGGGACGCCCGCCTAGGAGACCCAGTCCTGGAGAGCTTCTGCCCAGCAACGGGTGACGAGACGGAGGACCGAGTTCTCATTGGGTCTCCATTGTTCTTCGGGAAGAGGCTGCTTTGCAAGGGGGGGAGGGGGAGGGGCTTCCTCGCGAGTTTCCCGCCAGAGGACCGGCAAGGAGGTGAGCCATCAGGTCGGTGGGGGTGGGGGTGCAGGACCGCTTTTTTTGGGGGGGGGGCTGAGTTGCAGAGATGGAGAAGACCCTCCAACCCCAGAAACCCCCCCACACAGTCCGCTCGGTCTGCAAAGCACGAAAGGCCTTGAGGGGGAGGGGGTCCCTTTGTTTTTCTCCCTGCCTTCCTCCTCCTCCTCCTCTTCCTCCTCGCGTGGGGGGAGGGTTAATTGGGAGGGGGCCCGAATGGGAAGTCTGGGAGGGGTTTCGCTCTAGTCCCTCCCCCCCCCCGAGCGAGACACCCGGGCCTTTTTCTCTGTGCGGGTCGGTGGGTCCTCCTCGACCCCCATCTTTCCCAAGATCTTGCAGGCAGCCTTTTTTTTGGGGGGAAGCGGTTCCCCTTGCTCTTTCTCCCCCCCCAATTTCTCCTTCCTCCAGCAAACCCCCTCCCCAAACTTCACCCCCCCCAGGTCGGAAGCGGGGTATGGGATGCAGGATATGGGGAGGAGGGAGGGAGGGAGGGAGGGAGGGAGGGGGGTCTGCAAAGGGAGGGCACGAGGGGGGTCCCAGAAATGGGCCCTTTCGGGGTGACGAGGGGGGGTCAGCTGGGGGGCGATGGGGCTCCCCTCCTTTCCCCCCCCCCCCGATGCCTGGCCTCCCATCCTGAGCCTCTTCGGGATCCCCCCTCCCAGTCTATGGGGTTTGAAGGGGACTCTTCAGAAGCTGTGGATGGGGGAGAGGGAGGGGCCGACCAGATCCCAGACCTGGGGGGGGAGTTGTCGTCTAGTCGTGTCTGACTCTTCGTGACCCCCCCCCCATGGACCAGAGCACATGCCAGGCCCTCCTGTCTTCCACTGCCGCCCGGAGTTGGGGGTCAAGTTCATGTTGGTGGCTTCGGTGACCCTGTCCATCCACCTGGTCCTCCATCGTCCCCTCCTCCTCCTCTTGCCTTCACACTTTCCAAACATCAGGGGCTTTTCCAGGGAGTTTTCTCTTCTCATGAGATGGCCAAAGTACCACCGCACCCCACCCACACTCCTGTGGGGCTTGTGTCTGTCTGTCTGTCTGTCTGTCTGTCTGTCTGTCTGTCTGTCTGTCTGTCTGTCTGTGTGTGGGGAAAGAGAGATGGGAAGTCATGGGCCATGTTTGTATGTTTTTGTTTTTCTCTCGGAGTCCCCTCAAGCTCACCTCTCCCCCCCCACCTTCTCCAGCCAAAGTCTGAGCTTGAGCCCCCCCCCCAAGGAATCCTCTTTTGTTGGAAAGCTTGGAGGGGGAGTTCCGGGAAAGCCCCAAGTGGGAATTGGGGGCCTTCTTTGTGGGGGGGGAGAGAAGGGAAGAGGGGAGGCTGCAAGGGGGAGGGAGTGGGGGTTGGGGGGTAGGAGGGGGCTCAAATAAATGGGACTTGGAAGGGAGGGGCAGAAGACAAGGGGTTGGCTGGGAGGGAGGGAGGGAGGGAGGGGGGTTTGCAAAGGGAGGGCACGAGGGGGGGTCCCAGAAATGGGCCCTTTCGGGGTGACGAGGGGGGGTCAGCTGGGGGGCGATGGGGCTCCCCTCCTTTCCCCCCCCACCAGATGCTTGGCCTGCCATCCTGAGCGTCCTCTGGATCCCCCCTCCCAGTCTATGGGGTTTGAAGGGGACTCTTCAGAAGCTGTGGATGGGGGAGAGGGGAGGGCCGACCAGATCCCAGACCTGGGGGGGGGGGTTGTCGTCTAGTCATGTCCGACTCTTCGTGACCCCCCCCATGGACCAGAGCACACGCCAGGCCCTCCTGTCTTCCACTGCCGCCCGGAGTTGGGGCTCAAGTTCATGTTGGTGGCTTCGGTGACCCTGTCCATCCACCTGGTCCTCGGTCGTCCCCTCCTCCTCCTCTTGCCTTCACACTTTCCAAACATCAGGGGCTTTTCCAGGGAGTTTTCTCTTCTCCTGAGATGGCCAAAGTACCACCGCACCCCACCCACACTCCTGTGGGGCTTGTGTGTGTTCTCTCTCTCTCTCTCTCTCTCTCTGTCTGTCTGTCTGTCTGTCTGTCTGTCTGTCTGTCTGTCTGTCTGTGTGTGGGGAAAGAGAGATGGGAAGTCATGGGCCATGTTTGTATGTTTTTGTTTTTCTCTCGGAGTCCCCTCAAGCTCACCTCTCCCCCCCCACCTTCTCCAGCCAAAGTCTGAGCTTGAGCCCCCCCCCCAAGGAATCCTCTTTTGTTGGAAAGCTTGGGGGGGGAGTTCCGGGAAAGCCCCAAGTGGGAATTGGGGGCCTTCTTTGTGGGGGGGGAGAGAAGGGAAGAGGGGAAGCTGCAAGGGGGAGGGAGTGGGGGTTGGGGGGTAGGAGGGGGCTCAAATAAATGGGACTTGGAAGGGAGGGGCAGAAGACAAGGGGTTGGCTGGGAGGGAGGGAGGGAGGGATGTGGATGATGAGGATGATATTTCATTTCTATGCCGCCCATATGGCAGCCAAGGCGGCTGCTGATGCCCCTGCAAGGGAGGGAAGTTCAGGGCACAGGAACAAGGCCCTGACCTCAACCCAGACCCTCAAACTCCCCCCTCCCCTGGACTCTTCCCACCCACAGCAATTGGGGGGCAGGAGAGCCCCTGGGGAGAGGGGCTACCCCTTTCCTACACTACGAAAAGTATGTGTGTGGAGTCATGTGACAGGTTTGCTGGCGCTGATTTTTGGTTTAAAAAGTATTCCCAGGAAATTGTCTGAATCTCCTCTTGGTTTCCAGGAAGAGACTTTCTTAGAGGCAGGAAATTCAGTCATTAGATTCTTAATTAGCTTAGAATTTATTCATTCTTTCATGCATTCATTCAAAATTACTTTTCTCCTGCCTTTCTCCTCTTTGCTTATTTATGTCTTTCTGTTTTCATTGGCGCAGGGGATGGTGGCCGGCTGGATGGCCAGATCTTGGGGGCCGGAGAGGCTGAGCGAAGGTCCTCCTGGAAGGTCTTAAAAAGCAGACGGAAGTTGTGTGTCATCATCATACGGGGTGTGTGTGTGCCAGACCACCATATTCCGGACAGTCTCTGGTTTTTCTTGCCTCTGTGAAATACTGCGGGGAATTAATGGAAACCTGAAACACTCCAAAGGCTGAGGGTGAAGGGGGTTGAACAGGAGTCCGTCCCCCAGCACCTCTGCCGTTCCCAGAGTGACACCACACGAGGGAACATCCCAGAATCTGACTCCCCTTTATCGTCAAGTGACCACTCCTCCCCCAGAAACAAAGCTGTGTGGTCAGGGCTGTGAAGGGCAAAGAGCAGAAGAGGGTCTCCTGCAGAGTCCAGGGGTCCCCAACCTTGGGCCTCCAGAGGTTCTTGGACTGCAACTCCCAGAAGGCTCCACCACCCGCTCTGCTGGCCAGGATTTCTGGGAGTGGAAGTCCAAGAACATCCGGATGCCCAAGGTTGGGGGGACCCCCTGCTGTAGACCCTCTGGATGGCTTCCTTGGGTGTGGCCACCCCTCAGATGCCCTTTGCTCTGTCAGGCTTGGCCTCCTTTTTTCTGCTGGCAAGGCGGGCACAATATTATACAGCGTTCGTTTAGTCATTAAGTCGTGTCTGACTCTTTGTGACCCCATGGACCAGAGCACGCCAGGCCCTCCTATCCTCTGCTGCCTCCCGGAGTTTGGTCAAATTCATCTTGGTAGCTTCAGTGACACTGTCCAACCATCTCATCCTCTGTCATCCCCTTCTCCTCTTGCCTTCACACTTTCCCAACATCAGGGTCTTTTCCAGGAAGTATTGGAGCCTAGGTTTGTAATCGCTTTCCTTCCAAGAAGCAGGCGTCTTTAATTTCAGGGCTGCTGTCACCATCTGCAGTGATCATGGAGCCCAAGAAAGTAAAATCTGTCACTGCCTCCATATCTTCCCCTTCTATTTGCCAGGAGGTGATGGGACCAGTGGCCATGATTGTGGTTTTTTTGATGTTGAGCTTCAGACCATTTTTTGCATTCTCCTCTTTCACCCTCATTACAAGGTTCCTTAATTCCCCCTCACTTTCTGCCATCAGAGTGGTATCATCTGCATATCGGAGGTTGTTGATATTTCTTCCTGCAATCTTAATTCCGGCTTGGGATTCCTCCAGTCCAGCCTTTTGCATGATGTATTCTGCATATAAGTTAAATAAGAAGGGAGACAATATACACCCCTGTCGTACTCCTTTCCCAATTTTGAACCATTCAGTTGCGCCGTATCCAGTTCTAACTGTTGCTTCCTGTCCCACATATAGGTTTCTCAGTAGACGGATAAGGTGGTCAGACACTCCCATTTCTTTAAGAACTTGCCATAGTTTGCTGTGGTCGACACAGTCAAAGGCTTTTGTGTAGTCAATGAAGCAGAAGTAAATATTTTTCTGGAACTCTCTGGCTTTCTCCATAATCCAGCGCAAGTTAGCAATTTGGTCTCTAGTTCCTCTGCCTCTTTGGAATCCAGCTTGTACTTCTGGGAGTTCTCGGTCCACATACTGCTGAAGCCTACCTTGTGTGATTTTGAGCATAACCCTGGTAGTGTGTGAAATGAGTGCAATTGTACGGTAGTTGGAGCATTCTTTGGCACTGCCTTTCTTTGGGATTGGGATGTAGAGTGATCATTTCCAGTCCTCTGGCCACTGTTTTCCAAACTTACTGGCATATTGAATGTAGCACTTTAACAGCGTCATCATTCAAGATTTTAAATAGTTCCACTGGAATGCCATTACATCCACTGGCCTCGTTGTTAGACAAGCTTTCTAAGGCCCACTTGACTTCACTCTCCAGGATGTCTGGCTCTAGGTCAGCAACCACACTGTCTGGGTTGTCTGGGATATCCAAATCTTTCTGGTATAGTTCCTCTGTGTATTCTTGCCACCTCATCTTGATATCTTCTGCTACTGTGAGATCTCTCCCATTTTTGTCCTTTATCATGTTCATCTTTGCACAAAATGTTCCTTTAATATCTCCGATTTTCCTGAACAGATCTCTGGTTTTTCCTTTTCTATTCTTTTCCTCTATTTCTTTGCATTATTCATTTAAGAAGGCCCTCTTGTCTTTCTTTGCTGTTCTTTGGAAGTCTGTATTCAATTTTCTGTAACTTTCCCTATCTCCCCTACATTTTGTTTCCCTTCTCCTCTCTGCTATTTGTAAGGCCTCGTTGGACAGCCACTTTGATTTCTTGCATTTTCTTTGTTTGGGATGATTTTTGTTGCTGCCTCCTGTACAATGTTACGAGCCTCTATCCAAAGTTCTTCAGGCACTCTGTCCACCAAATCGAGTTCCTTAAATCTGTTCGTCCTTCCACTCTGTATTCATCAGGGATTTGGTTTAGATTATACCTGAGTAGCCCAGTGGTTTTTCCTACTCTCTTCAGTTTAAGTTTGGATTTTGCTATGAGAAGCTGATGATCAGAGCCACAATCAGCTCCAGGTCTTGTTTTTGCTGACTGTATAGAGCTTCTCCATCTTTGGCTGCAGAGAATATAATCAATCTGATTATGGTATTGCCCATCTGGTGATTTCCATGTATGGAGTCTCCTCTTGTGCTGTTGGAAAAGAGTGTTTGTGATGACCAGCTTGTTCTCTTGACAAAACTCTATTAGCCGTTGCCCTGCTTCGTTTTGAACTCCAAGGCCAAACTTCCCTGTTGTTCCTTTTATCTCTTGACTCCCGACTTTAGCATTCCAATCCCCTAGAATGAGAAGAACATCTTTCTTTGGGGTTAGTTCTAGAAGCTGTTGTAAATCTCCATAAAATTGGTCAATTTCGGTCTCAGCATTGGTGGTTGGTGCATAAACGTGGATTACTGTGATGTTGAAAGGTCTGCCTTGGATTCGTATTGACATCATTCTATTATTTTTGATATTATACCCCATTACAGCTTTTCCCACTCTTTTGTTGACTATGAGGGCTACTCCATTCCTTCTACGGGTTTCTTGTCCACAATAGTAGTTATGATAATCATCTGAGTTGAATTCACCCATTCCTGTCCATTTTAGTTCACTGACGCCCAGGATGTCAATGTTTATTCTTGCCATCTCCTGTTTGACCACATCCAGCCTCCCAAGGTAGCAGTATTTTTCTTTGCAGCATCGGACTTTCCTTTCACTTCCAGGCACGTCCACAGCTGAGCGTCCTTTCGGCTTTGGCCCAACCGCTTCATTAGCACTGGAGCTACTTGTATTTGTCCTCCGCTCTTCCTCAGTAACTTGTTGGACGCCTTTTGACCTGAGGGTCCCATCTTCCAGCGTCATATCTTTTAACCTTTTGTTTCTGATCATGGGGCATTCTTGGCAAAGATACTGGAGTGGAATTGCCGGTTCCTACCCCAGTTGGATTGCGTTTAGTCAGAACTCTCCACTATGACCTGTCCGTCTTGGGTGTCCCTGCATAGCTTAGCCCATAGCTTCTCTGAATTACTCAAGCCCCTTCACCACGACCAGGCAGCAATCCATGAATTGAGTTTTTAGGGAGAGATATTTGTGCAAATCTTGGGCAGAGTCAGTCTTCCTGTATTCCCTATATGAATGGTGAATTTGTACTTTCACTATAATCAGGATCAAGCCCAAATTTTTGTTTTGAGGGATTGCAGCACCATTGGGCTGAAAGAGTTTGTCCTAATTCCCAGGGATGTTCCATTAATCCATCAAATGCTTTGAAGAGGCAGCAATCCGTGAAGGGGCTTATACAGTAGTTTGGGGCTATTTCCTGGCTTTTGGAATCATGGGTATAGAAGCAAACAGTCCCCCCCACATTGATAATGTGGTGATTAAAAAAAAGAATTGAATCCCCCAGATTGTCAAAAAGATAAAGGCTTCTATGCTAAGGGAAAACTTTCAATTTCCTAAGGGAAAGCTTTTGGTTTTGTCCATCCAAGAAGGCTCCAGAATAATTTGTTTTTTTCTTTTCTCCCTAGGATGGGGTGAGACTCACCTGATGCTCTCCCAACTTTTCTCTGGATGAAAAGGCTAGAATCAAACTCCGAAGCCTCCCAAAAACTTGAATAGCAGGTGAGATCTCTTTCATTCTTTGAGATCAGATGTGACATTGTTTTTTTAATTTATTAAATGAAAACGCTATGACTACCAGGATGTAAGACATTGTAAAGCTTACATCAGTATTTCAGAAAATTTTAGCCGAATCGCAGGAAGCATCAGGAGCGTTTGGAGGGCTCCTTCTAACACATCTTCCGTGGTGCCTGGTGAGGGCAAGAGGGGCCACCGAGATGGGGCGTGACAGTGCAAAGGAGACTGAGTTGGTGTGAAATCCCCATATCCTGAGGTTCACTTTGAGTCTGTTCTGTAAACTTCCTTCTGTCGCCCCGTTCTGGGGACCTCTGGTCTGTGAAAGCAAACACACACTGTCAGTTCCCTGGCTGAGTGGAGGTTTCAACCTGGGTTGTGTGAGTCCCAGTTTTACTGTCTACAGCAGAGCCTCTCTGAACATGTGCAGAGTGTTTTTCTTTTGGTTCCCGGTCCTGCTTGGCCCAACCCTGTGGTCACCAAGAACAGGTGCTGTCGGTGAGATTCCAACCCTGGACAGCCTAGCATGGGGCCTCCCCTGAATTTCTCCTTTCCTCTTTTGGGATCCAAGAGGATGAAGTGAAGAATTCACTCCTGCATGTGGGGATTTTTGGGGAAGGAAAGATGGAAAAGAGCCGTCTTCTTCTCGCTTCTATCCATGGTATCTTTTTGGTAGGTTCCAGTTGATTGATTGATTTGGGGAGCATCTGTTATCCTTCCACCTGACATCTCAGGAACATCTTTAAGAGAGAAACACCTTCTGTTAATTTTCCACCATGAGTTTCTTCTGCAGAATTAAGGGGATTAATATCCCAAAGGATGCCGTTTCTCCCACTTTGAGAGGGAAAGTGATCCTTGATGACCTCTTCCAAGTTCTGAGAATGGTTTTTGCAGGACTGATGCTGTCCCAGAAGATCGCCCGCCAACCTTTTTCCTGTATCTCTTCGGCTTCTTCCTGCGAGGACCAAGGCAGGGTCTCCCCTGGCCGGGCGCAGAGCCTCAGCTGCCCTTGAAAGGAAGGGAAGGGAAAGCTGGAGACCCAAAGAGGAGGAAGGCGTGCGGTCTCTTCCTCAAGAAGGGCTCCTGCCGGGAGGTTCTCACACGGAAAAGGGAAGCTTTGCACAGCCTCTGGAAAGAAACTTAAGAGGTGGGGAGATTGCAGGGTGCGGGTGTGGGCGTTTGTGCATTTATCGGGCCCCAGGCATGGATTTTAGAGAAGGCGCCACTTGCTTTAAGCAAGTGGTAGATGGGACACACATACACACACACATACATGCATACGTACATAAATGTGGGTTGGGGATTTCTCCCCTAATGTTCCCACAGTGTTTACATTTTTTTTGCCAGGATCTTTGTCCATCATTTCCCCAAAACATACTGAATCTGTTGCAAAAACATCATTGAAATGAAGTTTGGGGATGATGGACTTTGGTCATAAGGAGAGGACATTGAGGGAAAATGTTTCCATTTTGAATCCCAATGTCAGATCAAGAGGTGAAAGATACATGCAGGCAGAGATTATAGGATCCAATGGACCTCTTCTTTATTGAGGGAAAAATGGCAAAAAGAAAATAAAGAGAGGATGCAAGTTAGAATACACACCATCCCATCAGCTGAAATTAACCCACGTTACTCACATCTACCTTTCTCCACCTCTTGCCACCTTTCCCCTAGGGACTAGGTTGCGGTTAGGATGATGGTTATTTTTGCATTTCGTAGCACCCTGTTTCTCTCCAAAAGCACATTGATCATTCTCCCGGGCTACCCCTCTTCGCTTTCCAAAAGACATAGTCTTGGAAACAATTTCATATTGCTTTAAACTTACTAGTTTTCAATATCCCTCTCCTAATTTTTATTTCATTAGTCCATTGTCATCAATGGCCACATTCCACATTTTTCTATACTATTCCTCAGGGTTAATTTGGTAATCGCCTTTCCAGTTCCTTGCAAATATGACCTTTGACATAGGCACCATTTAATAGCTAATTCCTTTTCTTTCTTCCCTTGGTTATTATTAACCATATTCAATAAGGCAATCAGCGTTTCAATCGAGTTATTTCCTCTAATCTCCTTTAAAACCAGCATCTGTTCCTTCCTCCTTATTTGACAGAACCACCACATATGGAAATATGTCCCTTTTTCTTTTTTACACTTCCAGAACAGAGATGATGCATTCATTATTTAATATATTCAATGCCACCGGAATTAAATGCCATCTCCATTTTACTTTGTAGCAATTTTCTTTAACCCTTATGGACGTAGGCTTCATAATTCTGTTATTCCACATTTTACTCCAATCTTTCCCTTCAGCTTCTTTAACCAAGTCTTCCTTTTAACACCTGGGGTTTATATCCTGTCTCTTCTCATGGGTTGTACATTTCACTTACGGTCTCCTTTCTGTTTTTCATTGCTTCTAACCTCAGTCTTTTTTTCAGTACGTTCCTCAAAGTTTTCTACCATTTCTTTTCCATTCTTTTGCCCATTTTTCTAACTGAACTATGTTTCCTCATGAAATCCTCCTTTCTCCCACCAGCTTCCCTATTTGCTTGCTATCTTGTATCCATTTCATCCAATCTTTTATAAACCCATTTAAGCATTTCTGGAAAATTTCTCAACCACTTTGGTCAGAGGGGAGATTGGCAGACTTAAGTCTCCCCTGTAATATTACCAACTTTCTAACAATTTTTTAAAAACAGGCTTATCAGTCTTCTTAACCTCTTCACCAATTTTTTGTTTGATAAAAAATGTTTTCCAAAATTTCCTCCCTTCCATGCATTTCTAATTCTTTCCATATTAAATTCATTTGCTCCATAATATAACTTAATATTGAGTATATGATGACCTTTTTCTTTTTGTGATATGTATCACAGTTACTTATCAACCCTAGGTTTTTACTATTCTTGCAATATATGTTAATCATCATTTGACATTATTTTAACTACATGTCAGTAATCTTTATTGGTAACATCCAGAATAGGAAATTTAATTTAGGGATCTATTTCATTTTAAGAGATTTAATTTTGACTGTGTGATTTTTAATGTTCTGATCCGCTTTAGTCCCCTTGTTGGGAGAAATGTGGCATATAATACATTAAGATGATGATGATGATGATGATGATGATGATGATGATGATGATGATGATAATAATAATAATAATAATAATAATAATAATAATAATAATAATAATAATAATAATAATAATAATAATAATAATAATAATAATAATAATAATAATAATAATAATAATAATTCTGCCAAACCAGAAAAAATTAATGTTTTTAAATTTTATCTTTTCACCTCTCTTATCTCAACCTACCAAATTCATTTTAAATACATCTTGTAGATTCCAAGTTATCTTTACCCTGGTGTGTTTGGGATGAAAGTCAATGAAAAAGCAAAGGCCGAGGAGGTCTGTTCCGTGCACATGGGGATTGGTGGTTGGGTGGGTGAGCTTTCCTTCATTAGGGCCAACTGTGAAATTCCAGTCTGGTGTGTAAGCTTTGGAGACCTCCAGAACTCTTCATCAGCCTCAGTAGTGGTTAAATCAGAGTGGCACAGTTTTTTTTAGCAGCGTCTCTTGCTGAAGTTCCTTTTTCCAGACCCACCAGTCAAGAAAATCAGACAGAGACACTAGACTTCTAGCACCTAAATCTATTGACATTTATATACAGCAGCAACAGCATAAGAGTCCACAACCCTCTGCATGAGCCAAAAGAAAGAAGTCATTACCATATAGACTAGCACACTGTCCAGTCAGTGGCCAGAGGCCTGACGTCATCTTCACCCTTAAGTTGTGTATTCTAGTGTCCTGGTTGGGCAGACCTGTTGGACGATGTAGGCCTCACACGGGGCACCACTTGTTGGAATCCTGCTCCAACACGAGCGGTGTGGGGAGAGATAGCTGAAAATAATCAGTCTGCAGACTTAAAATGGAGTTCCAAAGCATGTTCCAGAATCAGCATAAGCATCAGCATAAGCATCTGCATAAATCAGTCTGGACACCTCCTTTTATTGGCATACAGATTACATAACATTTCACATTAACCAATAAGGCGTTGAGTACAAACTGCCCAACAACCATTAATGCAATCGCAATGCAGTATGGTTATACAACAGACAGTTATGTGTACGTGACATTAGACACGTAGGTAATGGCACAGCAATTAAACATAAATGAATATAATAACCTGTGCGTATGCATAGTATTTCCAACATCCCCACACTTTTTATTCTATTTCTTGTGGATCATCATATCTCAATTATAAACATCCTCAAAATCTTTAGCAGGAATTGAAGGTAAGGCATGGTACTTAATTTGATAAAGTTGTCTACGTGTTAGACCAACAGGTGACCGTGGTTGACAGCAATCACGGAAGGTAGAAATCAGTGAAGGGATACATAGAATGCAACAGCAAAGAAGAATAAGTATCACAAAAATGACAACAGCATATATAATCAACGTACGAAGCCAAGAAATATTTGGTAACCAGGACCATAGCCAGCTCCAGTTACTTAGGAGGGCATCATCTTTAGCTTGAAGATCATCAACAGCAAAACCTGAATTTTCTCCGTGGAGTCTTCTATTAAACTGGATTTGTTTATTTATTTATTTATTTTTAAGTTTTTATTTAAGGACACGGTAAAGTATACAAAAAGTAAGGGGGAATAGGGAAGAGGGAAATAGGGTTAGGGGGATAGGAGAACACAGAGTATACGATCATCCGATCAATTCATATTACAATAACAAATCAACTTTTTGCTTTTTTACAGTTTGATTACCCTCCTGCTTTCATCTTATTTAATTTTAGTTTAATTCTATGTTACTCCAACACTATCTGGTAACTGCAGCCATTTATACAATACATCCCATCGTTCAGTTTTCTTTTGAATTGAACAGTCTTTCAGCCCATCTGACAGAATATCCATTTTTTTCACTTCCCATATTTTAACAATAAGATTCTCTTGTTTCAGTATCTCTGCTTTCTTAAGATTTTCAACATAATGCTTTTTGATTTTGGAAGCTGCATAGGTCACTGGATAACTCTCTATCCCATCTATGTTACCTGGTGTCATGCCCAATAAAGACGGTTCTGAAGTTTGTTCAACTTCATTTAAGTGTTGTTTGGCATCTACTGTCCCCTCTTTCATCACTTGCTGAAACCCTGTTATTATTGTTTTTTGCATAGTAATCTGCCATTCCTTTTCTATTTCTTGTACCACTATTCCAAAACTTTGGGATTGAACAGACCAAGTCTCCATTTGATGTCTTAAATTTTTGGAGGCCATCTCAGGCTTTCCAATGAGTGGGGTTTGTATAGATAATACTATGCCCTTAACCACAATGATCGCCCCTTAGATATCCTTCAGCAGTTTCCAGAATTTGATCAACAATCCAAACCCCTAATCATAAACCTCCCCTTAGATCTCCCTCCAATCTTTATCCAAATATTATAATATAAAACTTTTAACCCAGCAAACTCAAAATCAAATAGAACCATGGCACAATTATTTCTTCTTCTCCAGAGTTTAGCAAACTACTATTATCAGACTCACACACATTCCAACAAACAAAACAACAATTACAACAGTCTCAAACTGTCCAGTAGTTGTCTTTGAAGCCCGTCTTATGACCTTTCCATTAACCATTGATACTCCTCAGTCCAGTCGACCACGTCAGCTCCTTCTTTCTTCTCCAGAAAACCACCAGATTCTGTTATTAAAAGTTCACAGAGTCCAGGAAAAGGAAAAGAGAAATACGTCCAAGCCAAACTGCATTCACAAAACTCAATTCTCTTAAATCCTGTCCGATGGTATCACCGTCTGGGATTCTTTTCCAGAAGCATAAGATTTATTTTTCCATCTGTCACGTTCCCGGGGGTTACAACAGCTGAGGTCCGATAAGCCAGTCCAAAGTCAGGAATACTAGGAATGTAAAGCCGATATGCAATTACCAAACCAACTCACAGAACGTAGTCCAAGGTCAGAGTCCAGAGTCAAACACACAATGTAGTCCAAAGTCAGAGTCCATGGTCCAAACACACAACGTAGTCCAAGGTCAGAGTTCAGAGTCAAGAGTTCAGAAAACATGGTTCAAGGTTGTAGGAGCGTGGATGCAAGTCAGGGGTTTTGACTCGTTGCTTCCACAGAATTCTACCTGACTAGGAGCTGTTTTATAGCAAAACAGCCCCTGGAGCTGCTGGAAACCTTTCCATCCTGTCAATACTCAGGGCTAGTTGAATGGATGTTTCTGTGGACAGCCTTCGAGTGATCCTCTGACCTTTTTGCCATAAGTCTTCCCCAAAGCCTGGCCCGAAGCTTGTCTGCTGGGGAAGGAGAATCTGGAGGCAATTCAGGTGTTTCTGATTTCTCAGCATTCTCCTCAGCCTCAGTTAACCCTTCTGGTTCCAGGTCTTCAGCTGCACTCATGACACTATCCCCCTCCCCAGGGCTCCCCCCTTCAGATGGGCCGGGTCGATTGGGATAGGTAGTATGGAATTGCCGTATCAAATCGGGTGTGTAGATTACTGGTGGGTGTTACATACAGCACTGATGTTACCTGTCTGTCATGGGTTTGGAGGGAAAGTTCCATCCTATGGGGAGTGGAAGGCGGGACATCAGGAGGAGGGGCTGTACTGTATATATATGTGGAGCGTGTGTGGAGCTGGGGGAGAAGTTGGGAGAAGAGCTGTGACAAGAAGCTTGAGTGGGAGTCTGTGTGTCAGACAGGGTACTACTGTGTGTCAGTCAGTACCAACCTGATAGGTTCAGGTGTCTGTATGGTTAGCCAGAACTGATAGGTTCAGGGTCTGTGCTTCAAGTTAAGTGTTCTGTGTGAACCAAACTGTGTGCATGTATGAATGAGACTAAGCCACGTTACTATATCTTATTCACCTGATCATTTTATTTTCCCTGTGTGTTGTTCTAAATAAACCTTATTCTTTTATTTTGTTGAAAATCCATCCCTGGTCTGTGTGACTTCTTATAGGGAATGGTTGGTGGCAGCTTAGTTAACTGTGTCAGATCCCAGTAGGTCTGGGTTTGTCACATTGATTGGTGTCCAGCGTGTGGGATACGACTGGTCCAGTTGTCCAGTGGTCCAGCAAAGCCTTGGCAAGTGTGCCCAGAGCAAGGGGGGTCTAGTCAGGGACAATCTGAGAGCGCGTAGGTAATCTTCTAGGCTTACCTCACGGGGGGGTAAGCTAGTAGAAGAACGTGTAACCTCAGATTGGGGGCTAGATTAGGGAGCTCTGAGGCAGCCTGTTTTGGCGGGAAAAAAAAAGCTGAGGCAAAACTGTGAAATAGCAGTGAGCTAGCTTGTCTGCTGAGAGGCCCAGCAGAGGGGGGTAGACTCTAGCTCGCAACTGTTGCAAGTTAGTGCTGAAGGACAGCAGCAATCTATAGAGAAAGCTGGTTCTGAGGCAAAAGGAAAAAAAAGTGGTCGCTTTATTTTGAGGCTTGACTTTTGAAAGCAGCCTGTTCTGGGGGGGGGGGGATTATGCCCTTGACTCGAAGCCAAATGGCAGAAATGGGTGAAGTGAAAGACCCCCAGGTTGACCAAGGTTCTGAGGATGAATTTGGCTCAGTGCAGGGTGACAGCACAGGAGAGCAGAACCCAGAACTCAGAAAATTGCTCATAGCCCAACAGCATGAACTGAGGGTGAGGGAAATGGAGGAAAGATTAGAGAGAGAAAGAAGGCAATTTGAGATTGAGAGAATGGAAAGAGCAGAAAGATTGGAGAGAGAGAAAATGGCGTTTGAGTTAAGGAAATTGGAACTGATGAATCAGAACAATAATAACAATAGGGATTCTGAGGGAGGCCAATTGTCTAAAGCTGACCTGAAGAAATTCCCTGTGTACCACAAGGGAGATTGTCCTGAGGTGTTCTTTTCCTTAGTGGAAAGAGCGTTTGTGGACTTCTCAGTAAGGGAAACTGAGAAGATGACCATCATGCGATCTTTAATCAGTGGTAGCCTTGCTGAAGTTTATTCAGAGATGCCACAGGAACTGATGAAAGATTTTGCAGAGTTTAAAAAACTGGTGTTTGCAAGACATGGGATAAATGCGGAACAGCTGAGGCAAAGATTCAGGTCAATCACCAAGAAACCAGAGCAGACTTTTACCCAAGTGGGGGCCCAATTGGTGAGGCTGCTAGAGAAATGGCTATCTCAGGAGGGGACAGAGACCTTTCAGCAGCTCAAAGACTTGATAGCGCTGGAACAGTTCTATTCAGTCCTGCATGGGGAACTGAAATTCCAGGTGAGGGAAAGGAAACCAAAATCTGTGGCAGAAGCAGCCGAGATCGCAGATTTTATTTCGCAAATAAGAAAGCCCTTGGGTGAGGGGAAAGCGATGGGGAAACCTAAAGAAACCTACAGCAAGTACTCTCAGGGACCAGGGAAAAGCCAGCAAGGGGGAGGGGCCCATGGTGAAGGGAAGCCCTCAGACATGAAACCAAGACCTCAGATTTTGGAGGGAAAACCAAAACAGGATGAGAAAGACTCAAAATATAGCAGAAAATGTTACTTCTGTCAGGGAAAGGGCCATCTAATCTCAGAGTGTGAGAAATTAAAGCAGCTAAAAGGAATTGTGCCTCAGGATTCGAGTGGAACCAAGCCAAAAGCGGTGTTCTGTGTCCAGAAAGAGCAAGGCTCATTGTCACTGAGGGAGCCTGTTGCCCTGGCTACTCAATCTGGAACAGCTACATCTGCTGATCAGGCTGAGGAAAATGGTCCTCTTGTGGAGGTCAAGCGATGCTTGCTTGTGAGAACAGATTCTCAGTTGTTTGAAACAGCAGGGGTGGACGTAGGAATACTTGGCCATCAGTATCGGGGGCTGCGGGACACTTGTTCCCAGGTGACCCTGTGCCATCCAGATATCATTCCTAGGGAATATATAATCCCAAATGAGAGCATGAAGGTGGCAGGGATTGAGGGGCAGGTGATCTCACTGCCAGTAGCGGAGGTACCTGTGAACTTTCAAGGCTGGAGGGGAGTTTGGCGGCTAGCGATTTCATCGACTCTGCCAGCAGCCGTGCTCGTGGGAAATGACCTGGCTGAACATGTGAAACGGGTGCTAGTGATTACACGTTCACAAGCCACCGCGGGGACAGTTCAGGGGGGTAATGATGAGCCAGAGACGGAAGCAGAGGGGAGTTCAGAAGCTGTGGTGGAAACCTTAACCACAGACAGCAGATTTGGACAAGAGCAAAAGGCAGACGCCACTCTCCAAAAGTGTTTTGAACAGGTGACAGACGCCCAGCTAACACCTGAAACCCCAGTGAGATTTCTAGAGAAAAAGGGGATTTTGTATAGAGAGACCCTGAGGAATATCTCAAAAGGGGGAGATGGGATCAGAAGTCAGCTAGTGGTACCTGAAAAGTATCGCCCCATGATCTTACAAAGGGGGCACTCTGACATGTTTGCTGCACACTTAGGGGTGAACAAAACACAGCAGAGAATCACACAGAATTTTTACTGGCCTGAAATAGGGAAGCAGATCAAAGAATTCTGTAAACAATATGATGTGTGTCAAAGGCAGGGGAATAACCGTGACAGGACCAAAGCAAAGTTGTGCCCTTTGCCTGTGATTGACACTCCGTTCAAATGCATAGGGGTGGATATTGTGGGACCTTTGCCCAAGGCCACGAAGAGGGGGAACAGGTTCATTCTCACCATTGTGGACCATGCCACGAGGTACCCTGAAGCCATTCCCTTGACTAACATCGAAACTAACACAGTGGCAGATGCCTTGGTGGGGTATATGTCCAGGATGGGATTTGCCTCAGAAATAATCACAGATTTGGGCGCATCGTTCACATCGAAGCTCATGAAACGGTTATGGCAAATCTGTGGAATTAAGCACAAGGAAACCACTGCCTATCACCCTGAAAGTAATGGGTTAACTGAGAAGTTCAATGGGACTCTAATGCGCATGATTAGGGCTTACTTGGCAGAGAATCCAAACAATTGGGACCAGAAGCTGCAATCCCTTTTGTTTGCTTATCGATCAGTGCCACAAGCCAGTACCGGGTTCAGTCCATTTGAACTTTTATTTGGGAGAAGGGTGAAAGGGCCCCTTGATTTGATCAAACAAAATTGGGAGCAGGTCACCCAGGATGACCCACAAGACGTTGTGACATACATAGACACCTTGATGAATGACCTAAAGAGAAACCTAGAACTAGCAGCAGAGACCCTGCAAGCTCAAAAGGTCAGAAAGAAAGCTTGGGATGACCAGAAAGGCAGGGAGAGGCACTTTAACCCAGGGGAGGAAGTGCTTTGGCCTAGGCTCTGCAGAGAGAACAAACGTCAGCTGGGTAGCCCAGAAATAAAATATTTGGGTCACATGGTAGGGGGAGGAGTGATAAAACCCCTGGAGGCCAAAATAGAAGCTGTTCGTGATTGGCCTAGACCCAACACCAAGAAAAAAGTCAAATCATTTCTTGGGTTGGTGGGCTACTACAGAAAGTTCATCCCGAGGTTTAGCGAGATTGTGGCTCCGCTGACCGATCTGACGAGGAAGAATGCTGATGACCGCATCCCGTGGACCAGCGACTGTGAGGAGGCGTTCCAGAGGTTGAAGCAGGCGCTCATCAACTATCCAGTGCTGCGTGCTCCAGACTTCGACCGGGAGTTCATCATCTACACCGATGCGTCTAACAGTGGGGTAGGAGCAGTTCTTTGCCAGGAGGATGAGAATGGTGACCAGCATCCAGTGTCCTACCTGAGTAGGAAACTCCAGAAAGGTGAGAGACATTTGGCAACCGTGGAGAAGGAGTGTCTGGCAATAGTCTACGCGATCCAGAAGGCCAAGCCTTACATCTGGGGAAGACATTTTATTCTGTGCACTGACCATTCACCACTGCAATGGTTAAAGACAATGAAAACTCACAATAGTAAACTTATGAGGTGGGCTTTAAACCTGCAGGACTATGACTTTGAAGTGAAGGTGGTCAGAGGGTCAGTGAACTGTGTTGCTGACGCCTTGTCAAGAAGACCTGAAGAATGAAGACGGCGAAAGAAACATGGACTATGTAGATATATTGATGACAAAAAGTTAAATGTACCTGTTTTTTGAACTTGGTTTGTATGAATAAAGGTAACTTGATGTAATGTATATGGTAAATGTTTAAATGCCTAATTGATGTGGTTAACTTAGAATGTAAGTATAAGTAAGTATGATATTGTATGTATAACTGTTTTGTGTGTTTTATTCAGGTTGTTTTTTGGGAAAAAGCACGTTAGCTTTCCCCCTACAAAACAACTTATAAAGAGGGGAGGTGTTACATACAGCACTGATGTTACCTGTCTGTCATGGGTTTGGAGGGAAAGTTCCATCCTATGGGGAGTGGAAGGCGGGACATCAGGAGGAGGGGCTGTACTGTATATATATGTGGAGCGTGTGTGGAGCTGGGGGAGAAGTTGGGAGAAGAGCTGTGACAAGAAGCTTGAGTGGGAGTCTGTGTGTCAGACAGGGTACTACTGTGTGTCAGTCAGTACCAACCTGATAGGTTCAGGTGTCTGTATGGTTAGCCAGAACTGATAGGTTCAGGGTCTGTGCTTCAAGTTAAGTGTTCTGTGTGAACCAAACTGTGTGCATGTATGAATGAGACTAAGCCACTTTACTATATCTTATTCACCTGATCATTTTATTTTCCCTGTGTGTTGTTCTAAATAAACCTTATTCTTTTATTTTGTTGAAAATCCATCCCTGGTCTGTGTGACTTCTTATAGGGAATGGTTGGTGGCAGCTTAGTTAACTGTGTCAGATCCCAGTAGGTCTGGGTTTGTCACAGTGGGTTCCCATGATCAATCCTCAGGACCGTAACCTTCCCAATCTACAAAATACTGAAGACCTCCTCGGTGGATTCGGGAGTCTAGGATCTGACGGATCTCGTATTCTTCCTTGCCATTGATCAGAATAGGTGGAGGTGGAGTCGGAGGTGAAGGTCGGGCAGGGTCTGGTGCTGAGACAGGAACAAGGAGAGATCGATGGAAAACCGGGTGGATACAGAGAGTTTCTGGAAGTTGTAGCCAGAAGGCAACAGGGTTGATTTGTTCCAGGATTACATAGGGTCCTATAAACCGAGGGTCCAACTTACGGGATCAGCCAGGTCGGCGGAGGTAACGGGTGGAAAGCCAAACCTGATTGCCTGGTTTCAGAGGTGGCCCTTCTTGTCACTTTCGGTTGGCCGCTGTCTTATAAGCTTCTTTAGCCTGCTGAAGCTGCTCTCGGAGTAAGTCTTGGAGGGCCTGCAACTCGTGTATATCGGCATCTGCAGCAGGAACCATGGTTGATGGTAGGGTAGCTGGGGAAAAGCGAGGATGGTACCCATAGTTGGCTTCAAATGGTGTCTGTTCTGTAGATGTGTGTACACTGTTATTGTAAGCAAATTCCGCCGGGGTAACAGGGTAGCCTAATTATCTTGCTGGTAACAGGTGTAGCAGTGGAGATATTGTTCTAGAGTGGCATTGGTACACTCAGTCTGTCCATCTGTTTGGGGGTGATATGCCGACGACAAGTGCACCTGGGTACCCAAACTGGTGTGTAAGGCTTGCCAGAACCGGGAAGTGAATTGGGAACCACGATCAGAAATTAGGTGCGTCGGGAGCCCACGTAGACGGAAAACATGATGGAGGTAGAGTTGGGTGGTGTCAGGAGCTGTGGGAGGTTTGGAACATGGGATAAAATGAGCCATCTTAGTAAACAGGTCCACTATTACTAAGACACAGGTATACCCTTGTGACTGCGGGAGATCTGTGATAAAATCCAAAGATACTGTGTCCCAAGGGCCGGCCGGTACAGATAATGGTTGTAGCAGGCCTGAAGGTTTGGCTGGTACATCCTTAGCTCAACGACAAACCTCACAGGAACCAACATATTGGGCGACATCAGCTCAAACCTGGGGCCACCAAAACTCCTGTGTGAGCAAGTGCAGAGTTTTGTACTGACCAAAATGTCCTGCGGGAGTGGAATCATGAGTCAGATGGAGGTCATTGGTTCGGAGGGGCCCCAGAGGAATATATACGCGTCCACAATGTAATAGGAGGCCCTGGTGGTTGGTAAAGTCATTGACAGAGCCCTCTTGAAGTTCCAGCAGATGTTGCTTGGCCCAGGGATCTCAAGCTTGACTGGTTCAAATCTCTTCAGCCAGGGAGGAGTGAGTGGTTATGGCTGCAACAACTGAAGGAGGCAGGATAGGTGTGATCAGAGGTTCTTCAGAGGTTGGAACGGCGTATTCCGGTTTGCGGGACAAGGCATCAGCTTTCCGATTCTGGGTATGTGGGACACAGGTGATTCGGAAGTTGAACCGGGAGAAAAAGAGACTCCATCGGATTTGGCGTTGGTTAAGGCATCGGACTGTTTGTAAGTGTTCCAGGTTTTGATGATCCGTTAAAACTTGGACTGGATGACGGGCCCCTTCGAGGTAATGCCTCCAAACCTCAAAAGCAGCTTTGATGGCCAAAAGTTCTCGCTCCCAGATGGTGTAATTGCGCTCCGAGGGT
Source organism: Pogona vitticeps (assembly GCF_051106095.1). Taxonomy (NCBI): domain Eukaryota; kingdom Metazoa; phylum Chordata; class Lepidosauria; order Squamata; family Agamidae; genus Pogona; species Pogona vitticeps. The sequence continues at coordinate 197,376 of NC_135798.1, forward strand.
GTGAACTGCCGGGAGTAGAACGCACAGGGCTGCAGTGGTTGTGAGGGGTCCTCACGCTGGGACAGTATTGCACCCAGGGCAACACTGGAGGCATCTGTTTCTACGCTAAACGGTAGCCGGGGATCCATTTAGCGTAGGATGGGCTCAGTGGTAAAGCGGGTTTTTAGTGTGGTAAAGGCATGGTCTGCCTCCGGAGTCCAAAGAAACGGCTCTTTGAGCTGGAGGAGGCGGTTCAGTGGCGTGGTTACATCCGCGTAAGATGGTATGAACTGACGGTAATAATTCGCGAAGCCGAGAAACTGTTGTACGTCCTTACGATTCCGAGGTTTCTACCAGTTCAGTACCGTCTCTATCTTCTTTGGGTCCATCTGGATCCCTTGGGGAGATACAATGTGATCCAGGAACTCAACTTCTTACAGGTTAAATTCACATTTCTCCAGCTTGGCGTAGAGTCAATGTTCTCGTAACCATTGTAAAACCTGGCAAACATGTTCCGTATGCCGAGCAGGGTCTCGGGAATAAGTCAGAATGTCATCCAGGTAAATAATTACAAAGCAATTGAGCAAGTCCCGAAAGATGACATTCCTGAACTGCTGGAACACCGCTGGAGCATTGGTTAATCCGAAAGGCATGACTAGATATTCATGCTGGCCATAATGTGTCCCAAAAGCCATCTTCCACTCGTCGCCAGCATGAATTTGCACCAAATTATAGGCGCCATGGAGATCCAATTTGGTGTAAATTTGTGCCCCTTTAAGGCGATGCAGAAGTTCGCCGATTAATGGTAGAGGGTAGCAGTCTCTAATAGTTATCTTGTTCAAGGCTCTGTAATCATTTCAGGGGTGGAGCTCTCCACCCTTCTTTTTAACAAAGACGACAGGTGCAGAGAGAGGCGACGTGGCTGGCCGGATGAATCCCCGTTTCAGATTTTTATCAAGAAAGGCCCTCAAGGCTGCGAGTTCAGGTTCCGACATGGGGTAAATCCATGCCACAGGAAGGGGTGCCCAGGCACCAAATTAATAGCACAGTCAAAGGGTCGGTGCGGAGGTAGTTGGTCATCCCCCTGTGACAACCCCAGACCTACTGGAGTATGCCACACTTTAACTAAGCTGCCACCAACCATTCCCTATAAGAAGTCACACAGACCAGGAATGGATTTTCAACAAATAAAAGAACAAGGTTTATTTAAATAACAAACAGGGTAAATAAAAAGATCAAGTAAATAAGATACTGTAACGTGGCTTAGTCTCAATCATACATACAACAGTTTAGTTCACACAGAACACTTTAAAATAAAGCACAGACCCTGAACCTATCAGTTCTGGCTACCTATAAAGAAACCTGAACCTATCAGGTAGGTACCAACTGACACACAGTTGTACTCAGTCTGACACACAGACTCCCACTCCTCAACTCCCCATACAAGCTCCCAAATATATATACAGTACAGCTCCTCCCCCTGATGTCCCGCCTTCCACTCCCCATAGGATGGAACTTTCCCTCCAAACCCATGACAGACAGGTAACATCAGTGCTGTATGTAACACCTCCCCTCTTTATAAGTTGTTTTGCAGGGGAAAAGCTAAAGGGCTTTTCTCCAAAAAACAACCAGGATCAAAACACACAAAAGCAGTTATACAATAACACAATCCCATACTTACTTTAAACATTAATATTTATAATACATTAAGTTACCTTTATTAATACAAACCAAGCATGTTTAAAAAAAAAACAGGTACATTTAACTTTTGGTCACCAAATATACATAGTCCATGTTTCTTCGCCGTCTTCACTCTTCGGGTCTTCTTGACAATGCGTCAGCAACACAGTTCATTGACCCTCTGACCACCTTCACTTCGAAGTCATAATCTTGCAGATTTAAAGCCCACCTCATAAGTTTACTATTATGGGTTTTCATTGTCTTTAACCACTGCAGTGGTGAGTGGTCAGTGCACAGAACAAAATGTCTTCCCCAGATGTAAGGCTTGGCCTTCTGAATCGCGTAGACTATGGCCAGGCACTCCTTTTCCACGGTTGCCAAATGTCTCTCACCTTTCTGGAGTTTCCTACTCAGGTAGGACACTGGATGCTGGTCACCATTTTCATCCTCCTGGCAAAGAACTGCTCCTACCCCACTGTTAGACGCATCGGTGTAGATGATGAACTCCCGGTCGAAGTTGGGAGCACGCAGCACTGGATAATGGATGAGCGCCTCCTTCAACCTCCGGAACGCCTCCTCACAGTCGCTGGTCCACGGGATGCGGTCATCAGTCTTCTTCCGCGTCAGATCGGTCAGCGGAGTCGCCATCTCGCTAAACCTCGGGATGAATTTTCTGTAGTAGCCCACCAACCCAAGAAATGATTTGACTTTTTTCTTGGTGTTGGGCCTGGGCCAAAGCACTTCCTCCCCTGGGTTAAAGTGCCTCTCCCTGGCTATCTGGTCATACCAGGTTTTCTGTCTGACCTTCTGAGCTTGCAGGTTTTCTGCTGCTAGCTCTAGGTTTCTCTTTAGGTCATTCATTAAAGAGTCTATATATGTCACAACATCTTGTGGGTCATCCTGGGTGATCTGCTCCCAATTTTGTTTGATTAAATCAAGTGGACCTTTCACCCTTCTCCCAAACAAAAGTTCAAACGGACTGAACCCGGTACTGGCTTGTGGCACTGATCGATAAGCAAACAAAAGGGATTGCAGCTTCTGGTCCCAATTGTTTGGATTCTCTGCCAAGTAAGCCCTAATCATGCGCATCAGAGTCCCATTGAACTTCTCTGTTAACCCATTACTTTCGGGGTGATAGGCAGTGGTTTCCTTGTGTTTAATTCCACAGATTTGCCATAACCGTTTCATGAGCTTCGATGTAAACGATGTGCCCAAATCTGTGATTATTTCTGAGGCAAATCCCATCCTGGACATATACCCCACCAAGGCATCTGCCACTGTGTTAGTTTCAATGTTAGTCAAGGGTATGGCTTCGGGGTACCTCGTGGCATGGTCCACAATGGTGAGAATGAACCGGTTCCCCCTCTTTGTGGCCTTGGGCAAAGGTCCCACAATATCCACTCCTATACATTTGAACGGGGTGTCAATCACAGGCAAAGGGCACAACTTCGCTTTGGTCCTGTCACGGTTATTCCCCTGCCTCTGACACACATCACATTGTTTACAGAACTCCTTGATCTGCTTCCCTATTTCAGGCCAGTAAAAATTTTGTGTGATTCTCTGCTGTGTTTTGTTCACCCCTAAGTGCGCAGCAAACATGTCAGAGTGCCCCCTTTGTAAGATCATGGGGCGATACTTTTCAGGTACCACTAGCTGACTTCTGATCCCATCTCCCCCTTTTGAGATATTCATCAGGGTCTCTCTATATAAAATTTCCTTTTTCTCGCGAAATCTCGCTGTGGTTTCAGGTGTTAGCTGAGTGTCTGTCACCTGTTCAAAACACTTTTGGAGAGTGGCGTCTGCCTTTTGCTCTTGGCCAAATTTGCTGTCTGTGGTTAAGGTTTCCACCACAGCTTCGGAACTACCCTCATCTGCTTCCGCCTCGGGCCCTTCAGTACCCCCCTGAACTGTCCCCGTGGTAGCTTGTGAACGTGTAATCACTAGCACCCGTTTCACATGTTCAGCCAGGTCATTTCCCACGAGCACGGCTGCTGGCAGAGTCGATGAAATCGCTAGCCGCCAAACTTCCCTCCAGCCTTGAAAGCTCACAGGTACCTCAGCTACTGGCAGTGAGATCACCTGTCCCTCAATCCCTGCCACCTTCAAGCTCTCATTTGGGATTACATACTCCCTAGGAATAATGTCTGGATGGCACAGGGTCACCTGGGAACAAGTATCCCTTAGCCCCCTATACTGATGGTCAAGTATTCCTACGTCCACCCCTGCGGTCTCAAACAACTGCGAATCTGTCCTCACTAGTAAGCAGCGCTTGACCTCCACAAGAGGACCATTTTCCCCAGCCTGATCAGCAGATGTAACTGTTCCAGATTGAGTAGCCATAGCAACAGGCTCCCTCAGTGGCAAGGAGCTTTGCTCTGTCTGGACACAGAACACAGCTTTTGGCTTGGTTCCACTCAAATCATGAGGCAAATTTCCCTTTAGCTGCTTTAATTTCTCACACTCTGAGATTAGATGGCCCTTTCCTTGACAGAAATAACATTTTCTGCTGTACTTGGAGTCTTTCTCATCTGGTTTTGGTTTTCCCTCCAAAATCTGAGGTCTTGGTGGTTTCATGTCTGAGGGCTTCCCTTCAACATGGGCCCCTCCCCCTTGCTGGTTTTTCCCTGGTCCCTGAGAGTACTTGCTGTAGGTTTCTTTGGGTTTACCTACAGATTTCCCCTCAGCACCTAAGGGCTTTCTTATTTGGTAAATAAAATCTGCGATCTCTGCCACCTCTGTCACAGATTTCGGTTTCCTCTCCCTCACCTGGAACTTCAGTTCCCCATGCAGGACTGAATAAAACTGTTCCAGCGCTATCAGGTCTTTGAGCTGCTGGAAGGTCTCTGTCCCCTCCTGAGACAGCCATTTCTCTAGCAGCCTCACCAGTTGGGCCCCCACTTGGGTAAAAGTCTGCTCTGGTTTTTTGTGAGTGACCTGAATCTTTGCCTCAGCTGTTCAGCATTTATCCCATGTCTGGCAAACACCAGTTTTTTAAACTCAGCGAAGTCCTTCAGCAGTTCCACTGGCATCTCTGCATAGACTTCTGCCAGGCTGCCACTGATCAAAGATCGCATAATAGTCATCTTCTCAGTTTCCCTTACTGAGAAGTCCACAAACGCTCTTTCCACGAGGGAAAAGAACACCTCAGGGCAATCTCCCTTGGGAATTTCTTCAGGTCAGTTTTAGACAGGCTGCCTTCCCCATTCCCTGGGTTCCCCTCATTATTATTATTACTATTTCTATTCATTATCTCCAGCTTCTTCAGCTCAGACGCCATCCTTTTTTTTTCCCGAGCAATTTTCTCTCTCTCCAATCTTTCTTCTTTTTCCATTTCCCTCATCCTCAGTTCATGCTGTTGGGCTAGGACCATTTTTCTGAGTTCTGGGTTCTGTTCTCCCGTGCTCTCATCCTGCACTGAGCCAAATTCCTCCTCAGAACCTTGGTCTACCTGTGGGTCTCTTTCTTCCCCCATTTCTGCCATTTGGCTTCGAGTCAAGGGCATAATCCCCCCCCAGAACAGGCTGCCTTCAAAAGTCAAGCCTCAAAATAAAGCGACGACTTTTTTCCTTTTGCCTCAGGAACAGCCTTCTATAGATTGCTGCTGTTCCTTCAGCACTAACTTGCAACTGTTGCCAGGCAGAATCCACCCCCCTCTGCTAGGCCTCTCAGCAGACAGGCTAGATCACTGTTACTTCACACAGCTTTGCCTCAGCTCTTTCCCGCCAAAACAGGTTGCCTCAGAGCTCCCTAATCTAGTCCCCAATCTGAGGTGGCACGTTCTTCCACTAGCGTACCTCCCCGTGAGGTAAGCCTAGAAGATTACCTACGCGCTCTCAGATTTTCCCTGACTAGGCCCCCCTTGCTCTGGGCACACTTGCCAAGGCTTTGCTGGACCACTGGACAACTGGACCAGTCGTATCCACACGCTGGACACCAATCAATGTGACAACCCCAGACCTACTGGAGTATGCCACACTTTAACTAAGCTGCCACCAACCATTCCCTATAAGAAGTCACACAGACCAGGAATGGATTTTCAACAAATAAAAGAACAAGGTTTATTTAAATAACAAACAGGGTAAATAAAAAGATCAAGTAAATAAGATACTGTAACGTGGCTTAGTCTCAATCATACATACAACAGTTTAGTTCACACAGAACACTTTAAAATAAAGCACAGACCCTGAACCTATCAGTTCTGGCTACCTATAAAGAAACCTGAACCTATCAGGTAGGTACCAACTGACACACAGTTGTACTCAGTCTGACACACAGACTCCCACTCCTCAACTCCCCACACAAGCTCCCAAATATATATACAGTACAGCTCCTCCCCCTGATGTCCCACCTTCCACTCCCCATAGGATGGAACTTTCCCTCCAAACCCATGACAGACAGGTACCATCAGTGCTGTATGTAACACCCCCTCTCCTCGAAGACATCAGCAAAGTCTTCATAATCTGAGGGTATTATGGACTTGTCTGTTGACCCTGCTGTGGCCAAGGTAGCTGGTGGACCCAGATGCGGACATGGGTCCCTGAAACTTAACTCTCCTCGTGTCCAGTCCATTAGGGGGTTATGGGTTCGGAGCCAGGAAAGTCCCAAATAAGTGGAAAACGGGGCATGTGGGCAATGTTGAACTGTAGTTGCTCCTGATGGTGTTGAACCTGGAGGATGACCGTTTGGGTTTCTTGGGTCACAGGACCGGAGCGGAGGAGACGTCCATCTATGGATTCGACTAGGGTCAGGATCTCTTTATCTTTTACAGGAATCCGGTGCTGTTTCACGAAAGTTGTGTCGATGAAACAGCAATCCGCCCCAGGGTCGACCATGGCATGAACAAACAACGCCCATCTGGCAGGCAGAGTTTAACTGGTACAAGGAATGGTCCCAGGATGTTAAGGTATGGTTCAGGAGACCCAGCTAAGTGCCCCACATCTGAGGGTCCATTCAGACATGGGGCAATTCTTTTACTGGCAATGGTTTCACAGAGCCGAGGTTACGCCGCTTAACCAATCAGCCAGAAGCAAAGTGTCCTGCTCCCCCACAGTACAGACAAAGATTCGGGGAGCAGCGTCGTGTTTTTTCCTCAGGGCTGAGGCGGGGCCGAACTGCTCCCAATTGCATAGGTTCAGAATCCTCCGGTCTGGTATTGGGGGCTGTCAAGGGTGACTGCAGGAGACGGGAACCGCCCTGTGCTAAGCGTCGGCTCTCCAGGCGGCCATCAATATGTAAGCATAGAGTGATTAGTTCTTGCAGCATGTTGGGTCGATCTACACGTGCCAGCTCATCCAGGATCCCATCGGCTAACCCTTCCATATATTGGTCCATAAGAGCTGCCTCATTCCAGAGTAAATCTTGAGCCAAGAGTCTAAACTCAGTAGAATACTGGGAGACTGAAGCCTTTCCCTGTTTCAGGGCCCAAATCTTTCTGTTAGCAGTAGCAGCTTGCAAGGGGTTAGCAAACGCAGCTGAGATACAGTGGAACCTCTACTTAAGAACGTCCCTACTTAAGAACAATCCAACTTAAGAACAGCTCCGTTCACTAAATTTTGCTTCTACTTGAGAACGGAGCTCCAAGATAAGAACGGGGGAAAAAAACTTTCCTGCCCTTTTTTTAACCTTAGGTCACTTTTGGCAGATCTCTTAGATTAAAAAAAAATTCTCCCCCTAGTGGTAGAGTACGGATTAACCGACTTTGCATTAGTTCCTATGGGAACTAATGCTTCAGCGTACAAACGTGCCTGTACATAAGGACAAAAAACAGCCGGAACGGATTAATCGGTTTTCAGTGCATTCCTATGGGAAATTTTGCTTCAACTTAAGAACATTTCAACTTAAGAACACCATTCCAATACGGATCAAGTTCTTAAGTAGAGGTTCCACTGTAGTTTCTATGGACGGAAAAGAGCAGATACGGATTAAATGGTTTTCAATGCATTCCTATGGGAAATGCAGATTCAACATAAGAACTTTTCAACTTGAGAACCACCTTCCAATACGGATTAAGTTCTTAAGTAGAGACCCCACTGTATGTTCCAGAAAACCCTGGTAATTAGTTAACAGAGGTGAAGGAGCAAGGAGTAGAGGAGTAGCCCATTTAGCTGCCTGTCCCTTGAGTAGACTGATTATAAAGCATACCTTGGTTTTGTCTGTGGGAAAGTCTCTGGCACGCAGCTCAGTATACAGCTTACACTGTGCCAAGAATGCTGGGAACTCCTCCACACTTCCTTTAAATTTCTCGGGAGGAAGTACGGGGTGAGCAATGCCAGTTCTCCGGGGAAAACTGTTTGCCCGGGACAGAGAGGATTCAGGTTTAGTGTGTTCCTGTATTAGGTAAAACGAGCCCCTGGTTTACCCAAGGCAACACCACTACACTCCTTTCACCAAGTCTGACCCAATTTATAACTTAAAGAACCAAAATATAATCGTGAGTTCTAGGGATCTGACCATCTCCTAGTACTCAGGAAAATACTGGGTTCAAGGTAGCGATATGTATTCCGTGGCCATAAAATCTAATTTAGTAATTGTAGCAATTGTTCTGTTGAAGAGGCCAAACTCCAGATATTAAGAATAATTATTTTATTAGAAAAATAAAGTTTTGAAAGAATTCAGTTTATGCAAAAGCAAAGCACATATAAACATTTCCATCATAACTAGTTAGAAAAATAACTGTATCCTGCTATAAAAGAAAATAACAAATAGGAAGGCTAAGTTTCTCCTCTAATTAAATATAAAACTACATCTTAAAAGAATTTCATGAACTCCATAGTCCATAGTCCATATACCAAACTTCTAGGAAATCCGAACAGCATTAGTCCATGATGTCAGGTTCCATGTAGAAAATCCATTATACGGAAAAAGTTTTTTTTTCTGTCTCTCATCCTCCATTTTTCTCTCCTTGCCAGAATATTCCCCCTCCTTCTCTTTTACCGTTGACAACCAATCAGGAGTGAGCAAAAGACAGTCTCACCCCGCCTTCTGTTCTCATGGGATCAGATGCATGTTTACTTAAGAAAGTTGGAATGTTTAGTCTCACTTACTAGGCCTCTGTCCCTAAGGTAACCAGATAAGAGTTTGGCCTTGGTCAGCTTCTGTAAGACGAACAGCATCTGTAATTTTCCATTACAAGTACACAGACCCCAATATGGATTCCTTAAGGCTAATTTCACAACTACAAATCCCATCAGAAAATTACTTTCAAGCTTTCATAACCAATATTATCACACGGGACACTTAGCCAGAGAAGCAGCATCGGCTTGTAATTGTATTTGTTGCTGTTGAAGCTGTCCAACTGTCTGGGTGAGAAACTGCACTTGAGCAAGCACAGCATTCAGTGGACCTGAGTCTTCGCTGCTTTTCCCTCCATGTTCGGGAAAAGTTGGGGGGTGGAAGCAATCTGTCACGTTCCCGGGGGTTACAACAGCTGAGGACCGATAAGCCAGTCCAAAGTCAGGAATACTAGGAATGTAAAGCCGATCTCCTTCATGGATTGCTGCCTTGTCGTGGCGAAGGGGCTTGACCAACTCAGAAAAGCTATGGGCTATGCCGTGCAGGGCCACCCAAGACGGACAGGTCATAGTGGAGAGCTCCGACTAAACGCAATCCACCTGGGGTAGGAACCGGCAATTCCACTCCAGTATCTTTGCCAAGAAAACCCCATTATCAGAAACAAAAGGATAAAAGATATGACACTGGAAGATGGGACCCTCAGGTCAAAAGGCGTCCAACATACTACTGAGGAAGAGTGGAGGACAAGTACAAGTAGCTCCAGAGCTAATGAAGTGGTTGGGCCAAAGCCGAAAGGACACTCAGCTGTGGACATGCCTGGAAGTGAAAGGAAAGTCCGATGCTGCAAAGAAAAATACTGCATAGGAACCTGGAATGTAAGATCTATGAACCTTGGGAAGCTGGAGGTGGTCAAACAGGAGATGGCAAGAATAAACATTGACATCCTGGGCGTCAGTGAACTAAAATGGACAGGAATGGGAGAATTCAACTCAGATGATTATCATGTCTACTATTGTGGGCAAAAATCCCGTAGAAAGAATGGAGTAGCCCTCTTAGTCAACAAAAGAGTGGGTAAAGCTGTAATGGGATACAATCTGAAAAATTATAGAATGATGTCAATACGAATCCAAGGCAGACCTTTCAACATCACAATAATCCAAGTTTATGCACCAACCTCCATTGCTGAGGAGACTGAAATTGAACAATTTTATGAAGATTTACAACACCTTCTAGAACTGACACCAAAGAAAGATGTTCTTCTCATTCTGGGGGACTGGAATGCCAAAGTAGGGAGCCAAGAGATAAAAGGAACAACAGGGAAGGTTGGCCTTGGAGTTCAAAACGAAGCAGGGCAAAGGCTAATAGAGTTCTGTCAAGAGAACAAGCTGGTCATCTCAAACACTTTTCCAACAACACAAGAGGCGACTCTACACATGGAAATCACCAGATGGGCAACATCGAAATCAGATTGACTATATTCTCTGCAGCCAAAGATGGAGAAGCTCTATACAGTCAGCAAAAACAAGACCTGGAGCTGATTGTGGCTCTGATCATCAGCTTCTCATAGCAAAATTCAAGCTTAAACTGAAGAGAGTAGGAAAAACCACTGGGCCACTCAGATATAATCTGAACCAAATCCCTTACGAATACACAGTGGAAGTGAAGAACAGATTTAAGGAACTAGATTTGGTGGACAGAGTGCCTGAAGAACTTTGGATAGAGGCTTGTAACATTTTACAGGAGGCAGCAACAAAAACCATCCCAAACAAAGAAAAGAAAATGCAAGAAAACAAAGTGGCTGTCCAACGAGGCCTTACAGATAGCAGAAAAGAAAAGGGAAACAAAATGCAAGGGAGATAGGGAAAGTTACAGAAAATTGAATGCAGACTTCCAAAGAAGGAGAGACAAGAGAGCCTTCTTAAATGAATAATGCAAAGAAATAGAGGAAAATAACAGAAAAGGAAAAACCAGAGATCTGTTCAAGAAAATTGGAAATATTAAAGGGTCATTTTGTGCAAAGATGAACATGATAAAGGACAAAAATGGTAGGGACCTAACAGAAGCAGAAGATATCAAGAAGAGGTGGCAAGAATACACAGTGGAATTATATCAGAAAGTTTTGGATATCCCGGACAACCCAGATAGTGTGGTTGCTGACCTAGAGCCAGACATCCTGGAGAGTGAAGTCAAGTGGGCCTTAGAAAGCCTGGCTAATAACAAGGCCAGTGGAGGCGATTGCATTCCAGCTGAACTATTTAAAATCTTAAAAGATGTTGCTGTTAAGGTGCTACATTCAATATGCCAGCAAGTTTGGAAAACTCAACAGTGGCCAGAGGACTGGAAAAGATCAGTTTACATCCCAGTCCCAAAGAAGGGCAGTGCCAAAGAATGCTCCAACTACCGTACAATTGCACTCATTTCACACGCCAGCAAGGTTATGCTCAAAATCCTACAAGGTAGGCTTCAGCAATATGTGGTCCGAGAACTCCCAGAAGTACAAGCTGGATTCCGAAGTGGCAGAGGAACTCGAGACCAAATTGCTAACATGTGCTGGATTATGGAAAAAGCCAGAGAGTTCCAGAAAAGCATCTACTTCTGCTTCATTGATTATGCAAAAGCCTTTGACTGTGTGGACCACAGCAAACTTTGGCAAGTCCTTAAAGAAATGGGCGTGTCTACCTTATCCATCTCCTGAGAAACCTATATGTGGGACAGGAAGCAACAGTTAGAACTGGATATGGAACAACTGATTCGTTCAAAATTGGGAAAGGAGTATGACAAGGCTGTATATTGTCCCCCAGCTTATTTAATTTATATGCAGAATACATCATGCGGAAGGCTGGACTGGAGGAATCCCAAGCCGGAATTAAGATTGCTGGAAGAAATATTAACAACCTCCGATATGCAGATGATACCACTGTGATGGCAGAAAGTGAGGAGGAACTAAAGAACCTTGTAATGAGGGTGAAAGAGGAGAGTGCAAAAAACGGTCTGAAACTCAACATCAAAAAAACTAAGCTCATGGCCACTGGCCCCATCACGTCCTGGCAAATAGAAGGGGAAGATATGGAGGCAGTGACAGATTTTACTTTCTTGGGCTCCATAATCACTGCAGATGGAGACAGCAGCCACGAAATTAAAAGACGCCTGCTTCTTGGGAGGAAAGCGATGACAAACCTTGACAACATCTTAAAAAGCAGAGATATCACCTTGCCAACAAAAGTCCGCATAGTCAAAGCTATGGTTTTTCCTGTAGTGCTGTATGGAAGTGACAGCTGGACCATAAAGAAAGCAGACCGCCAAAGAATTGATGCCTTTGAATTGTGGTGCTGAAGGAGGCTCTTGAAAGTCCCCTGAACTGCAAGGAGAACAAACCTATCATTTCTAAAAGAAATCAACCCTGAGTGCTCACTGGAAGGACAGATGCTGAAGCTGAGGCTCCAATACTTTGGCCATCTCATGAGAAGAGAAGACTCCATGGAAAAGACCTTGATGTTGGGAAAGTGTGAAGGCAAGAGGAGAAGGGGACGACAGAGGATGAGATGGTTGAACGGTGTCATCGAAGCAACCAACATGAATCTGACAGAACTCCGGGAGGCAGTGGAAGATAGGAGGGCCTGGCGTGCTCTGGTCCATGGGGTCACGAAGAGTCGGACACGACTAAACGACTAAACGAAAGCCGATATGCAATTACCAAACCAACTCACAGAACATAGTCCAAGGACAGAGTCCAGAGTCAAACACACAATGTAGTCCAAAGTCAGAGTCCAAGGTCCAAACACACAACGTAGTACAAGGTCAGAGTTCAGAGTCAAGAGTTCAGAAAACACGGTTCAAGGTTGTACAGTAGGAGCGTGGATGCAAGCCAGGGGTTTTGACTCATTGCTTCCACAGAATTCTAGCTGACTAGGAGCTGTTTTTATAGCAAAACAGCCCCTTGAGCTGCTGGAAACCTTTCCATCCTGTCAATACTCAGGGCTAGTTGAATGGATGATTCTGTGGACAGTCTTCGAGCGATCCTCTGACCTTTTTGCCATAAGTCTTCCCCGAAGCCTGGCCCAAAGCTTGTCTGCTGGGGAAGGAGAATCTGGAGGCAATTCAGGTGTTTCTGATTTCTCAGCATTCTCCTCAGCCTCAGTTAACCCTTCTGGTTCCAGGTCTTCAGCTGCACCCATGACACCATCTCACTCTCTCAGCTTTAAAACCAGCCTGCTGTATTAAGAGTTCACTTGGGGAGGAGAGTTATTTTCACTTTTGAAGCAGACTGATAAGATAGGTTTGCCGCTGCTTTTCTTCGTTCAGCCAAATATTTTCATTCTTATTTTCAGCTTAATGGGGCTGTTTCCTAAATCAAAGGCTTCAGCTTACTTAGTTGTTATATATTTTAAGCTTATATTGGTTCTCCCCCGGTAAAGGGTTACTCACGGCTCAGTGCCAGTATGGCTCCCTGCTGAGTGATTTCTTCAGAGGGAAGTGCTGGGTGATTTCTTCAGAGGGAAGAAGTCCGGGTTTGCCTCCCATTCTTCTCCTTCTGCTGCTCACCATCTGCTTCAGAGAGAATTCTCCTAGACTCTCCTTCAATCCCCATTTCAAAAGGGGGATCCCGGACTGAACGGTTCCAGTTTTTCAAGAGAGAGCTCTTCTCTGGAGCTACTGGCAGCACTGCAACAAAGACCCACCTCCTATTAAACTGGATTTATTAATGTAAAAACAGCAGGACTGGTTAAGCCAAGCACATAAACCGCCATTGCGAAGAAAAAGGAAGTCAAGGCCTAATTGGTTTTATGCAACAACATTGGCCAGGGAGTCAATTTCTGTTTGCAAAGCCTTAATGGCTACTTTGGAAGTGTTGGCTAAAAGTTCTATATCCTTGGATATAGCCAGAAGCTTGAGATCGGTATTACCGTAGCTGCTGTAATCCAAGGAATGAAATAGCTAGCTATATCTATAACGTCCGTTTCTCCCGAAGTAAGGGCACAACGGCGTTTACATATATATGTGGGTTTCCAGCGGTCGAGATAGAAGCATGATGTGTGACATAAAGATTATACGGGCCCAGGGAGGCTAGTGTACAACGGCCCTGCCAAGAGGCAGGAAGGACTTTGTAAGCAGCAAAGCCGCAAACAAAAAAGATACCCTTGTCCAATCCGTAAGTGTAATTCTCAAGACAATAACCCCTTTTTAGGTCCGTTCGCTGCCAAGCCATAGATTTGAACAACAAATAGTCATTGTTCTCGAGAGACATAGATCCCCGCCATCGTGTCCTTTTATCAGGCCAACCCGTCTCGCCTACACATTCCCAAGAAACCACTTTGTTCCGTGTGACAGCACGGCCCGCTTTATAAACACATTGAGTTTCATGGCATCTGCAAAGAGGCAGATAGGCAGAATGACCATAGTCTTGTGTAGTTGTATTCCAATCTACCTCGCTATAAGGCAGGATGAGGATAAGAGTGCAGTTGGGATAGGAACACAGAGATATAGACCCATTAAGCGCTTCTAGGCAAACTGGGGCAACGGGCCGCAAAAAAAGGGGGAGACTAAAGGTATCAGACTAGGGATTTGAATTTGAGAAATGGTACCGCTTTCAGAGAATATAGAAACATTGGCCCAATCAGAAACATTAAGGAAACGGAAGGGCCCAAAAAGCTAAGCCTTAACATGGTTGAATGTGCACACATCCAACAATCCTTTTCATTGGTAGTATTAAGTCATTTGCCATTTTTAAGAACTCATTTTCAACAACAGATGAGGCCTGGGCACTAGCGTGAGAGAGGAGGAAAACACAATAATATACAAAACTGTAAAAGCACATCAGGAAAAGGAAGAAGAGGTCCTGTAAACCAGCCTGAGACGTGCTTCGCCATGGACGGACGCATCTTGAAGGAATCCACATGGGTCCTTTATCAAGGGTGATCGCAGCGTATCCACGTCCCCAAGTGATCAGTGGCACAGGTCCCTTCCACTCAGGATCTGGGGGCTGTCTGAATGACACCAACGGACGAGGAAGCTGTTCATCAGATCTGAAATGAAATTCGACTGGAGAGTGAGACCTATTATGAGGGGTAAGCAGAAAATTTAATGTAAACAAAACCTTGGCAACAACGGTAGGAATATCTGCAGTTGGTACACCACTCTCCCCCCCCCGTTTGTTTGAGAAACAAGGATTTGAAAGTACTGTATGATGAGCCCGTTCAACAATTGCTTGTTCAGTGGAGTTGAAAGGTATGCTGTGCTTGAGTTTGATGTTCCATTGAGCACAAAAGTCAGAAAAGGCTGCAGAGTAATACGCTGGATCATTGTCAGTCTTGAGTTCTTGTGGGCGACCCATGACAGCAAAGCAGTGCTGAATAGCATGGCGTGTAGTTTCTCCGCGCATGGGAGTGGCCCAGATAAATCCTGGAAAGGTATCCACAGTTAAGTGAAGTTTAGACATAGGGTTGAGAACAGGTACTTCTGTGACATCCATTTGCCATAGTTGGTTGGCTTCGGTTCCTCTAGGATTGACAGCATCAAAGGGAAAGTTCAATGGAGATTTAGCACAGGAGGGACAAGAAGCAACAATATCCCGAGCCTGTGACATGGGGATTGAAAATAGCTTGCTCAATGATTTAGCAGATTGATGAAACGTTCTGTGAGAGTCAGTGGGATTGTCAAAAAGAGGAAAGGCAGATTCTCGGAGTGCAGCATCAGCGACAGCATTTCCTTCTGTCAAAAATCCAGGTAAACCTGAATGAGAGCGAAGGTGGGCAACGAAACAGGGAAGATAGCGTTCCTGTAACAGACATTGCAATTTAACAAATAGAGACAGTAAAGCATCATCAATGTTAGGAGATAAATACGAATTTGGAAGATGCGTCAATAATTTGAAGACGTATTGAGTGTCAACAATCAGATTAAAGGAGTCGTGAACAAAGGTTTCAAATGCAAGAATGACAGCGGCTGGTTCCGAACATTGGGCTGAAGTCTGAGGTACCGTGAAACGGGGGATCTTTGGCCAGGTTGTTTTGTATCTGCACTGCAGCAGCCAGCAATTGCGCCTTGTGGCTGTGGGTACCTACATTTTGACAGACTTTGAGCATATCATGGAGGGTAGTCTCAGCCTTATTGTATATGGGATAAGGTCTTGTCTACAGTCCTCATTAGCATTCCCAAAAGCCAGTTGTTAATCAAAAGATTGTGCGCCTGTCTGTTGTCAACCTGGCACTCAACTGCTGTCATCAGTCTGTTCACAAATTCTGTGTAGGGCTCCTTTGGACCCTGACGGATGCCTGCAAACCCTGCAACTGAAGTGTCTCCTTGTACAGGAATGTGTTTCCAAGCCTTGATAATTATATCCCCTAGTTGGGTTAGGGCTGGGTCAGTGAGACAGATTTGTTGGGCTGGAGTAGTATAGTTTCCTTCCCCGACCAGTATTTGGTGAGTAATAGGTATCACAAGAGTAACCCTAGCATTAGTCTCTGCTTGCTTGGTAGCAAGTTCTTTCCATTCTTGTATACACATGAGACTTTGGGCTGGTGGCAGTAAACTTTTTATTATGGTTTTCCAATCAATGGGGACCATTCTCTGATAAGTAAGAGTCTCTAGAATGGTAATAGTGTAGGGAGCATGGATCCCATTGTCCTTTACACTACGTTGCAGCTCCTTGACATACTTATATGAGATGGGTTCATATTGGTCCGGCACGGCGGGTAGTCCCCCACAGGCAGGGGTTCCTCTAAGAACAGGAAAAGTAGCCACACAACCAGGCATGATGTCTCCACTTTCCAGTACTGCTGTCGCTACGGCAGAGGCAATGGAAGAGGAGCAACCCGGATTGTCATGATCATCTGCTGGAAGAAGATCAGCCGAGATGTCATCGTGAGAGGTGATACCATCCGGGGGCCTTTCTGGAGGTAACTGTCTATGACCTTCATAGCCAGGTGGAGGTGCTGAAGGAGCGGAGGCAGGAGCCAGTGGCAGAAGTTGAGGTAAGGTGATGGGTGCCACGGACTGCTCTTGTAGCTAGCTAAACAGGATGTTATTTGGAGTCAGTTCCTTCAAACTGGCACGAACCTTGCACCAAGTAAATAAAACCTGAGCTATACCACGAGGATGTCCCTGAAAACAGTTGCCGATTTTGCGCCAATCCTTAAGGTCTAGGGTTCCGCTCTCCGGAACCCATGGGCAGATGTCATCGATGGCATGAACTAAATCTTCCACCTCCTTTTGGGTTGTGGTGTGGCCATTACGGGTTATGATGAAGTGGAGGTCCTTAACATATTGCTGTTGCTGGAGAGAAAGTGACGAACCCCTGGTCCTACGTGTCTAATTTGACAGAAACACTCACCCAGGGACCGAGGATGGATGGATGGCTAGCCTGAAACCCGTGCCGGGCGGGGGTGAGCGTTGATTGAAGCACAACAGAGAGGCCAAAGGAGTAGGCCTCACGCTGAAGAGTAGGCCTCACTCGAAGTTGCAGCCTCACACGGATGATGTAGGCCTCACACAGGGCACCACTTGTCTGCAGACTAAAAATGGAGTTCCAAAGCGTGTCCCAGAATCAGCATAAGCATCAGCATAAGCATCTGCATAAATCAGCCTGGACACCTCCTTTTATTGGCATACAGGTTACATAACATTCCACATTAACCAATAGGGCATTGAGTACAAACTGCCCAATAACAATTAACGCAATCGCAATGCAGTATGGTTATACAACAGATGGTTATGTGTACGTGACATTAGACACATAGGTAATGGCACAGCAATTAAACATAAACGATTGTAATAACCTATGTGTATGCATAGAATTTCCAACACAGACCTGCTGACACTGTGTACGTTATCTCTGTGCTGAGTGTTCATGGCTGTAAAATTCAGATTCTTTTTTATTTGTCTTATTTTATATAACCTGACAGTCTGAATGTGGGATATAGTACAGTGGTGCCTCGCTTAACGATTGCCTCGTTTAGCGATGAATTCGCATAACGATGTGGTTTTTTAAGAAAATAATATGCCTCACATAACGATGTTTCCTATGGCCGATTTTCGCTTAGCGAAGTTTGGGACCATGCTTCGCATAACGAATGCGATTTTAGGTCCCCTGCTTCACTTAACGATGTTTTTTTCCAATTAAAAAAGTGTCTTAGAAGGGTCAAACACGGTTCTAAATGCTTGGATTCGTTAGAGGACCCCTTAAGTCATGTGCAAACCTGATTTGGCTTTGATCTGACTTTTCGTTAATTTTTTGTGAAATTTTTTTTTTTGGCCCATAGGAACCAATGGACCTGTCAAAATCTGACAGCTCCATGCTTTCCTATGGGGGAGAAAACAATTTACAAAAAATTAACGAAAGTTCAGATCAAAGCCAAATCAGGTTTGCACACAACTTAGGGGGTCCTCTAACGAACCCAAGAATTTAGAACAGTTGCTGAGTCTTCATTAATTTTTTGTGAATTTTTTCTTCCCCCCATAGGAAATAATGGAGCTGTCAGATTTTGACAGCTGTCAAAAGTTGGGGGGAAAAAATTCACCATAAATTAATGAAAAGTCAGATCAAAGCCAAATTAACTTTTGCATCCGTTTTAGAGGGTGCAGAAGCTAATCCAAGCATTTAAAACCATTTTTGACCCTTGTATGACACATTTAAAATTGCAAAAATTGACTTCGCAAAGCCATTACAATGTATTGAGTCAGCTTCAATACATTCCAATGGAGGATACATTGTTTCACTTAGTTATGTTTCCTATGGGTTTTTTCGCTTAACGACGGCAATCCGTTCCAATTGGAACGGATTAACCGGTTTCCAATGCATTCCTATGGGAAATGGTGTTTCGCATAGCGATGGTTTCACATAGCGATGTTTTTTTTGGAACCAATTAACATCGCTATGCGAGGCACCACTGTACTTCTGTAGCCATGATTTTAAAAAAAGGTCCAATGTGTTCCCAGCAAGAGAAAAAGTTGCCAAGCTTCCATAGGAGAGTGCAGCCTGAATATTGACAGCAGGACTGGGAGCAGTGAAGATGGTCTGCACAGGACACCCTCTCTTCTGCTACCTGCCATCCACACTTGCTGAAAAACAGCCCTGACCTTTGCCTTGGGTTTGGGAGAGAAGCGGTGGATTGTCGGACTGTCAGCTTCTGGGATTTTCCCTTGTGGGATGTCACTTTGTCCTGCTCCACCTCTTCACCTCTGGAGTCCTGCTCCACCTCTTCACCTCTTGACCTCTGGAGTGTCTCTGGTTTCCATGGTTTCCCGTACTATTTCACACCGTTACAAGATGGGGGATACCTGGCTCAGCAGTACTAGGAGCGAGAAGGACCTTGGAATCGTCTTAGATCACAAGCCAACAGTGTGATGTGGCTGCAAAAAAGCCAATGCTATTTAGGCTACATTAAGAGAAGGAGAGTCTCCAAATCCCATGAGGTGCTAGTTCCCTACTCCTTGGTCAACCTAATCCTCCTTGTTTCTGATATTAATACCAGTACTTTTTATTAATCCTTGCTTTTTCATCACCATTTCAAAATATGTTAATTATGTTTTGTCAGTCTTTCAAATCTCTTTATTGGTTTCATGCAAAAGAAAAAAAATAATTTTAGGTAGTAACCCTTTGTTACACATTTCATATTACATAAAATTAGGCTTTCCTTACTACCCTCTCTTACGAATTATCCTCCATATTTCCATCAATTCTTTCTCCGTTTTCTCTAATATATGTTTATGTTGTAAAATGTCAGGAAAACTTTTGATATGTGGACACAAACTGTCCTTGGTGGAAGCGTAGATGTTGCCCCTCCAGAGGAAACGAGAGAGACCTGACAGAAACTCCGTGCTTTGTCTTTCTCTCCAGATGCAAAAACTTATGACAGGCAAACATAATTATAAAAATACTTTGTATTTAAACGTTTAACTTAAATAGCTAAACTTCACTATAAAAGCGTGTACAGAACATATGACTTTTTTTGCTCACGATCCCACTGTCAGCCTGACCGCCCTTAAGCAAAGGTGCAGCAACGAATGCTCCGCCTGAGCTGCTTTTATACGAACTTAAGTCCCTACAATCCCTGGCGCCTGCCCGTGGCTACGGCAGCCTCAAACTTTCCCAGTGAATCAGCTTCAGGGGTTTGGCTGACCTACACGCAGTTTGTTTCTCCGGCTTTCCTGTGTGAGTATGTTGAAGACTTTAATTTACTCTATTTCTCAGTGACCTGATCTATACGGACATTTTGACATAAAATTCCTGTACGTAGCCTCCACCTCCTAGCTTCTTTATAATCACATGTACCCTTAAAATCCATATTGACCCATGTGTGATCTGCTACATTTATTAACCCTACATCTGTCTTACCAACTCTAAATCACAATCACTAGATGCAAATATATATAATCTATCCTAAAATAACTTTTATATGCTGATGAATAAAAATTAACTTCTTTACATCTCCTTTCACTTCTCTCCAAACATCTTGCATGTCAGTTCTTTTTATCAGTTTATTTCATATTGTAACATTATACCTTCTTTCATCCTTCGTAGGGTTGAAAGTCGTGCCCTGCTTTACGATTGCTCCGTATTATGACGAATCCGCTTCAAGCGATCGCAAAACGATGGTCTAATAGTATTTTTTTGCTTTGCGATGATCGGTTCCCTGCTTCAGGAATCGATTCTTTGCAAAATGATGTGTTTTTTAACAACTGATCGGCAGTTCCAAAATGGCCACCGGGTAATTAAAATGGCTCCCCGCTGTGTTTAGGGATGGATTCTTCGCTATACAGGCACCGAAAATGGCCGCCGTATGGAAGATCTTCACTGGACAGTGAGTTTTAAGCCCATTGGAACACATTAACCAGGTTTTAATGCGCTTCAATGGGTTTTTTTATTTTTGCATTATGACGTTTTCACTCTACAGCGATTTCGCTGGAATGAATTAACGTCGTAATGCAAGGCACCACTGTATGTGCCTCTTCATCCATTAACATTTATCTTTATTTATCAAGACTTTAAACCATTCCATTTTAGCATCACATCTCCATTTGGTCCCATACTCTGACGACATACCCCAGCAAAGCAACACCCAATAGTAACAAATCCTGAAACTTTAACTATTTTCCCAAAATAAAAACCTAACCCATAAACCCTCACTTCTACATTTAATAATATTTTCCGCTCTTTTTGGCAAGATCCTACCTGGCCATGGTTAAGTGCAAAGTCCGGCACCTTGGAAAAATAAACCAATTGCTCAGTTACAAGGTGGGGGATAGTTGGCTCAACAAAACTATGAGCAAGAGGGATCTGGGATTTGTTGTAGATCGCAAGCTAAATGTGGGCCAACAGTGGCTTTTTATTAATCCAGGTTCTCCAACTCTTCTTTCCTTTTCTCCTTTCATGTGTTCACCATTTTTAATACATTTATGGACTTGCAATGTCTTTAAATTAAGTACTGTACAGTGGAGGAAATTTGAAAGTAAACCATAGAACTTTTCCAGTAAAACCTCAATGTCCGAGTCCTGCTCGGAAATGTGTGAGGTGCTGTAAAGTAAATGACTAGAAGCACACAGAAAACTTTTTTAGCTCTTGCCAGCATGGCTGGGAGAAGGCTGTCTGTGTCTCCAGCAGCTCCTTTGTTCTCTCTCAGCCACACTGTCCGAGAGTGATTTATTGCCTCCATAAAAACGCCTCTCGCCTCAGATTACAGCCTGTTACATAGTTTCTAGGCATATATATACCCGCCTACCAACCTACATCACACAATACAAGAGGAAATGAGGAAATACTTCTTCCTGCTGCCTTAAGGACAGGCCCACAAGGAACATAGATATATGAAAAGATACATAGACTTATAGTAAGCTCTCTGTTCTGCCCCATAAGCAGAATCATTTCCCCACATTCCCTCCGTTTTTATTTAAGCAAAAGATTATAGTCCTCATCCTGATTAGCAAGGATATGATATTTAACCTGATACAATTGCTTAGGGCTAAGGGAATCAGATGGGACGGTCCGACGACAACAGGATGATAACATAGATATAAAAGCAGGTAAACACTGAAGAAAGCAACATAAAGTAATTAAAATTACAATTATAATAATGATATACATAATAAGAGTATGCAACCAGGTCCAGGAAAAGGATGGCAGCCATGACCACATTGACTCCCACAAGGAGAACGATGAAGGGGCATGTTGGTCACTAATTAACTGTTCCATGGCCAGGAGCGTGTGAGTAATATTAGGGGAGTGGTCCAAGACATACACACAACAGGTAGCCCCAATCAAAGCACAAATTCCCCCTTTGGCAGCTAACATGATATCTAACGCCTAGCGATTTTGCAGAGCAAGTGAGCGTAGGTCTTTGAGTTCTGAATTTATAAGCTTTATAGAACTGATAGTATCATTAAACATAGCTTCTGTGAAATTAGATAACTGTACTAAATACAATAATTCCAGGTAGCTCCAAGCGAGGGAGCAAATAGCGTAGAAAGCTCTCTGCTAATAGTAGCAAAGGAATCTAGGCCACATCGATTATGAACACGGCCCAGAGTAGAACGCGAAGCATGTTTTACAACAGCAGGAAGTACAAAACCTACAGAGCAAGTTCCTCACCAGTAAGCAGGAATAGACTTATAGGCCAAACGGCCACAAAGAAACCAATATCCTTCAGGTAGGAAAGACGGAACAGAATCATCAAAAGCACGTTGAATACACCATGTAAGTAATGTATTCCAGAGTAGACCAAGCTTCCCAGTTTTAGTAGAGGTAACCTTACCACCGCAAGAAGACAGGGAAGCGGTACCATTAATTTGCAGGGTTAAATTACAGCCTATGTAGTCATTGCCAGACAGCAGTGATTCTTGAATCATAAAGGTGCGGTTACACAAAGGGAGCATACCAACCTTCACAGTGGCATTTGTGGAGGAAAGGTTACCTGTACGAAAACACCAAGAGGCAGCAACACTAGCTCCCACACCTAAAGGGATGGTATGGGACACATTAATGGTGTAATGAGGAACAGCAACCTTAGATGTCCAATCCTGCATAGGGATGCCTATATAGGAAGCATCAGAGAAACCATTGCCAGGAATGTGAGCACAAATATAACAGTTAGTCCAATTCAGAATATAATTGTCCTGCCATGGTCGTAAAGAAGTACCCTGGCTACAGGAAAAAAACAATAATAACACTGAACACATCATGAGTCCACAATGTCCTTTGGAAGCGCAGCACACCACGGGCGAACACATCGTGCAGGAATCCACACAGCTCCTTTGTCCAAGGCAATTGCAGTGTATCCACGTCCCCAGGTAATCAGTTCAGCTGGGCCTTTCCAGGTAGGGTCCGGTGGCTGACGATATGATACCAAGGGTCGCGGCAGTTGCTCCTGGGACCTGAAATGAAGCTCAACAGGAGTGTGGTTCCTATTGTGAGGTGTGAGGAGGAAGTAGCAGGAACATCAAAGAGTGAGCCGTCCCCTCAACCACCCAAGATAGAGCAAGAGATAAAGCCTGAAAGGGAGTTAGGAGCAAGACCGAAGGAAAAGCAAATGACAGATGCGCGCGCGAAGGAGGAGAGAAAGATCTGCGAAGCTGAGATAGGAGAGGGAAAAGGCGGGGGAAAGCACGAGAAGGAGGAACGGAAAAAACTGTCAGAAACGCCAGTTGAGAGAGAGGGCAGAAGTTGGAACCGTGACAGGGAGAGAGTAGACGTGTTTTTGACGACAGAAGAAGGGAATAGATCAAAAGAGACACAAAAAGTAACCGTGATAGAGGAGAAAGTGACTGAAGAACCAGACGAAGGAGCGCGGGTGTTCTCAGTCCCACAGAAAAGACCAGCCGAGAGTGATATAGATGAAGAATATAAAGATTCAGCTAAAGGAACGTTCAAACCTATAATACCTGGTCTTAACCCTGAAGAATGGACAGTTCTGGTATATCACAGGGCTCACGGTCCAGAGAAAATGGTACATCAATTAGATCCGGAAGTAGAGAAAGAGCTGTTGAAAGAGGGAGATTGGGCCCGCCATCCCTGTTGCGGGACCCTCTGTGTGGTCCACAACGGGTTCATGAGAATGCCAACCGAGAAAGAGAAAAATGCGAAAACCTACTATTAAAAGAATTACCTGTTGAAAAATCGTTAGCATGGTTTTGGGATGATTCCCCACCCCGTTTGACGTTACAAAAACCTGTTGATGTTGAAGAAAGAGTTGACACAAGTTATGTTAATAAAAATCCTTTATTTCTTAATTCCGACGCCTCTTTCATCGTTCCCGATTCAGAACTACATAAAAATATAGGCGAACCCCCCCACATGAGGAAACAGCAAAAAGTTTAGTGTGTACAATGCACGAGCAACAGCTATGGGATGTCAGCTACAGGAACATTCTTCCCAGAGGTCTGTTTCTGAAGAAGGGATTTAAAGGTTAAATGAACACGCTCAACAATTGCTTAACCTGTAGAGTTAAAAGGAATCCCATGTTTAAGCCTAATTCCCCATTGTTTACAAAATTGAGAAAAGGCATCTGAAACATAAGCCGGCCCATTGTCAGTTTTGATCAAGTCTGGTCAACCCATGACAGCAAACGTGCGAACACAATGCTGGATGACGTGTCGAGTAGTTTCTCCTTTCATAGGTGTTGCCCAGATAAAACCTGAATAAGTATCAACAGTGAGATGAAGCTTAGAGAATGTGGACAACAATGGCATATGAGTTACATCCATTTGCCAAATCTCATTGGAATGTTCTCCACAGGGGTTAACAGCATCAAAAGGCAGATTCAATGGAGAGGTAGTACAGGACGAACAGGCTGATACAATGTCCAGGGCTTGAGCCAAGGGGATGTTAAACTGTTTATGAAGAGTCTTAGCAGATTGATGAAGCATCCCATGTGAAGACAAGGGATCATCAAATAAATGAAAAGTCTCAGGGATGTCATGTAAAAATGAATCCGCTACTGCATTTCCCTGGACAAGGAACCCAGGCAAGTTAGAATGAGAGTGAATGTGAAAAACAAAACACCGATTGATGCGTAACTGAAGCAGAGCCTGCAAAGAGGAAAACAAGTCATACAGTTCCTTGTCCATTGAGGGTGCAAGATAGGAGAAAGGCAAATGTAACAGTAGTCGAAATACATACTGTGTCCACTATCAAGTTAAAGTCCTGGTGAGCAAATATTTGAAAGGCGAGAATAACAGCAGCAAGTTCTGACCATTGAGCAGAGGAATGAGAAGATGTAAATTGAGGAACCCAGTTACCACCTTCGTCTTGCCAGGTAACAACGCCCTTGCTTGGTGAGCCATCTGTGAACACGGTAGTCGCTGCAGGCAATGGATGATCTGCAAAGCAAGTGGTTAAGGTATAGGGAACAAGAGACAGCAAAGTTATACGCTTGTCCTTTGGAGGATTAGGAATGACTTTGCCAATGAAGTCGGCGCATGCAATTTGAAAATCGACCGAAGTCTGTAGAAGACGTTCGGCGTCCCCCTGCCTGAAAGGGAAATAAACACAGTCAATATCAGAACCAATTAACTGAATACAACGAGAACGGGCCTTAGAAAACAGGTCTGCCACAGCTGTGACAGATGGATAGAGTTTGCGAGGAGGTGTGTGAGGAAGATGCAACCATTCAATTATGGCAATCCTTTCAGATGTGACAGGAGCATACAGGATGGCTGTAGGGAGTGAAGGAGTGGATAAAATTGCACATGAAAGACGAGAAGAGTTTGGAGGTAGTCGATCGACGGCTCAAAGTTTAAGGCGGTGAGAAACAAGTTGAAACTCTTGCTTCATTGGCTCTGTAACAGGAATGACGTCCGCTGGTGATGTATGACCAGAGAGAGCATTGAATAGTGGAAGAAGTTCTTTCGTGGTGAGAGCCAGGAAAGGTCTGGCCCAATTAATATTTCCTAGTAGGCTTTGTAATTGTACTAAGGTCAGAGTAGATGGAATGTTTAGTTGACGAAGCTTTGGTATTGATGCTTGTTGTGAAAGTTTATGTCCCAAATATTGGTATGGTGGAACAGTCTGTATCTTCTCAGGAGATATGCAAAGGCCATATGCAGTAAGTTGAGAGGCAAGGAAGTCCATGTGAGAAGAGGTAATACATTTGCCAGCTACCAAAATATCATCCATGTAATGGTAAACAGTCAATTGAGGATACTTTTTTCTAAATGGTTCAAGGGCTGCAGCTACAAAAACCTGACACAAACAGGGGCTGTTTCGCATTCCCTGGGGCAGAGAGACCCATTCAAAATGATGGGTTGGTTGAGAGTTATTATAGACAGACACAGTAAAAGCAAATTTTTCACAATCTTGTGGGTGCAAGGGGATGGAAAAGAAACAGTCCTTCAAGTCAATGACTCACAGGTCATAGTCCTCAGGTATCAAGTTTGGATTAGGCATTCCACATTGAAGGGGACCCATTACCTGCATACGTTCATTGACTTTTCTACGGTCTTGAAGCAATCTCCATTTTCCTGATTTCTTTTTAATGACAAATATAGGCGTGTTCCAAGTGCTGGTACTAGGTCTAATATGTCCAAGGGTAAGCTGCTCTTCTATCAAGGCCTCCACTGCCCGGAGCTTCTGAAGTGACATAGGCCACTGCTCAACCCAAACTGGTGTCAAATCTGTCCATTTAATAGGAAGAGCATGTAGTGGCGCACACGGGGAGGCCCTTAGGATAAATTTGTATGTATGACAGCTCCCAACTGAGACAATAAGTCTCTGCCCCATAATGTGATAGGAATGTCCATGACCAATGGCTTCAATTGCATAGCTTTGTCCTCTGATTGAAAAATGATATTATGGGCACTTTGCTGTGCCGCAGTAAATCCACCTACTCCATATACTGCGGCCGCCTGCTGCAAGGGCAAAGATCTTGGCCAGTCCTTCCTTGATATAACAGTTACGTCCGCGCCAGAATCTAGCAAGCCGCGAATAGCATGGCCTGCCATAGTAATAGTTAGTATAGGCCTCTCTTCTGACAAAGCAATAGTAGCCATAAGCAAGTTTTCAGGCACTTTCATGGGGGAAGCAGACTGTCCATTAGATACGTCTGGAAGCAGAAACAGTTTACCAATTCCCATTCCAGCAGGGAGATGTAGGGGAATGTTGGACCAGACATGAATCATGAATGTACTGAAGTCAGAGGGAAAAAACATTCCAGGGACGATGTCCAAATTGGGGGCAAATGGCAATAAAAGTCCCATGAATCCCTGTGGAATGGACACAGGAATACTAACTGGGACTGGCGATGGTAGCCCTGGAAGATTCAGAAAGACAGACTCAGCTACTTTGACTATGATGCCTCTTTGTTCAGCTGTCTGCTCAGCATCTATAGCCCAACCCCAATTGGTTGCTTCTTTATGATTGCATATCTCTAGCCAGTCCTTAGCAAGTGGCAGGATATGATCTAAGCAGTTAGTGTCCTCCATTTTTAAAGAACTATCTGGCTGCTGTGCCCCTAATTCTTTGCCTGGGCCTGGGGCTGCCCATCCTGGCGTTTCCCTGATTCATTTGGTAGGACTGGTTATTCTGTTGTTGATTCTCAGGGCGAGAGCGGCATTGGCTAGCCCAATGATAGCCTTTCTGACAAATTGGACACTTCCTGGAGGGTCTATTGACGTGTTTTGGCGTGGAACGACACTGGCTTTTAAAATGCCCCTCCTTCCCACATGAGAAACATCGTTTACCTTGCGCTGGATTTGATTGAATGGCTTGTTGCGCTGCAGCATACATAGCCGCCTTATGAGAAATAGACCCCACATTTTGACAGACCCTTAGCATATCCTGAATAGTGGTTTCTGGATTGCTATAAATGGGAGTCAGTGCCTTGCAGCAGTCATCATTAGCATTTTCAAAAGCCAGCTGTTTTTGGAGCATAGTACGTGCCTTATGGTTGTCAACTTGCCTTTCTATCGCTGTAATCAGGTGACTAACAAAGTCAGAGAATGATTCTTTGGGGCCTTGCCGAATGGTGGTAAACCCAGGCGATGGCCCCTCAGTAGACACTGGCAACTTGGCCCATGCTTTTTTCATAATTTTGGCAAGCTGTTCTATGGCAATATCTGAAAGGCCAAGTTGTTGGGCTGAAGTTTGAAACTGCCCATTACCAAGAAGTTGATCCCTGGTAACCCTGTTTATGGCTGGTTGGTTTGAGTGGGCATTTTGTTCAGCTTGGTATGTTGCCAAATGTCGCACTTCATCCAAAATTAACAGCGACTGAGCTGGAGGCAGCAAGGAATGTACAACCAATTTCCAATCATTTGGTGTCAGCTTCTGTTCTGCTAAATTGTCCAGCAAGGCTTTGGTGTAGGGTGCATAAGGGCCATATTCTTTAACAGCCTGCAACAAGTCCTTAATCAATTTCATTGGGATTGGTTCATATCGGTCCGGGACCACAGCCGCCCCAGGAAGGGCAGCTTGGCCCCCTGCAGCAGCAACTGGAGCGACAGCAGGGGTCCCTCGGATGATAGGAAATGCAGAAATCATTGGGTGCGCTGTATCCCCAGAGTCAATTAGCGCAGCAGACAGAGAAGCTGCTATGGGGGTGACCACGTGGGTTGTTCTTAAAGGAGCATTGTCGTCATCTGGTGGAAATAAATCAGGGCTGCCAGAATCAGCATTATCCAGTCTATCAGGAGGCTTCTTCCTACTGTGGCAGGAATCATATTGAGGAGGCAATGGAGGTGCAGAAGGCAATAGGGACGCACTAGGTGCTGGAGGTAGTATCTGTGGCAAAGGAGGGTACATTGATGTGGCCCCACATTCCAATTGTTGATTAAAAAGGATATTTCTCGGTGTTAAATGTTTAAGAGAAGCACACACTTTGCACCAAGTAAAAAGAATGTGTCAAGTAATCTTTGGGTTGTTTTGAAATGTGCTCCCAACTTTCATCCATGTCTCTGAGTCAAGGGTTCCACTCTCAGGGACCCATGGACAGCATGCATCTATGGCTGAAACTAAGTCTCCCACCTCCTGCCTTATTACAGGGTGACCATTGCTTGTAATTAAATAGAAAAGTTCATCTGCAAAAGTCTTCTGGTCATGGGATAACGTTGTGCCCATGATTGTATATGTATCTTATTTAGACCAGTTCCTACTCACCCTGTGGGACCCTTAAAAAGGGTAACTTAGCGCGCTTGAGCTCGTGCAGAGTGAGGTGGTAGAGCAGAACACAAGTACCGTCGTTCTGTGGTCGTAAATGAAGATTGATGGCCCTTTTCTTATGTTCGATCACACGGGAGCACCACTTGTCCGAGTCCTGCTCGGAAATGTGTGAGGTGCTGTAAAGTAAATGACTAGAAGCACACAGAAAACTTTTTAGCTCTTGCCAGCATGGCTGGGAGAAGGCTGTCTGTGTCTCCAGCAGCTCCTTTGTTCTCTCTCAGCCACACTGTCTGAGAGTGATTTATTGCCTCCATAAAAATGCCTCTTGCCTCAGATTACAGTCTGTTGCATAGTTTCTAGGCATACATATACCCGCCTACCAACCTACATCACACAAGAGGAAATGAGGAAATACTTCTTCCTGCTGCCTTAAGGACAGGCCCACAAGGAACACAGACATATGAAAAGATACATAGACTTATAGTAAGCTCTCTGTTCTGCCCCATAAGCAGAATCATTTTCCCATACCTCAATTCTAGTCAAACCCTCTCCTTCTATTTCTGAGTAAGCTGGCTGGATAGGTCAGTGGTTTAAATATCTGGTTGCAGAACCAGAGGTTCCTTGCTGAGTCTCCCATGGGTAAGGTCAGCTTGTGTGGCTCTTGAGGAACTGCAGGGTCCCAGAAGTAGGGTATCGAGAATGACTTTTGATTATTCTCTACCTAGAAACCCCCCCAAAAAGGGCTGCCATGAGTCAGAATTAACTTGATGGCCCATGATTAAAACTATTTTAGATTCATTCATTCGTTTAGTCGTGCCCGACTCTTTGTGACCCCATGGACCAGAGCATGCCAGGCCCTCCTATCTTCCACTGCCTCCTGGAGTTGGGTCAGATTCATTCTGGTAGCTTCGATGACACTGTCCAACCATCTCATCCTCAGTCATCCCCTTCTCTTCTTGCCTTCACACTTTCCCAACATCAAGGTCTTTTCCAGGGAGTCCTCTCTTCTCATGAGATGGCCAAAGTATTGGAACCTCAGCTTCAGGATCTGTCCTTCCAGCGAGCACTCAGGGTTGATTTCCTTTAGAATTGATAGGTTTGGTTGTTGTGGGTTTTTCGGGCTTCTTGGCCGTGTCCTCTGAAGACGCTGGCCACAGAGACTGGCGAAACGTTAGGAAGAACCACCTTCAGAACACGGCCAAGAATCCTGAAAAACCCACAACAACCAGTAGATCCCGGCCGTGAAAGCCTTCGCGAATTTATTGATAGGTTTGTTCTCCTTGCAGTCCAGGGGACTCTCAAGAGCCTCCTCCAGCACCACAATTCAAAGGCATCAATTCTTCGGCGGTCAGCGTTCTTTATGGTCCAGTGGTTAATATTTTCAACTATATTATCCCACCACTGTCCATTTGGAAGTATAAATTCAGGCAAGGGGAGTCCATGCTATTTTCACAATACAGCTAATTTTTCAAATGTTGCCAGTAAAGCCTTCAGGAGACATATGCCTTCTTTTTTCTCTTTTAGGTAACAAACACGATGGCCAGAATTATACAGAGCCACTTCTTCTGGACGTGAAAAGAGTGTGAAGTGTGAAGCCGGAAAGAAAAGCTTAGAAAAACCCATGAGCTAGAGGAGAAACGGCTTAAATGCCCGAAGTGTGAAGACAGCTTCAGACCAGTGCTTCTACTTCAGTTTAAAGAACTCACCCTGGGGAGAAAACATACAAAAACATGGAATGTGAAAAGAGTTTCAGCGGGAGAAGGAATCAGCATTCACATCAAAGGCCCCACACTGCGGAGAAACCACATAAATGCATGGAATGTGGAAAGAGCTTTCGTCAGAGTGGTCAGTTTAGGGTACATCAAAGGACCCACACTGGGGAGAAACCATATAAATGCATGGAATGTGGAAAGAGCTTTAGTCAGAGTTGTGAACTTAAGGTACATCAGAGAACCCACACTGGGGAGAAACCATATAAATGCATGGAATGTGGAAAGAGCTTTACTCAGAGTGGTCAGCTTATGGCACATCAAAGGACTCACACAGGGGAGAAACCGTATAAATGCATGGAATGTGGAAAGAGCTTTAGTCAGAGTGGTCACCTTAGGGTACATCAACGGACCCACACTGGGGAGAAACCACATAAATGCATGGATTGTGGAAAGAGCTTTAGTCACAGTTGTCTGCTTAGGTTACATCAAAGGACCCACACTGGGGAGAAACCACATAAATGCATGGAATGTGGAAACAGCTTTAGTCACAGTGCTGCCCTTAGGTCACATCAAAGGACTCACACTGGGGAGAAACCACATAAATGCATGGAATGTGGAAAGAGCTTTAGTCAGAGTAGTAATCTTAAGTCACATCACAGGACCCACACTGGGGAGAAACCACATAAATGCATGGAATGTGGAAAGAGCTTTAGTCAGAGTGGTCACCTTACGGTACATCAAAGGACACACACTGGGGAGAAACCACATAAATGCATGGAATGTGAAAACAGCTTTAGTCACAGTGCTGCCCTTAGGTCACATCAAAGGACTCACACTGGGGAGAAACCACATAAATGCATGGAATGTGGAAAGGGCTTTAGTCGGAATGGTGAACTTAGGTTACATCAAAGGACCCACACGGGGGAGAAGCCATATAAATGCATGGAATGTGGAAAGAGCTTTAGTCAGAGTGGTCATCTTAGGGTACATCAAAGGACCCACACTGGGGAGAAACCACATAAATGCATGAAATGTGGAAAGAGCTTTCGTCATAGTAGTCATCTTAGGGTACATAAAAGGACCCACACTGGGGTCAAAATGCTGACGTAATGTAAAACAAAGAGAAAGGAGAAGAAATGGAGTACATTTTGAAGTGCCTCTTGTGAAGTGTTTTACTTCCATCATTAATTAACAGAAATATCACAAAATAGACATAGAACCTTATGCTAAATAAAAGAAAATAAGCATATATTGTGCAACAGAACCTTTTACAAAATTAGTGTAAATAGAGAAAAGGATGGATGTTCTAAGGCTAACTGATGAAAGAAAAGCAAGTAGTGAAGAGAGAGAGCCTTCACCCTCAAAAATAATAATACAGTGGTGCCTCTTATAGCGATCACTCCGTATAGCAATGAAATCGCTTTGCGATGGACTTTTTGCCATCGCAAGCGATTGCTTTCTGATGGCCCCTATGGGGAAAATTCACTTTGCGATGACCGCAGGGAAGTGATCAACGCAAAGCCCCCTTTTTCGGCCAGCTGATCGGCAGGGTGATCTCAAGGCCCCGCTGATCAGCTGTGCTTTGTCTCTCCCCACCCCTCGCAGCTCCAGCCTCGGCAGGGAGACTGAGGCGCCACCACCACCCCGGCTCAGAAAGACCCTCTGTGCCTGCAGCAACCTTGTCTTCATAAAATATTCATGAAGAGGGCACCAATGTATTTTCTATTTTTAAAAAATATATTGTATTGAGAGTACAGTGGTGCCTCGCTTAATGATAATCCGTGCCAGGAAAATCGCCGTTAAGCAGAAACACCATAAAGCGAAAAGAAAAAACCCATTGAAACACATTGAAACCCCTTTAATGCATTTCAATGGGGTCAAAACTCACCATCCAGAGAAGATCCGTCATACGGCAGCCATTTTTGCTGCCTGTCTTGTGAGAAATCCGTCCCAGCAAACAGTGGGGAGCCACTTTTTTTTTCCAGCGGCCATTTTGTAATCACCAATCTGCTGTTCAGGGTTCGTCGTTTTGCGAAGAATTGGTTCCCGAAGCAGGAAACCGATCTTTGCAAAGCGAAAAAAACCCATTTCGAACATAGTTTTGCGATCGCTTCTGCAATCACAAAAAGATCATCGTAATGCGGTTTTCTCGTTATACGAGGCAAACGAGGCACCACTGTATACTGCTTTGTAATGGCAGGGATTGTTGGAAGAAGTGGAAATTTTGGTTTTTCAAGCTCTGGACTCTTCAGGCCCTGGGCTGCACTGGGTCAGAGGTGACCAAATCCTTTGATCCTTAACCTCTGAGCTTCTTGGAGGCTGGGAAACTCAACCCTTGGGAAGATTTGGTTTTGCTGACTAATGCAGAACAAAGAGATATAAATATTGGGAGAGTCCTCCCACAAACTGTTATTAGAAAGGAACTGAGAACCGTAGATTTTTGGTTTCATGGAGTACAACAGACGATGGAACTGATGCCAGGTGAAAGTCCTTGGAAGAGTGGAAAGATAACCATGTGGCAGTGACAGCCGGCAATGGATTTTACACACGGCTGGGTGAGAACAAAATTTTCTCTGTGTTAACACACTTACAGCCAAATAGTGGTTTTAAACTTTCTATATATATATTTGTAAAGTTTAAATACTTTTGCATGTTTGTTGTGGGTTTTTCAGGCTCTTTGGCCCTGTTCTGAAGGTTGTTCTTCCTTCGCCAGTCTCTGTGGCCGGCATCTTCAGAGGACAGGAGTCAGAACTCTTTGCTCTGGTGCAATTCCGTCTCCTGTCCTCTGAAGATGCCGGCCACAGAGACTGGTGAAATGTTAGGAAGAACAACCTTCAGGACATGGCCAAAGAGCCTGAAAAACCCACAACAACTACCAACAACTATGGGGTAAAAATCCAATAAATAAATAAACATAAAATACAGTATGAGATATACAGGAAAAGGGGAAACCAAGAGGAGATTCAGACAATTTCCTGAGAATACTTTTTAACCCAAAATCATCACAACCAAACCTCACACAAGACTCCACCCCCCCACACACACAGTTTTCCTAGTGTAGGAAATGGGCAGCCCGTCTCCCCAGGGGCTCCCCTGCCCCCATTGCTATGGGGGGGAATGGAGGGTCAGGATTCAGGTCAGGGCCTGGTTCCTGTGCCGGGAAATTCCCTCCATTGCAGGGGCATCAGCAGCCGCCTTGGCTGCCAGATGGGCAGCATAGAAATGAAGTATCATTATCATTAACAACAACATTCCCAGCTATCTTCCAACCTACCCACTCCTGCTTTTCCCTCCGACTTCACTCACAACCCTAGCAGGAGCTGGGAGGGACGCAGGTGGTGGGGTCTTGTGGCTGGCTCCCCCTCTAATGTCGTGTTGCCTGGGTTGGTCTGGAATGGATGCTTCAGAGCCATTGGCTTTACAAAAGGCCTGCCTCCCACCCACCCCCAGATGCAAAGGCTGAAATGATCCCTGTGAGGAGGGACTCTTTCTGGGTTGCATTTCTCTTTTTACTTTCTCCAGCCCTCCATATAGGAGGGACGAGTCTTCTTCTTCTTCTGTCTCTTCCCAAAGCCCCCTCCGTCCGTCCGTCAAGAAGAGCCTCCAACATCAGAGGCTGCTGGAGAGGTGGTTCGTCTTCGGAAACAAGGAGCCAGACTTTGGGAAACGGGCTGGCCCTGGAGGGGGCCTTCAGGACCTGACCCCCAGAAAGGGCTCTTCTTGGAAGCCAGGAGAAAAGTTTCCAGCAAAGATCCCCTTTCTTGGGGGGACCAGAGGAACCGGCTGGCAGGATCTACCCCTCCAGGGCTGGGCAGGGGGGGTGAGGGGGAAAGGGGCAGAGGCTGCCTGGCCGGAGGGCAGACAAAGGGGCCTGGATCTAGCCCCCTTCACTCCCAGCCAACCCCCTATCTTCTCCCCACCTCCAAGCCCCATTTCTCTGGGACCCCTCCTATGCCCCCAGCCCCTACACAGGAACTTTGCCTGAGGATCCAGACGGAGGTGGGCAATGGCCGGGGGGAGAGAGGAGAGAGAAGGGGGGTGTCCCTAGAAAGATATTCCCCCAAAGGGGAGAAATATACCTCCCACTCCTCCAGGGGTCAGGGGGAGCTCTCCATTCCTCGTCTCCTCCTGGAGGGAGGGGGATCTTTAGTGGGGCTTCTTTGTGTTTATGTGTGTTGTGTGTTTGTGTTGGGAAAGAGAGATGGGAAGTCAGGGTGGGGGTGAGATCCTGATACTTTGAAGGGGCAGGAGGGACCCCTCAAGAAAGGTGCCTGGGCCCTGTGTGTGTGTGTGTGTTTGTGTGTTTTTCTTGGTGAGTCCACTCAGGCTTGTGGTTGTTTCTCCCCCCCTTCTCCATCCAAAGTCTGTGTATACCCCCCCAACCCCTTTTGTTCCATAACTTCTCACGGTCCAAGCGCTGAGAAAATAAGAACTGAACTTGTGGCACAAATAAAAGCCAACAACGATATTGTAATAGCCTCCCTCAAACCTCAAAGGGTGGTTGCTACTTATCTTTAAAACTCTGCTGCCACCAACTTCTCCTTAAAATCAACAGAAGGACAAGTATAACTTTGAAAACAAAAACTGGTTTTTCTTATCTGGGAAATGAAATCAGCAGTTTCTCCCGCCTCTTTCAAATTCTGGGGTTTCTTGTCTTTGACCAAATACTTTAATTCACCATGTAAGAGAAAATAAAACTGTTCCAACCCCATAACATTCTTCAGATCCTGTACTGTCTGAACTCCCTCTTGTACTAGCCATTTGTCTAGATACCTAGCCAAGTTTGCCCCTAACTGTGAGTAAGACTCCTCAGGTTTCTTAGTTAGAGACCTAAATTTTTGTCTCAGGTGTTCTGAGTTTATGCCATACCTGGCAAAAACTAATTTTTTGTATTCTTCATAATTTTTTATTAATTCAATGGGCATTTCTGCATAGATCTCAGCGAGACCTCCACTAATTTGGGACCTCAGAATAATCATCTTTTCAGAATCCCTCACAAAAAAATCCGCACATGTTCTTTCAAATAAAGTCAAAAATGCTTCTGGACAATCTCCTTTTCTAAAAGTTGGGAATTTCTTTAGGTCTGCTTTAGATAACTGACCCCCTTCAGAGTTGGAATCCCTATTATTATTATTGTTTTGATTTAACAATTCAATTCTCCGGAGTTCAAAAGCCATCCTCTCTTTCTCTAGTCTTTCTTCCCTCTCCATTTTTTCTTTCTCCATTTGAGCCTCCCTTTCCATCTTCTCTTTCTCTAACTGTAAGGCTCTTTCCTGCATCTCTAGCTCCTTCAACCTGTATTCATGTGCTTGAACCAATTCCAACTTTCTGAATTCTGCTAAGTCTTCTCTTGAGGACTCTCCCTCTTGAGCTGAGGTAAATCTTTCCTCCACATCACCAATCTCACTATCTGACTTGGCTGCCATTTCATACAGCCTCCGTTCAGCTTTCTTTCCCCTGGTCAAGGGCATTTTTTTTCCCAAAGGCTTCTGTTCCCACTTACAAGCCTTCATTTTAAAACGTCCACTTTTTTCCTGTCAGTAAGTCTGCTATAAAGTTGCTGCTCCACCAGCACTGGCAAGCTAGCTACTGTAACCAGGCTTCAGCCTCCAGCTAGGCCTCCCGCCAAAACAGAGTTTTCCTTTCTCTGCCTCAGGCACAAAATCTTAAATACACAGTTTAACCCTATCCCAGGTTTAGCTGTTTTCACTGAGTCCCCTCAGCTTCACTGCCCTTGGCTCCGCTCTGTCCCTTCAGAGTTCTCCTTCAACTCAGGACAAGCTAGCCAAACACCACAGCATTTGCTTTGGGCAACTCTTCACACAGAAATGGTCACCACAGAGCTTCCCTGTCTTAGTCCCCAATCTGAGCTCCCGTGCCCTTCTACTAGATTTGCTCCCCGTGAGACAAGTCCTAGAAGGTTACCCACACGTTCACACAGATGTCCCTGACTAAAGACCCCTGCTCTGGGCACCTTTCCAGACAAGGCTTCACTGGATCTTCGTATCCCACCGGCTGGACACCAATTTATTGTAACAGCCTCCCTCAAACTTCAAAGGGTGGTTGCTACTTATCTTTAAAACTCTGCTGCCACCAACAACTTCTTACAATCAACATAAGGACAAGTATAACTTTGAAAACAAAAACTGGTTTATTGCTTACAGGAAATAAAAGAATGGTAAATCACTTGTAATGAATCAATAAGTCAATCACTCTTAATAATTCACTGGCTCACACAGACTATTTCACACTGACAGACTCTCTCTCTCTCTATAATTGATATCACTTTAAATCCTCAGCTCAAACTCTCATCTCTAACCTCCAGTCTGCAATCTCTCTACACACACGCTTCACCCCCCTTGTTATACTAGCTCCTCCCCTTAAGTTCCACCCTCCGTCACACCATTGGTTCATGACTCATTGCCCAGCTGTGACGGACATGTGATGTTATGTCTGCCCATTACAGATATATTTTACCTTCTGTTGCAAAGGCCGGACAACTTTGGTCAGACAGAGAGTCAGATTTTCACTACATCTGGAAATAGCAAAAACATTTTTTAAAAGTAAAGTGATGCCAACAAAACATCTTCTGATTTCTTTTTAAGGTGAGGAATGTGCCCTTGGAGGGGAGGAAATAAGGCAAGACAGCTGTGTGATTCCATGAGAAGAACCCAAATTGGTCCCACTGCACATTTTGTTTGTATTTTGATTGATTGATTGTCTTATCAGGATGGGGAAGGGGTCAAAACAGTTTTTGATGCTGCATTGATTTAGGAGTCCAGGTTAAGAGATTGCTGTTTTTGCAGTGGCTCCAGAAGTGAAAGTGGTTCACAAAAATGGCCATGATAGTGTCGAGACCCTCATCGGCCACATTCAGGGTTTCTACCACAAGGAAGAATGGAGGGGGCTTGGATGCTGAGTCTCTCCATAGGAATGTGGTTCCTACCTCAGATGGGTCCTTCCATACCTGGCTCAGTACTGAGATTGACCTGGAGGAGAGGGACCAGTATCGTTGCACCATGGAGCACAACAGCCTGATGAGGGATCCTGACCCAGCTGTGGAGCAGCCTGGTAAGAACCTGGAAGGGACGAGGATGAAGGCCAGTTGAAGGTCAGTATCTCAGGGTATGTGTGTCTGGTGTACACCTGGTTGCAGAACTGTATGTGCCATCAGCCATGCAACAAACACCTTCCTGAATGGAGAAAATGATTACCTGTCTGAAGCAAATGGAACAGGATCCTGGGCTAGGACATTCAGAACGGCTCAGTGGATGGGAACACAGGAAAGGCCCTGAAAGAGGATCAGGTCATCTTTTTGGCTGTGATTGGGTTCAATAAACAATTTGAGCAGTTCCTCCTTTTCGGCAGGAACGAACAACAGAGTCTCTTCATGCATGTTTATCTCTTTATTTAACTTAACATCAGGAGACTCTACAATAACTTCAACCGGGTCAATTGGTTTAACATTTAAAGGGGACTCAGTCCAAGATAACATCAGTTCTTCCTTTAACTTCCCTTCATTCATTTTGGGGCTGGTCCAAAGCCTTCTTGATCGGTAGGTTTCCTCAGCAATGAGTAAGGGGAAGCAAAAGATGGGGAGCAGGGGGAGGAGAGAAAGGAGGTTTTGCAGACGTCCCTCCCAGTTCTGGGCGGTTGGACTCCCATGTTCCTTA
This sequence comes from Pogona vitticeps, assembly GCF_051106095.1. Classification (NCBI taxonomy): domain Eukaryota; kingdom Metazoa; phylum Chordata; class Lepidosauria; order Squamata; family Agamidae; genus Pogona; species Pogona vitticeps. The sequence goes on from NC_135798.1 coordinate 235,514, forward strand.
TCACTGACCAAAGACACATTCTCAGTAGGCTAGTTAGTTGCAAACAAGAGTAATCCAGGCAGCCTCCCTCCTTTGTTTACTGTTCAGTAAACAGTTTGAGCAGTTCCTCTTTTTCGGTGGGAATAAATAACAGTCTCTTCATGTGTGCTTAACTTTTTATTAAGTTTAACATCAGGAGAGTCCACAACAACTTCAATAGGTTCAATTGTGCCAACATCTTTGTTTAACTTTTCATTTACCTGGGGGGGGGGACCCGGAGGGGGAGCTGGTCCAAACTGCTCCTGGTCGGCAGGCTTCCTCAAGGGAGTGCTTTGGACTGCACAAATCATCCTGCAGCATGGGTGGTGGGCCCTGTCGCCTTCCGGCTTGATGTTGGTATGAATGGGTCCCGGCCGAACCCCATTCCTCCAAGGACCGTGGCCGCATGGAGAGACTACCACTATCCATTCCAGTGGATCTGGCAAAAACTCTTCAGCCTTCACCTTAGGGGGTCCGGCAATCGTTCCCCCACCTTGAAATTAGGAAAATCTTCTAGCCACTCTCGAGTCTTCACATAAGTTTCCTCTCTCTCTTTTCTTGTCTCATTATTATCCTCTTTTTCTAATCTCTGTTTTATTCATACTCTATATACTTGGGATCCCTTTCCTTCTCCTTCCTCTTCTTCTTCCCAAACTGACAGTTGCTCCACCTTCCCTGCACCTTTTTTCTCCTCCCCAGTTAGGAAAACCTCTACCCTCCCCTTTCTTCCCCCTTTGACCCCCCCACCTCTCTCTCTTCCTTAACGTTCATGTTTTTTCCCTCTTCTTTTCCACCCTCTGCTGTCTCCCCTTTCTTTTCAGTCTTTGTGGTCTGAGGGGATGGCTCACTCACTCCTTATCCCTCTATTCCTACCACTCCTTCACGCTGACCTTAGCATTTGGTCCAGGCAGGGATCAGCCCCCAGCCCCAATGGGAAACCCATCAGAAGGAAGGGCGTGCGTGCGGTTGCACTCCCACGCCAAAATCCTGTCCCTTAGTGTTCTAAGGTGCACTTTAGGAGGCCCCTTGAATCCTTGGGGAATTCAGTGAGTCAGCTCATCCAAAAACTCCAAGTTCCAGCCTTGGGAGCTGTAGTAAAATGCAGGCTACAAAGACAGACCGTTTCAGCAGTAGCATCCTCACATTGCATTTCTAAGGGAACAGGGTGTGAGAAAGGCTCACAGCACAGCTCTACAAACTGCCATCAGACAACCACGAATTCAAGCAGCTCTTCTTTATTAAAAAGCACGTTTGCAAAAGCGGGTGTCCTAACCAGGTAAGCACACCGATCAAGACAGAAAGCTCGATATTTCTTCCCTCTTCCCAGCTGCAGGGTCCTTCTCTCGTTTCTCCAGTAGTAGGTACTCCAAGGTGCCCAAACCCATCATGTGAAGTCCCGCCCCTGTTTTCATCACCCATTCCCTTCTTTAGCTAGACTCTGGACTCTTTACTTATTTTCATCCTTTTTTGGTCTGTGTTCCTCTTTTCCCAACCTCCCCCCCCGATCCTCTTTCTTACTGTTTCCTCCTCTTCTGCTTGGTGCAGTTACTTACAATAGGATCCCCTTATCCGTTTCCTCTTACCTAGTTTCTCGAGACTTCCTCAAAAATCCCTCACATCAGCAAGATCATTAACTAAGAGTTATATACCCATTATTTGCAATAGCAGCATTATGCAATCCTCCTTGCACCTACCTGCTATGTATATCAAGGGAAATTTCCTGAAATTGTGATTAATGGGGGAGTCCTTCTGAAGAGGTTGTGCTTGTCAAGTGTCAGTTTAGAACTGTACATCCCAAACTTGGGTTCCCAGAGTTTCTGGACTACAACTCCCAGAAATCCCGGCCAGCAGAGCGAGTGGTGAAGGCTTCTGGCAGTTTGAGTCCAGGAACATCTGGGGACCCCAGGCTCAGAACCACTGGCTTAGAAAGAGACGGAAGGCTGCTGGTCCAGAAAAGGAGCTTCCCTCCTTGGAACAGTAACTGGGCCCTTTCGATCACTTTGATCTCGGGAAAAGAAAGCCATCCATCAAGAGAAGAGGCAGGAGGGCAACTCCTGAGGGTGATCCATCACTCTGTGTCCTTATATTGGGTCCAGAATGACTTTCTCTGAGCCTTCTAGGAGGGAATGACTTTGAAATAGACAGTAGCACTCTCTTGATGTTTGGTTCCTGACACTTGTTGTCGCTCCTTTTGGTGTCTGATATAACTCTTAGATCTTTGTGCAGATCACTGTGTGCTGATTGAGAAATCAGCTGCACAAACTCAACAAAATGGCAGCAAGGCAGATCTCTGCATTGGAAAGAAAGATGGAGGCAAGTCCCCATCTGCATGTATTCAAAAATTGGTACGAATCATGAGATGAAGGGGATTGCAATTCTGAATAAACAGTTGGAATGTTTAAAAACCTTCTTTGCTGCTTTCTAGCTTGTTTGTCTGTGAGGGTTTCTAGGCTGGGAGTAGCTGTCAATCTGTCTAGCATTAATCAATGGTTCCCTCCATGGTTCTGAATTCAAAGAGAGACCCACCTGTCTGCTGAGAGTTCTTTTTCCTCAGAGTCTGTTAATATCTGAAGGCCTTAGGAATGGACCTCAACAGATGGGAAACCCTGATATCTGAGCTTTCAACCTGGGAGCAGGCGGTGCATCACCAATTTGAGGAGACCCTCATCCAGCAGGCCGAGGCAAAGAGGCAGTCCGGAATCCAGCAAAATCAGGGAGCTGGACAGGGGACAGACTGCATTTGTCTCCAGTGTGGAAGGGATGGTCACTCTCGAAATGGCCTTCTCAGCCACACTAGACGCTGTTCCAGGTCCTCCATACAGAGCATGTTTCCATAGTCCATCAAGACTGAAGGATGCCTAATCTGAAAAATCTGTTAATATCAGTTGATGGTGGTTGGTAAAAAAATGTCTGTGAAAATACACAAGAAGCAGAGTGGTTAAATGCAGTCATATTCATTATTACTTTTTTGTTCATATAGTCACACTCGTAAGTAAATGAAACATCTTAATACTACTAATGTATCAGAGTGAGTCACAGAGACTGTAAGTGACAGTAAATGAGAGAAGGATAAATTATCTGAGGAACTAGCAGCTATTATACTCTGTGAATGTCTGCACGTCCACTGTGCAGCTGAACAAAAAATTCAAAACTCAGCAACAGCTTCTGGGCCCAGATTCCAGAGATGACAGATGCCACAGATCCCAGACCAGAAAAGACCACAGACCAAAGAAGCAGATACTTTTCAAAGTGCTAAATGTCCATCCTCATGTTTTTATCAAAAACATATGGTGTCATTCTGTCTCCAGGAGGAATGTTTACAACAGTACCCTAAAATAACAAAGGCCATAAATGACTGCATGTAGGTCTACCATTACCGAAAAGCCAATGAATATTTGGAATGTTCTGCTTGTGAATTGGATATTTCATTCTACACTTCATCCTGTTTCCATGTGTCAGAGAAAGTGGATGTGTCCACGAAAGAAATCCTGGCCAGCAGAGGTGGTCGTGAAGGCTTCTGGGAGTTGTAGTCCAAGAACATCTGGAGGCCCAAGGCTGGGGACCACTGCTCTGAAGCAGTTGCAGATGTCAGAAATCACAAAATAAGAGCTACAAAAAACGACAGCGTTAGGAACAGCATACATACTGTGTCAATATTTAACAGACACTTAGGTTTTTTGTTCTGACTAGATCAGACAGAAAACTCTTTAGTCTCTCTAGATTGAAAGTGAGGACCAAAGTCCAGCTGAAATGCATGTGGGACCTCTTCGCCGATGATGCAGCCATTGTTGCCCACTCTGCTGAAGACCTCCAACAACTCATGAATCATTTCAGCAAGGCCTGCCAAGACTTTGGACTAACGATCAGCCTGAAGAAAACACAAGTCATGGGCCAGGGAGTGGACTCACCTCCCTGTATTACCATCTCTAAACAAAAATTGGAAGTTGTTCATGATTTCGTGTACCTTGGCTCAAGGATCTATGACACACTCTCTCTAGATATTGAGCTGGATAAACGCATTGGCAAAGCAGCCACCATGTTCTCTAGACTCACAAAGAGAGTATTGCTCAATAAGAAGCTGACGGCACATACCAAGATCCAGGTCTATAGAGCCTGTGCCCTGAGCACACTCCTGTGCAGAAGTCAGTCCTGGACCCTTCGTGCACAGCAGGAGAGGAAGCTGATCTCTTTCGACATGCATTGTGGGAATGATCTGCTTGGAAACCAATCCGTAGGAGGAAAGACTGAAAAAAACTGAGCTTGTTTAGCCTTGAGAAAAGAACACTGAGGGGAGATCTGTTAGCACTTTTCAAACACTTGAAAGGCTTTCATTAAGAGGAGGATCAGGACTTGTTTCCCATCAACCGAAAGTGGAGGACACGCAGCCGTGTTCGTCGTCGTTTAGTCGTTTAGTCGTGTCCGACTCTTCGTGACCCCATGGACCAGAGCACGCCAGGCCCTCCTATCTTCCACTGCCTCCCGGAGTTCTGTCAACTTCATGTTGGTTGCTTCGCATACACTGTCTAGCCATCTCATCCTCGGTCGTCCCCTTCTCCTCTTGCCGTCACACTTTCCTAACATCAAGGTCTTTTCCAAGGAGTCTTCTCTTCTCATCAGATGGCCAAAGTACTGGAGCCTCATCTTCAGGATCTGTCCTTCCAGTGAACACTCAGGGTTGATTTCCTTCAGAATGGATAGGTTTGATCTCCTTGCAGTCCAGGGGATTCTCAAGAGTCTCCTCCAGCACCACAATTCAAAGGCATCAATTCTTCGGCGGTCTGCTTTCTTTATGGTCCAGCTCTCACATCCATACATCACGACAGGAAAAACCATAGCTTTGACTATTCGGACTTTTGTTGGCAAGGTGATGTCTCTGCTTTTTAAGATGTTGTCAAGGTTTGTCATTGCTTTCCTCCCAAGAAGCAGGCATCTTTCAATTTCGTGGCTGCTGTCTCCATCTGCAGTGATCATGGAGCCCAGGAAAATAAAATCTGTCACTGCCTCCATGTCTTCCCCTTCTGTTTCCCAGGAAGTGATGGGACCAGTGGCCATGAGCTTAGTTTTTTTGATGTTGAGTTTCAGACCATTTTTTGCACTCTCCTCTTTCACCCTCATTACAAGGTTCTTTAATTCCTCCTCACTTTCTGCCATCAGAGTGGTATCATCTGCATATCTGAGATTATTGATATTTCTTCCGGCGATCTTAATTCCGGCTTGGGATTCCTCCAGTCCAGCCTTCCGCATGATGTATTCTGCATATAAGTTGAATAAGCTGGGGTACAATATACATCCTTGTCGTACTCCTTTCCCAATTTTGAACCAATCAGTTGTTCCATATCCAGTTCTAACTGTGGCTTCCTGTCCCACATATAGGTTTCTCAGGAGACAGACAAGGTGATCAGGCACTCCCATTTCTTTAAGGACTTGCCATAGTTTGCTGTGGTCCACACAGTCAAAGGCTTTTGCATAGTCAATGAAGCAGAAGTAGATATTTTTCTGGAACTCTCTGGCTTTCTCCATAATCCAGCACATGTTAGCAATTTGGTTTCGAGTTCCTCTGCCACTTCGGAATCCAGCTTGTACTTCTGGGAGTTCTCGGTCCACAATCTGCTGAAGCCTACCTTGGAGGATTTTGAGCATAACCTTGCTAGCGTGTGAAATGAGTGCAATTGTGCGGTAGTTGGAGCATTCTTTGGCACTGCCTTTCTTTGGGATTGGGATGTAGACTGATCTTTTCCAATCCTCTGGCCACTGTTGAGTTTTCCAAACTTTCTGGCATATAGAATGTAGCACTTTAACAGCATCATCTTTTAAGATTTTAAATAGTTCCACTGGAATGCCATCACCTCCACTGGCCTTGTTGTTAGCCAGGCTTTCTAAGGCCCACTTGACTTCACTCTCCAGGATGTCTGGCTCAAGGTCAGCAACTATATTGTCTGGGTTGTCCGGGGTATCCAACTGTTTCTGATATAATTCCTCTGTGTATTCTTGCCACCTCTTCTTGATGTCTTCTGCTTCTGTTAGGTCCCTACCATTTTTGTCTTTTATCATGTTCATCTTTGCACGAAATGTTCCTCTAATATCTCCAATTTTCCTGAACAGATCTCTGGTTTTTCCTTTTCTGTTATTTTCCTCTATTTCTTTGCATTGTTCATTTAAGAAGGCTCTCTTGTCTCTCCTTGCTATTCTTTGGAAGTCTGCATTCCATTTTCTGTAACTTTCCCTATCTCCCCTGCATTTTGTTTCCCTTCTCCTCTCTGCTATTTGTAAGGCCGCGTTGGACAGCCACTTTGCTTTCTTGCATTTCCTTTTCTTTGGGATGGTTTTTGATGCTGCCTCCTGTACAATGTTACGAGCCTCTATCCAAAGTTCTTCAGGCACTTTGTCCACCAAATCGAGTTCCTTAAATCTGTTCTTTACTTCCACTGTATATTCATAAGCGATTTGGTTTAGATTATACCTGAGGAGCCCAGTGGTTTTTCCTACTCTCTTCAGTCTAAGCTTGAATTTTGCTATGAGAAGCTGATGATCAGAGTCACAATCAGCTCCGGTTCTTGTTTTTGCTGACTGTATAGAGCTTCTCCATCTTTGCCTGCAGAGAATATAGTCAATCTGATTTTGATATTGCCCATCTGGTGATTTCCATGTATAGAGTCGCCTCTTGTGTTGTTGGAAAAGAGTGTTTGTGATGACAAGCTTATTCTCTTGACAAAACTCTATTAGCCTTTGCCCTGCTTCGTTCTGAACTCCAAGGCCAAACTTCCCTGTTGTACCTTTTATCTCTTGGCTCCCTACTTTAGCATTCTAGTCCCCCATAATGAGAAGAACATCTTTCTTTGGTGTCAGTTCTAGAAGGTGTTGTAAATCTTCATAAAATTGTTCAATTTCAGTCTCCTCAGCAATGGTGGTTGGTGCATAAACTTGGATTATTGTGATGTTGAAAGGTCTGCCTTGGATTCGTATTGACATCATTCTATCATTTTTGAGATTGTATCCCATGCCGTGTTACAGGAAGCCAAATTTTGGTTGAATGGCAGCGAAAATGTCCTGTTAGAGCAGTGAGACAGTGGAACCAATGACCTCGAGAGCTGGTGAGCCTTCCAACACTGGAGGCAGTTGAGAGAAATTTAGACCACTACCTGGCAGATATCCTTTGATTTGTATTCTTGTATTGAGCAGGGAATCAGGCTTGATGAGTGGCCAAGGGATTGCCCGGCTGCTGTTCCACAGAGCCTGAAGGAAACCCATGGGTGTCCTCAGGGTGGGGGCAAGGTGAAATTTCCTCCCCCACCCCACAAGCCATTGAAAAATTCATCTGTATGCTTGCACACACTTATCTCTATGAAGAGCCATGATTGACTATGAAACAAGGGAACACATCCCAACAACTGCTGGAATCGGCTGCAGTAGACCCATGGAAAGATCCCAAGCCATTTCCCTCTTTAACAGATCATCCACCAATGAGTTCTCATTCAGTCCTTGCCGGTTTTCATCCACTTGTCAATGAAGCTTTTCCCACATCTCATTAAAGTTTAGGGTGGCTTTCCTTTGGTTGTCCCCCTTGTTTTCAAAACAAGCACCTTACAAATACCTTACATTGGAGAGTGTTGGTCTGAGAATGTAGAGGAACTGGTCTGTTTTCCATTTTGAGCTCCTTCAGCTTGGAGATGGAACGAAAGCTTTTGGGAAGAGAAACGTCCTGGAGACAACAGATGTGCTTCTCAAATGTTGCTAACAAGTGTGTCTCTATTTTAGCCATGCACACCCAAGCTTGTCATGGTGGGATACTGAACATATTGATTGATTGATTGATTGATTGATTGATTGATTGATTGATTGATTGATTGATTGATTGATTGATTGATTGATTGATTGATTGATTGATTGATTGATTGATTGATTGATTGATTGGTGGATTGTATTTTTACCCCACCTATCTGGTCACTTCACACACCTATATCACTTTTTCAACCCACAATGTCAAGAAGCTTCAGTGGGTCCAAAATGCAGCAGCTAGATTGTTGGCTTGGGCTAGTCACGGTGACCACAGGACCTCACACTTTGATCCTTTTAAATATTTGTATAGTTACCCTTGAGAGCTCTTATTGTCTTTTAATGATGTAAACCACCCTTGGGTCCTTTCTAAGGAGAAAATATTGCAACCAGAGAAACAAATACAGCAGAAATGTATTAGTAAGCTCTCATATTGATGGAAATTGTAATATATATATTTATATAAGCGGGAATCCAGACTTCACGCTTTGATTTCTCAGCCATGTTGTTATGTGCTCTAAGTAGCGGGTGCCTCTGTCGCTTATTCGGTCAAATTTTATCCACATAAGGAACCATGGAGTTTGTCTGTTGTTTCCTTTGGATCTTCTCAAATCTTACTCCTATGTGAAGTGTGTGATACAAAGGGAAATTCCCCCATCCCTGAAGATTTCAACATTTCATATGTGCTCCATTGTCACTCAAACCCTTTCCACACACCACAGACTTATAAAGTTACTCCCACGTGGTTTTTTTTTTGATGTATCCTTAAGTTTCTGCTCATGACAGGGTCTTTACGGCTAAGGCAGAACCCTTTCCTTTGCTCTAACAGAGGTTTATCCAATTCAGGTACCAGTATGCAGACAAACAATGAAACAAGAGTCCATTAAAGTAAAGAAAAAATTGTATTATAGCCGTAGTCATACAGAGTTGTCTTAGTTCAGTCCGTTGGTCCTACACGATAAAGCATTCAGTATCAGTCCATTTCCCATAGCATACATCCAGAGTCCATAGCAATATCCAGCATCATAAATCAGTTCTGCAGAGTAGCTCCTTCATCTCGCCTTGTTCAACCCAAAAAAGTGCTCAGAGGCTGTTAAATTTATTGCCCCTAGTGGCCAATCAGAGATTAGCTTCTCCAGCATTTTGTTTCCACAGCTGGGTTAAATCAAACTGGTCAGCTAGTTACTTGCACAGCTGAAATAATTAACTGGATTCTTTCTTACAAACTTTTCACAAACTTTGTTTATCCGTTCTTACAGGGGTATTCTAGGCCTGTCAGGTCAGATGGAAGCTGTTCCCACATTAAGACATAAGACATAAGAAATTTATTTGTCATTGCGCTCACAAGTGGGTGCAACGAAATGAGGTGCTCTTCCCCAAGGTAAAACTGGACAACACCACTACCAAAAAAAGTTAAAATATACACAACTCTCACCATCCAAATATAGATACCCCGTTTTCTCTCGGCAATTAAAATTCTTTGCATTTCAAAGGTTTCCTCTTTGTATGAATTCAAGGATGAATAAAAGATGACTGCTTTTATGGAAAGGCCTCCTATATTCCGTGTACAATGGATGCTCTACTTACGAACGTCCCTAGCTACGAACGATTCAACTTATGAACTGCTCCGTTCACAAAATTTTGCCTCTACTTGCATATGGAGCTTCAAGATACGAATGGGAAAAAATGTGGGGGAGGTGGGGAAAGTGCGAAATTTGAACATTCAGTTGATCATTGGCCAGCGAAGAGGCTGTTTGTCTGCAACATCGCTCGTCCAAGCGGTTAGAGAGTGGATAGGGAGAGAATCTTCAAACTGCCTGGTCCTGTACTGTACGGACTGTATTTTTTTGGCTTTTTTATGTTTTTATTTTTGGCTTTCTTTTTTTAAACAGACTGCCTATTCTGGGTGAGTACACTGTATTTACTGTACTGTACAGGGTTTTTTGCAGCGTAGTGGGGGGTAGGGCTAGGTGGGGGGTTATATTTCTGTGCCCCGATGGGTCTTGCAGTGTGGATTTAAAATGTGAAAAGTAGACTATAATATTAAAATAAAATTAAATGTGAAAATTAGACTGTAATTTTAAAATGTAAAATTATTTATTTTTGCATTCTGTGGTTTCTAGGGTTTCTGTACTGTGACCTCTCTGTTGTTTTAAAATACTGTATGTGGGTTTAAAATGTGACTCCAAAGTATTTTTTTTCCTTTGGGGATGTGTTTGCTGTAATCATGGTTGCTGGATGTTGATGCAGGCAGGCGGGCTTTAAAATGGAATTTAAAATGGAGTCTACTGTAGACTCAAGGCTTCCCCCCCACCCATTGTCTCTCTATGCTGGAATAATGGTTGCTGGATGTTGATGCAGGCAGGCTTTACAATGGAATTTAAAATTGAGTTTTAAAATTGAGTCTACTGTAGACTCAAGGCTTCCCTCCCATTGTCTTATCACTCTCTCCCTCTATGTTCTCTTTTTTTGTGATGAGGAGTTCTGTGCTGGAATAATGGTCGCTGATTGTTGGTGCAAGCAGGCTTTAAAATGCAGTTCAGACTCAAGTCCCTACCCCCTCTCCCTCTATGCTCTCTTTGTGATGAGGAGTTCTGTGCTGGAATAATGGTTGCTGGATTCTGTGGCTTCTAGGGTTTGTGCACTGTGGTGTGCTGAACAGTCATGGCTCCAAAGAGAGAACAGAGCAAAGGCAAGAAGTGCATCATCTCCATTGAAATGAAAAAGGAAATCATCAGAAAGCATGAAGATGGCATGCGTGTGACGGAACTGGCTGCTGAATACAAGATGGGGGAAGTCAACCATCGGCACCATATTGAAGAGGAAAGATGTATCGAAAGACATTGATGTGGCAAAAGAAGTCACAATCTTATCAAAGAAAAGGCCACCCCTGATTGAAGCAGTGGAAAAACTTTTACTGGCCTGGATCAACGAGAAACAGCTGGAAGGGGATAGCATCAGTGAAGCCATGATCTGTGAAAAAGCGAGGAAGCTGCGGAGTGATTTAAAGGAAAGAAACCCCTCTGGAAGTGAGCGCAAGAAGAATTCAGAGCCAGCAGAGGGTGGTTTCAAAAGTTCCAAAAGAGAAGTGGCATCCACTGCGTTACAAGACATGGAGAAGCTGCAAGTTCTGACCATGATGCTGCAGAAGCCTTCAAGGTGGAGTTTGTGAAATTCATCAAGGAAGAGGACTACCTCCCCCAGCAAGTATTCAACTGCGACAAGGAAGGAAGAGAAAATGCAGGGCCACAAACCCATGAAGGACAGATTGACCCTTTTGCTCTGTGCCAGCGCCACCAGCGATCTGAAAATCAAGCCTCTGCTAGTGTACCACTCCCAGACTCCTTGCCCATTCCAGGGAAAGTCAACAAGGCCACACTGCCTGTCATGTGGAGGGCCAACGCATGAGCTTGGATGACAAGGCAGCTGTTCATGGAATGGCTCTATGAAGTCTTTGCACCCGCTGTCAAGAAGTATCTTTTGGACAACCAGCTTCCTGATAGGTGCCTTCTGCTGATGGACAACGCCCTGGCACACACCCCATTCTTGGTGGATGATATTGACAAGGATTTCATCAGGGTCAATTTCCTGTCCCCCAACACAACACCTCTTCTGCAGCCCATGGACCAGCAAGTGATCAGCAACTTCAAGAAGCTGTACACAAAGGCACTCTTCACCAGGTGCTTCAATATCATCAAGGAAACATCCTTGACCCTGAAAGAGTTCTGGAGGACACATTTCAATGTCCTCCACAGCATCAGACTCCTCGACAAGGCCTGGCAAGATGTCACAACTAGGACCTTGAACTCGGCCTGGAAGAAACTGTGGCCAGAATGTGCCACAAACAGTGGCACTGAGGGAACTGATTCACAGGTGGTGAGGGACATTGTCTCGTGGGTGAAGGCATGGGCTTGGATGTTGATGAAGAGGATGTAGAGGAGCTGGTTGAAGACCACGAAGAAGAGTTGAGCACAGAAGAACTTGCAGAACTGCAAACCAAGCAGCAGAAGGCTTTTGTGGAGGACCTTTCCACTGAGGAAGAGGCACCACAGGTTAGGAGTGAGGAGATCAAATCCATCTCCAAGAGCTGGACCAAGTGCCAGGAATTCTTTGAGAGGCACCACCGAATGAGGACTGTGATAGGAAGAGTTTTGGACATGATGAATGACAAGGTGGTCAGCCATTTCAGAAAGATTCTTCAGCACAGGATGAAACAGAGAAAATTGGACAGATTCTTCACCAGGATGGAGCCTGCAGCCAAGAGACAGTGACAAGGAACCCCTGGAGAAGATGCTTGGTTCATGTTAAAATGTGTTTTGTTTAAAAGTTACTGAGTTTAAAAATGTTGTTAAAATGTGTTGATTAAAAATGTGTTTTAGACTCCAAACTCTCCCCCCCATTGTCTTCTCTCTGTCTTCTCTCTTTTTGTACTTAAAAGCACAAACCTTTGTCTGAGAGATCTCTGTGCCCCAGTGATGATCTTCTTTCTTCCTTTTCTATTTTCCCCATTGTTCCCTCCCTCCCTCCTTTCCTTCAATTTTTTTTACCTAAAAGGTGCTTGGTTTGGTTGAAAAGTTGCTTTTCAAGGTGTTTTGTTTAAATGGTGTTTGTGCCCTCCCTCACTCCCTGCCTTTTTTTTTAACCTAAATCATCTTAGGTTAAATGGGGGAAAAAGAAAAAAAATTCTCCTAGTGGTAGAGTATGGATTAACCGGCTTTACATTAGTTCCTATGGAAACTAATGCCTCTACTTGCAAACGGCGCCTCTAGATAAGAACAAAAAACAGACGGAACAGATTAAATGGTTTTCAATGCATTTCTATAGGAAATTTTGTCTCTACTTACGAATGTTTCAACTAACGAACAGCATTCCAATACAGATTAAGTTCATAAGTAGAAGTTCCACTATATTTCTATCACCACTATGGCCTCTCCCCTGTATGACGTCTTTGATATCTACAGGTCAGACCTTCATTAGGATACCTGACTCCACAGGGATCCTACAAAAATTTATAGACCTCCCAGGCAAGGAGATTCTACAATTCCTCAATATTGTCACCACTGGAAGACAACTGACCCACTGGGATCCTGCCAAAAGCCCTCTCTGAGAGGTTGGTCCATCTCTCCCTTTCTTCTCCCTGATCTTTCTCCTCTCCTTTCTAACCTCTTTCTCTCCCAAATAGGAGGGTTTCTCCGATCTTCTCTCAGACTCCTTTCTGCCTCTCATGAGGTATCAAGTTCTCCCACTGTTTGGTCCAGAGATTCTCCATTCATATCCACTCCCAACCTTGTGGTAATATCCTCTCCTTCTTTAGACTTCTCCACCTTCCACTCTCTCCCTTCTTGATGGTTCCCCAAGATATATTTCTCTTCCCCCCCTCCTGTCTTATTCCTTTCTTTTTCTCCTGCACCTCTGCTGCTACCCTAATGTTCCTTTACCCAGTCGATCTTTTCCTCTGATGGACCTTCTGCTTCTCTCACTGGAACTTCCACCTTAGACACTCCAGGTTCTTTATTTCCAGACTCTCCCATCCCTTCCTTGGCCTAAACTTTTGATTCCTCACCCAGAACTATCCCTATACTCCTAGTTTTCTCTGTGACCCTTCTCCTCTATCTTTCCATTCTCCCAATGGTGTCACTTCTCTGACAGGTCATATGTTCTGTCTCTGGGGCTCCATGGGCTTCTCCCTCCTCCTCTCAGGAAAGGACGGCACTTCGGTCAGGATGGGTTCAGCCCGACTTTCTTTGTCTGACGGACAGCCAGTCACTAGGCGTTAGAACCTCATCTGGGTATCTCATAGGAAGTCTTTTAATTGTTCAAGTGATTCCAGACAATTCCAAAACTTGTTAATTCTGTACAAGTTCATTTATTTACATCATTTCTAGATTCCATACTTAAATATACTAAATCCAAAACAATATGCAAGGCAGTCTTACAGGCATGAGGAAAAAAGCTGTTGGTAGAGATCTTGAAATCCAAACATTATACAGTTATACAAAAACTGCAGGCTTACTTAAAATACATCCTTGCACCACGTAAAAAGATGCAGCAACTTACCGTATTTGCCGGCTGTGGCAACCCCAGACCTACTGGAGTATCCCACCCTGTAATTATGCTGCCACCAACCATTCCCTATAAGGAGTCACACAGACCAGGAATGGATTTTAATAAACAAAAGAACAAGGTTTATTGAAACAACAAACAGGGTAAATAAAAGGATCAGGTAAATAGGAAACTGGAACTTGGTATAGTCCCAAGCATACCCATACAACAGATTGGTTCCCACTGAACACTTTAAAGTAACGCACAGACCCTGAACCTATCAGTTCTGGCTACCTAGATAGAAACCTGAACCTATCAGGTATGTACTAACTGACAAACAGTTGTACCCAGTCTCACACACAGACTCCAACTCCCCTTCTCCACACAAGCTCCAAATATATATACAGTACAGCTCCTCCCCCCTGATGTCCCGCCTTCTACTCCCATAGGATGGAACTTTCCCTCCAAACCCATGACAGACAGGTACCATCAGTGCTGTATGTGACACCTCCCCTCTTTATAAGTTGTTTTGCGGGGGAAAAGCTAAAGTGCTTTTCTCCAAAAAAACAACCAGGATCAAAACACAAAACCAGTTATACATTATAACACAATCCCATAACCCATACTTACTCACTCTAGGTCAAACATATCACTTATGCATTTAAACATTAATATTTGCAATACATTAAGTTACCTTTATTAATACAAACCAAGCCTGTTCAATAAACAGGTACATTTAACTTTTGGTCACCAAAATATACACAGTCCATGGTTTCCTCGCCGTCTTCACTCGTCGGGTCTTCTTGACAAGGCGTCAGCAACACAGTTCATTGACCCTCTGACCACCTTCACTTCAAAGTCAAAATCTTTCAGGTTTAAAGCCCACCTCATAAGTTTACTATTATGGGTTTTCATTGTCTTTAACCACTGCAGTGGTGAGTGGTCAGTGCACAGCACAAAATGTCTTCCCCAGATGTAAGGTTTGGCCTTCTGAATCGCGTATACTATGGCCAGGCACTCCTTTTCCACGGTTGCCAAATGTCTCTCACCTTTCTGGAGTTTCCTACTCAGGTAGGACACTGGATGCTGGTCACCATTTTCATCCTCCTGGCAAAGAACTGCTCCTACCCTGCTGTTAGACGCATCGGTGTAGATGATGAACTCCCTGTCGAAGTCGGGAGCACGCAGCACTGGATACTGGACGAGCGCCTCCTTCAACCTCTGGAACGCCTCCTCACAGTCGCTGGTCCACGGGATGCGGTCATCAGTCTTCTTCCGCGTCAGATCGGTCAGCGGAGTCGCCATCTCGCTAAACCTCGGGATGAACTTTCTGTAGTAGCCCCCTGTGGCAACCCCAGACCTACTGGAGTATGCCACCCTGTATTTATGCTGCCACCAACCATTCCCTGTAAGGAGTCACACAGACCAGGAATGGATTTTACTAAATAACAGAACAAGGTTTATTGAAATAACAAACAGGGTAAATAAAAGAATCAGGTAAATAGGATAATGTAACGTGGCATAACCCCAATCACACACATACAACAGCTTGGTTCCCCCAGAACCCTTTAAGGTAACGCGCAGACCCTGAACCTATCAGTTCTGGCTACCTAAATAGAAACCTGAACCTATCAGGTATGTACTAACTGACACACAGTTGTACCCAGTCTGACACACAGACTCCCACACCTCACTCTCCACACAAGCTCCCCATATATATACAGTACAGCTCCTCCCCCCTGATGTCCCGCCTTCCACTCCCCATAGGATGGAACTTTCCCTCCAAACCCATGACAGACAGGTACCATCAGTGCTGTATGTGACACCTCCCCTCTTTATAAGTTGTTTTGCAGGGGAAAAGCTAAAGTGCTTTTCTCCAAAAAAACAACCAGGATCAAAACACAACAACAGTTATACATTATAATACAATACCATACTTACTTTAAACATTAATATTTGCAATACATTAAGTTACCTTTATTAATACAAACCAAGCCTGTTCAATTAACAGGTACATTTAACTTTTGGTCACCAAAATATACATAGTCCATGGTTTCTTCGCCGTCTTCACTCGTCGGGTGTTCTTGACAAGGCGTCAGCAACACAGTTCATTGACCCTCTGACCACCTTCACTTCAAAGTCATAATCTTGCAGGTTTAAAGCCCACCTCATAAGTTTACTATTATGGGTTTTCATTGTCTTTAACCACTGCAGTGGTGAGTGGTCAGTGCACAGAACAAAATGTCTTCCCCAGATGTAAGGCTTGGCCTTCTGAATCGCGTATACTATGGCCAGGCACTCCTTTTCCACGGTTGCCAAATGTCTCTCACCTTTCTGGAGTTTCCTACTCAGGTAGGACACTGGATGTTGGTCACCATTTTCATCCTCCTGGCAAAGAACTGCTCCTACCCCGCTGTTAGATGCATCGGTGTAGATGATGAACTCCCGGTCGAAGTCGGGAGCACGCAGCACTGGATACTGGACGAGCGCCTCCTTCAACCTCTGGAACGCCTCCTCACAGTCGCTGGTCCACGGGATGCGGTCATCAGTCTTCTTCCGCGTCAGATCGGTCAGCGGAGTCGCCATCTCGCTAAACCTCAGGATGAACTTTCTGTAGTAGCCCACCAACCCAAGAAATGATTTGACTTTTTTCTTGGTGTTGGGTCTGGGCCAATCACGAACGGCTTCTATCTTGGCCTCTAGGGGTTTTATCACTCCTCCCCCTACTATGTGACCCAAGTATTTTATTTCTGGGCTACCCAGCTGACACTTGCTTGCCTTCACTGTTAGCCCTGCTGCACTTAACCTTTGCAGCACTATCTCCAGGTGTTTCAGGTGATCTTCCCAGGTATTGCTGAAGATCCCTATATCGTCAATGTAGTCCACAGTAAAGTCACTGAGCCCTGCTAAGGTCTAGTCCATCAGCCTTTGGAATGTGGCTGGTGCATTTCTGAGACCAAAACTAAGGACTCTAAACTCATATAGACCGAAAGGGCTGCAAAATGCGGTCTTTTCCTGATCCCTGGGATCAATCCTTAATTGCCAGTAACCCTTTACTAGGTCCAACGATGAAATGAACCGACAACCCCCTATGGTTTCAATCAGGTTGTCTAGCCTGGGCATTGGGTAGGCATCAGGAGTGGTTACGTGGTTTAATTTCTGGTAATCTACACAAAACCTAATGCTCCCATCAGGCTTGTCCACCAGGACTATCGGAGAGGACCAAGGACTAGAAGAGGGGACGATTATGTTCTCCCTAAGCATCTCGTCCAGCTCCTTCCGCACCTTGTCCCTATAGGGTCCCGTCACTCGGTATGGGGATACTGCTTGCGGGGGTGCATCCCCTGTGTGGATCCGATGCATCACTCCCTTCACTATTCCCGGCTTATTCGAAAAAACCTTATGATATTTCGTGAGCAGCATTTTTAGTTCTTGCTGCTGGTCTTGGGTGAGTGCAGGACTGATCTTCACCTCATCTGGGTTGTATTTCACTTCCCCTCTACCCTCCCAGAAGGGTAATTCAGCTTCCTCACTCTCAGCTGCTTTTATCGCAAATAAAACCCTCTGTTCCCCTCTGTAGTAGGGTTTCAGGGCATTCACATGTACCACCCTCTGTGCTTGGTGTTCCTCCTGTTCTATAAGGTAGTTCAGATCCGACATCTTGGAAATGACCCTGTATGGTCCTGCCCATTTGAGCTGCAGTTTGTTCTCTTTGCAGGGCCTAAGCCAAAGCACTTCCTCCCCTGGGTTAAAGTGCCTTTCCCTGGCTTTCTGGTCATACCAGGTTTTCTGTCTGACCTTCTGAGCTTGCAGGTTTTATGCTGCTAGCTCTAGGTTTCTCTTCAGGTCATTCATTAAAGTGTCTATGTACGTCACAACATCTTGTGGGTCACCCTGGGTGATCTGCTCCCAATTTTGTTTGATTAAATCAAGTGGACCTTTTACTTTTCTCCCAAACAAAAGTTCAAACGGACTGAACCCGGTACTGGCTTGGGGCACTGATCGATAAGCAAACAAAAGGGATTGCAGCTTCTGGTCCCAATTGTTTGGATTCTCTGCCAAGTAAGCCCTAATCATGCGCATCAGAGTCCCATTGAACTTCTCCGTTAACCCATTACTTTCGGGGTGATAGGCAGTGGTTTCCTTGTGTTTAATTCCACAGATTTGCCATAACCGTTTCATGAGCTTTGATGTAAACGATGTGCCCAAATCTGTGATTATTTCTGAGGCAAATCCCATCCTGGACATACACCCCACCAAGGCATCTGCCACTCTGTTAGTTTCGATGTTAGTCAAGGGAATGGCTTCGGGGTACCTCGTGGCATGGTCCACAATGGTGAGAATGAACCGGTTCCCCCTCTTTGTGGCCTTGGGCAAAGGTCCCACAATATCCACTCCTATACATTTGAATGGGGTGTCAATCACAGGCAAAGGGCACAACTTCGCTTTGGTCCTGTCACGGTTATTCCCCTGCCTCTGACACACATCACATTGTTTACAGAACTCCTTGATCTGCCTCCCTATTTCAGGCCAGTAAAAATTTTGTGTGATTCTCTGCTGTGTTTTGTTCACCCCTAAGTGCGCAGCAAACATGTCAGAGTGCCCCCTTTGTAAGATCATGGGGCGATACTTTTCAGGTACCACTAGCTGACTTCTGATCCCATCTCCCCCTTTTGAGATATTCATCAGGGTCTCTCTATATAAAATTTCCTTTTTCTCGCGAAATCTCGCTGGGGTTTCAGGTGTTAGCTGGGTGTCTGTCACCTTTTCAAAACACTTTCGGAGAGTGGTGTCTGCCTTTTGCTCTTGGCCAAATTTGCTGTCCGTGGTTAAGGTTTCTGCCACAGCTTCGGGACTACCCTCATCTGCTTCAGCCTCGGGCTCTTCAGTACCCCCCTGAACTGTCCCCGTGGTAGCTTGTGAGCGTGTAATCACTAGCACCCGTTTCACATGTTCAGCCAGGTCATTTCCCACGAGCACGGCTGCTGGCAGAGTCGATGAAATCGCTAGCCGCCAAACTCCCCTCCAGCCTTGAAAGCTCACAGGTACCTCAGCTACTGGCAGTGAGATCACCTGCCCCTCAATCCCTGCCACCTTCAGGCTCTCATTTGGGATTATATACTTCCTAGGAATAATGTCTGGATGGCACAGGGTCACGTTCCCAGGTGTATCCCTTAGCCCCCTATACTGATGGTCAAGTATTCCTACGTCCACCCCTGCGGTCTCAAACAATTGCGAATCTGTCCTCACTAGTAAGCAGCGCTTGACCTCCACAAGAGGACCATTTTCCTCAGCCTGATCAGCAGATGTAACTGGTCCAGAGTGAGTAGCCATGGTAACAGGCTCCCTCATTGGCAAGGAGCTTTGCTCTGTCTGGACACAGAACACATCTTTTGGCTTGGTTCCACTCAAATCATGAGGCAAATTTCCCTTTAGCTGCTTTAACTTCTCACACTCTGAGATTAGATGGCCCTTTCCTTGACAGAAATAACATTTTCTGCTGTACTTGGAGTCTTTCTCATCTGGTTTTGGTTTTCCCTCCAAAATCTGAGGTCTTGGTGGTTTCATGTCTGAGGGCTTCCCTTCAACATGGGCCCCTCCCCCTTGCTGGTTTTTCCCTGGTCCCTGAGAGTACCTGCTGTAGGTTTCTTTGGGCTTACCCACAGTTTTCCCCTCAGCACCTAAGGGCTTCCTTATTTGGGAAATAAAATCTGCGATCTCTGCCGCTTCTGTCACCGATTTAGGTTTCCTCTCCCTCATATGGAACTTTAGTTCCCCATGCAGGACTGAATAAAATTGTTCCAGCGCTATCAGGTCTTTGAGCTGCTGGAAGGTCTCTGTCCCCTCCTGAGACAGCCATTTCTCTAGCAACCTCACCAGTTGGGCCCCCACTTGGGTAAAAGTCTGCTCTGGTTTTTTTGTGAGTGACCTGAATTTTTGCCTCAGCTGTTCAGCATTTATCCCATGCCGGGCAAACACCAGTTTTTTAAACTCAGCGAAGTCCTTCAGCAGTTCCACTGGCATCTCTGCATAGACTTCTGCCAGGCTGCCACTGATTAAAGATCGCATAATGGTCATCTTCTCAGTTTCCCTTACTGAGAAGTCCACAAACGCTCTTTCCACGAGGGAAAAGAACACCTCAGGGCAATCTCCCTTGTGGTACACAGGGAATTTCTTCAGGTCAGTTTTAGACAGGCTGCCTTCCCCATTCCCTGGGTTCCCCTCATTATTATTGTTATTCCTATTTCTACTCATTATTTCCATCTTCTTCAGCTCAAACGCCATTTTTTCTAACTCCAACTGTCTCTGTTTCTCTTCCCTTTCAAATGCCATTCTTTCTAACTCAAATTGTCTTTGTTTCTCCCTTTCCCTTTCCTCCATTTCCCTCACCCTCAGCTCATGCTGTTGGGCTAGGAGCATTCTTCTGAGTTCTGAGGTCAGTTCTCCCGTGCTCTCATCCTGCACTGAGCCAAATTCCTCCTCAGAACCTTGGTCTCCCTGTGGTTCTCTCACTTTCCCCATTTCTGCCATTTGGCTTCGAGTCAAGGGCATAATCCCCCCAGAACAGGCTGCCTTCAAAAGTCACGCCTCAAAATAAAACGACGACTTTTTTCCTTTTGCCTCAGAAACAGCCTTCTATAGACTGCTGCTGTCCCTCCAGCACCAACTTGCAACTGTTGCCAGGCAGAATCCACCCCCTCTGCTAGGCCTCTCAGCAGACAGGCTAGATCACTGTTACTTCACGCAGCTTTGCCTCAGCCCTTTCCCGCCACACGGGTCGCCTCAGAGCTCCCTAATCTAGTCCCCCCAATCTGAGTTTGCACGTTCTTCCACTAGCCTACCTCCCCGTGAGGTAAGCCTAGAAGATTACCTACGCGCCCTCAGATTTTCCATGACTAGACCCCCCTTGCTCTGGGCACACTTGCCAAGGCTTTGCTGGACCACTGGACAACTGGACCAGTCGTATCCCACATGCTGGACACCAATCAATGTGGCAACCCCAGACCTACTGGAGTATCCCACCCTGTAATTATGCTGCCACCAACCATTCCCTATAAGGAGTCACACAGACCAGGAATGGATTTTAATAAACAAAAGAACAAGGTTTATTGAAACAACAAACAGGGTAAATAAAAGGATCAGGTAAATAGGAAACTGGAACTTGGTATAGTCCCAAGCATACCCATACAACAGATTGGTTCCCACTGAACACTTTAAAGTAACGCACAGACCCTGAACCTATCAGTTCTGGCTACCTAGATAGAAACCTGACAAACAGTTGTACCCAGTCTGACACACAGACTCCAACTCCCCTTCTCCACACAAGCTCCAAATATATATACAGTACAGCTCCTCCCCCCTGATGTCCCGCCTTCTACTCCCATAGGATGGAACTTTCCCTCCAAACCCATGACAGACAGGTACCATCAGTGCTGTATGTGACACCGGCGTATAAGACGACCACCCCACTTGGAGGCATGTTTTTCAGGGCAAAAAAGTAGCCTTATACGCCAGCAAATAGGGTAAATTTACCTAATAAAACACTGAATTTAAAATGCAAACAATATTAAAACACTGATGCTCATAC
Organism: Pogona vitticeps; assembly: GCF_051106095.1. Taxonomy (NCBI): domain Eukaryota; kingdom Metazoa; phylum Chordata; class Lepidosauria; order Squamata; family Agamidae; genus Pogona; species Pogona vitticeps. The sequence continues at coordinate 256,935 of NC_135798.1, forward strand.
TCTAGAAACATCCTAAGAATACAATAATAAAAATAAAAAAAAACATTATTTTTCATGAAAGGCATGGAAAAATATTTAAACTTCAAAAATAAATATATATACAAAGTTTTAAAAGCACTATTTGGCTATAAGTGTATTGTTAAGAAACAGAAAATTTTATTCTCACCCAGCCGTTTGTAAAATCCATTGGTGGCTGTCAATGCCACACTGTTATCTTTCTGCTCTTCCAAGGAATCTCACCCAGCATCATGAAACCAAAGATCTATGTTTCTCCGTTCCTTTCTAATAACACTTTGTGTGAGATCTCCCCTAATATTTATATCCCTTTGTTCTGCATAAATCAGTAGAACCAAATCTTCCCAAGACTTAGATTTTCCAGCCTCTGAGAAGCTCAGATGTTAAGGATCAAAGGATTTGGTCACTTCCGACCCAATGCAGTCCAGCATCCAAAGAGACCGGAGATCGAAAAACCAACCTTTCCACTCCTTCCAACAATCCCTGCCATGACAAAGCAGTATACTCTCAATATAATAGCATAGAAACGGCTGGTTCTTCATAAATAATACTATATATGTATAGTTCTTTATAAAAAATAGGTAATACAAATTCATTGGCACCCTCTTTAAAATCCAATTACTGTTATTATTTAGGAGGATAAAGACATATAAAACAAACGACAGCTTCTCTCTCTTCACTACTTTTCTTTCATCAGTTAGCCTTTGAACATCCATCCTTTTCTCTTTTTACAGTATTTTTGTAAAAGGTTCCACTTTCCAATATATGCTTATTCTCATTTTTTTTAGCAAAAAGTTCCATGTCTATTTTGTGGTATCACTCTGTTAATGATAGAAGTAAAACACTTAATAAGTGGCATTTCAAAATGCACTCCATTTTTTCTCTTTTTCTCTCTGTTTTGCATTGAGTCAGCTTTTGATTGCTTAATCTTTCCACTGGAAACCAGCACAAAACCGAATAAGCTGCTTATGCATTTTTAATTATCAGCTCTGAATAACCCTCTTTCCACATTCCATGCATTTCTATGGTTTCTCCCCAGTGTGGGTCCTTTGATGTACCCTAAGCTGACCACTGCGACGAAAACTCCACATTCCACACATTTATGTGGTTTCTCCCCAGTGTGGGTCCTTTGATGTACCCTAAGCTGACCACTGCAACAAAAGCTCTTTCCACATTCCATCCATTTATGTGGTTTCTCCCCAGTGTGGGTCCTTTGATGTAACCTAAGGTCACCATTCTGACTAAAGCTCTTTCCACATTCCATGCATTTATATGGTTTCTCCCCAAGTGTGAGTTCTTTCATGTGACCTAAGGTTACCACTCTGACTAAAGCTCTTTCCACATTCCATGCATTTATGCGGTTTCTCCCCAGTGTGGGTCCTTTGATGTAATCTAAGCTGACCACTGCAACGAAAGCTCTTTCCACATTCCATCCATTTATGTGGTTTCTCCCCAGTGTCGGTCCTTTGATGTAACCTAAGGTCACCATTCTGACTAAAGCTCTTTCCACATTCCATGCATTTATGTGTTTTTTCCCCAGTGTGAGTTCTTTCATGTGATCTAAGATGACAACTCTGACTAAAGCTCTTTCCACATTCCATGCATTTATGCAGTTTCTCCCCAGTGTGAGTTCTTTCATGTGACCTAAGGTTACCACTCTGACTGAAGCTCTTTCCACATTCCATGCATTTATGTGGTTTTTCCTCAGTGTGAGTTCTTTGATGTGACCTAAGGTTAACACTCTGACTGAAGCTCTTTCCACATTCCATGCATTTATGTGGTTTCTCCCCAGTGTGAGTTCTTTCATGTCTCCTCAAATTACTACTTTGACTGAAGCTCTTTCCACATTCCAAACATGGATACAGTTTCTTCCCAGCATGTGTTCTTTGATGTCTACTGAGGTGACATGCAGTTACGTGGTTTCTCCCCTGCCTCTGTTCTTTCATGTGAAGTCCATGCATGGCCATTCCCATTTTCAGTTCTGTTTTCTTGATTGATTCTGAGTTCTGCCCAGGTTGCCCCAGATGGTGCTGGGCAATTCTTTTTCTCCTGTCCATCATCTGATAGATTAGAAAAAGAAGAGATACAATCACTTCCAAAATCTGCAGGAATAAGGAGCTATGTATTCCTACTCCACCTGAGTCATGGATGAGAAAGGAAAGACAGCCAAAAAGGTGAGGAAAGAGAAACAGGGAGGGGATGATGCCAGGCCGGAGGATGTTCCTCTGGCCTTAAAATTGGAAGGGCTCTTCACTGGGACCTTTTGGAGGGAGGAGTTGTGAAGGAAGGATCATTTCCTCACCCAAGTAATTACATCAAATTCAAAGCATATTAACTTTTTTCCTTCTCAATTTTCCCCCAATGATTGTACTTAAGTTTGCAGAAAATTAGAAAGGAATTTCTCAAAGTTGATTAAAGAGGAAACAAATATTTGAATTAAAGGATTTTTAAAGAAAAAATGAATAACAAATAGGGAAAGGACAGTGTTAGAAAGGAAGTGTAAAAGTGGATGAATGCAGCTAGATTATTAGACTCAATAACTGGTAAAGAGCAGTTAGTGGTAGATGCTGGGAACTGACAAAGTCTGCAGAGATTATTATTCAGAGGGCGAAGAGAAAGGACAGGTCCACGAAAAGGATGTCATGTAGAATTTATAAAATGCTATTACGGGTAGGGAATCATCAGGAATTTATGAAAACAGGATAGGAAGCAGAGAAGGTCAGGGAAATAGGTACCGAGGTAATAGAACCTTAGAACTGCAGAGCTGGAAGGGAAGTGAACTCCGAACGTCCAGCTCCAGAGTTAGGTATTCAAACCAATGTCTATGGAAAGGGGTTGTCGTGGATTGGATTATGTGGCTTAAATCTTGTACTGAGAATGGGATATGTAACAGGGAACAATGTAAAACCATTTTGGTTCTCTGTAGAAATAATTTCTGCATGCTGACAGTTTATTTTTCCAGAAGTATATGAGAACGTTTTCTTGTAGGCCTGAAGAGGACATTCCTAGATAAGAAGAATGGACATTTGTTGTGGCGTGGATGCAGATGTGCTAAGACAAACAACACCTGTTACCCATGGGAAGAGGAGAAAGCAGAGAAGAGAGAAGATAATGAGGGACTGTTTACCTGACTTCATGCTGTGATTGGATGACAGTGTGAGAGATGGAGAAAGGTGGTTCCAGCGAAGCTTGAAAATGGAACTTTTACTATGGATATTATTCCTTCATTCCTTCATTCAGTCTTTGATTCATTCTTTCATTCATTCTTGATTTTCTCTTTTATTCATTCCTATGGATTACCTTTTTGGACTATTTTTAATATTGTAGTTTTTCTAGGTCTGTTTGCCTGCTGCTCAGTGCAGGTAAAGGACTAGGCAAGATGTAGGGAAATTTAGAAGAAGGGGGGCTCTTGCCTTTTGCCTACCCTTAAATAGCTTTTTATATGTTTTTATGGATTTTTAGGATTTTTTGTGTTTTTGTATTTTAAATGGATTCATTGCTTCATTTCTATTTTGTAACACGCCTTGAAAATGGTAACTTGCTTGCTTATGCATTAAACTGACTTTATATTGTGAATCTCAATATCTTTTTTAATAAAATAATAATTATAAAAATCAATTGGTTTCTTGAACAGTGGAGCTGCCTTAGCATTACCCTGGGTGGAAATTTAGGCATTTACACTACTGAGTCCTAACCTGATTGAGCATAGTGAGTCTAATGACTACAAAGCTCATGTGTTTTTGCTGTTTGATTTTTCCTAAGGTGACAGAAGTGTTCTTTTTCACGCAGACTTGTAAGCAAGAGTTTGGGGCAGGCCTCGCGGGTGTTACCAGGACTCAACCCAGCTGAATGAGGGTGCACAAGCTTCTAATTACTCTCTGTCCGAAGGGTCTATCATTCCTTAGGGGAGCTGATCGCTTACGGGGGGAAGGGAAACATTTGATAAACCACATCTGTGAGAATAAAAGCAAAAATTTAGATTGAAATTCAGAAGGTATTTGACCCCAGCTAAATTAAGTATTACAAATTCTAAATGCTGAATATTACAGTTGTACTTCGGTTTACGAAATCAAGGTGTCCTCCGGGACATTATGTCATGAGAAAAATACATAAACCAGAACGCGGGTTGCCATAGCGATGGTGGTGGCACTACAAACCTCCAGGCGCAGGGAAACTTCCTTCACAAAGTGAAAGAAACGGGGGGAAAAGACATTTAAACCGAGGCATTATTTCAAACTCATTTCCATTCAAAAACCAGAAATTATGTAAACCAAGGTAAACCATAAAATGAGACACTACTGTACCTCAAAGGTATTGTTCTTGGAAGTGCTACCTGTTAAACGCACAGGGCCAGCTATTTATTTATTTATTTATTAAATTTATACCCCACCCATCTAGACCAAAGTCTACTCTGGCAGCTAGCAATAAAAAAGGAGTAAAAAGAAGATAATAAAATAAAAAATAGCAATAGTAATATAGTTCAAGTTGGAGCGAAAAATTTTAAGTGATGACAGGAGGGAAAGCCTGCCTAAAGAGTCAGGTCTTACGTTTGCTCTTAAAAACACCCAGCGAGGGAGCAAGACAAATTTCGGAGGGCAGAGTGTTCCAAAGGCGAGTGGCCACTGCCGGTTTCTTGTAATGAACGGGTATCCAATGCAAGGCAGCCAGAGTGGGGGAAATATGCTGATATTTTCTCATCCCACTGAGAAGTCTGGCCACCGCATAATGCACCATTTGAAGTTTCTGCGTCAATCTCAAAGGTAGCCCCACATAGAGCGCATTGCAGTAGTCTAATCTCAAGATTACAAGCACATGCACCAGCATGGTGAGCGCCCCAACATCAAGATAAGGATGCAGCTGGGCAATCCACCACAGATGGAAATAGGCAGAGCGGACCACAGACGCCTCCTGGGTTTCTATGGTGAGCGCCGGATCCAGATGGACCCCCAGGCAGCAAACCTCACTCTTCGTGGTGAGAGTCACTCCCCCAAAAGAGAGGGAGTTTCCCAAACCCCCAATGAAGGGGCCAACCACCCTCAGGAGCTCCATCTTGTCCGGGTTCAGCCTCAGCCCATTCTCCTGCATCCATTTCAATACAGCCTCCAGGCAGTGCTGAATGGACGGAACGGAATCCATTGTGGTTGGAGAAAAGGAGATGTAGAGCTGGGTGTCATCAGGCAGATGGAGCTCAGGGGTTTCTACACGTGGATGAGACGGTGGTGTCAAGAGGAAGGGTTTAGCTTCATTTGGCACTCGGGAATATTTTGGGACAAGCCGGGCTTGTACAAGAGGGATGGGCTTCACTTGAATGAACACGGAACTGAACTGCTGTCGCATAATATTAAAAAGGTGGCAGAGCAGCTTTTAAACTGAATCCTGGGGGAAAGCTGACTGGAGCCAAGAGGTGTTCATTTCGGGACTCCTCATCTCTGTGGAATGAGTGTGGAGAGGATAGAGAAAAACAAAGTGATGACAGTGTAATAATTAGGACTGGGAGCGTGATGGGATGGGATTGTTGGTCGACTGGAAGGAGAAGCAAACAAGCCGCCCTTCTTGGGGGCCCCGAAAGGCAGGTGCTTTTAGGCAAATGCCCAAAACATCTGAGTAAAGATGAGAGAACTGGAACATTTTATTTATTTAACTTTTTTATTTATTTATCTTTTATTTGGAGGGTAGATATAAGATTCACAGCGTGGCCATAACCGAAACCTGGTGGGATTTGGAGAACCAGTGGGATTCCACAATCCCAGATGATAAACTCTAGAGGAGGGACAGGGAGAGGCATGTTGGAGGCGGGGTGGCCATCTTGGTCAAAGAAGGGATAGAATCCTGCAGAAATGGAGATGGACGATGGGTCTGACTCCATCATAGGATCACTGTGGGTTAAACTGCCAACCCCAAGGAGCAATGTGATAGTGGGTTGGGGGAGTTGCTATCATCCTCCAGATCAAAAACTTGAGGGGGAAATGTTGGGAAAAATTTGAGGGGAGGGAATGATATGCGGAGAGAAATCAGGGAGGTGTCCAAAAGGGACAGGATCATAATCATGAGGAACTTCAGTTATCCTCACATCGACTGGGCTGAGACATGCTCAGTTCAAGAAGGAGAGACCGGGTTTCTTGACACGCTAAATGACTACATCTTGGAGCAATTTCTCATGGAGCCCAACGGAGGACAGGTGACTCTGGATCTAATATCATGTGGTGCTCAGGACCTGGTTAGGGACAGGGATGTCACTGAGTCGCTAGGGAATAGTGACCATGCTGTCTCCAGACACAAAAACCCTTGATTTATGAAGGGTGGATGTTCACCAGATGAGGAAGCTAGTTAGAAGGAAGTTGAAAGGGAAGGTTAAGTCTTTTTAAAACAACAATAGTAGAGGCTCAGCGGAAGTGTATAATGCAAAAAACTAAGTCCCATAATGTGCCAGCATGGATAAGGACCAGAGTTTGGGAGGTTTTAAAGGGCAAGGAGGGGTCCTTCCCTAAATGGAAATCCTTCCCAAATAAGGAAAACAAACTCTGGCAAAAGAAATGTAAGAAGATGAGACAGACAGCCAATTCATGACTTATTGCTGTGGAACATATGACCAGCAATATAAGGGGGAATAATAGAAGCTTCTTTAAGTATGTTAGAAGTAGGAAACCTGCCAGAGAAGCAGCTGGCCCTCTGAATGGTGAGGGAGGGAAAGGGGGACTTGGAGATGGCAGAGAAATTAAACTAGTTCTTCACATCTTTCTTCACGACAGGCAACTTTGGGCAGATTCTGCTGCCCAAATGGCCCTTCTTGAATAATGAATTAAATCAGATATAAGTTACTCTATTCACACCACAGGTGTCACCAGGAGGTCTTCTCCGGAGGCCTGGAAATGGTCAACAGGGACTCAAATGGAAAGGAGCCTTTTTCCAGCAGTAGAGGCGGCAGAAAAAGAGATTCACACCTTGGCTGAATTTCTATAGAAGTCTTTGTGGTAAAAGCGTTCCTTAGAACTGCCTTTACACGAAACAGAGAGAGATTCAGAATGATCAGTCCCTATTGCCAGCAAAATTGGGTCCTGTAATTTTGCTCTAGGCGACTTCTCACTCCTTCACCCAAGTCTGTCTCGATTTTAAATAAACAATCTGGAAGGTCTGCTCTTTCTTTTTTATTACTTTAGGACCCTCATTTGGTAATGTGGTAATGTGGCCAGATCAAAACAATCTTAGTTCAAAAATATCCAATTTACTACAGTAGCTTGGTCTAAACAAGGAGACAGCTTACAGACAATTTGTCTTTTTATATTTTATTACAAAAGATATCATTTCAACAAGCTTAGTTTAACGTTTTTTGTATTTCCAAAATAACCCCCAGCCTTAGCCACCAGTCATTTCCTCTATAAAGTGAAAACAATAAAACAGTCTAGCTATATCTTAAATAAGCATTCTTACGCAGTCTTCTGATTAAAGTTCTGCCAGACGCATCTCTCTCCATGTGTCGTCTCTGGCTGTTGTGAAAGCAAACTCTTCCCCCATCTCTCTTCTCCGTCCTTCTCCTTCTCTTCCATCTTCCTTAAATTAAGAAGTTATGTCCTTGTCCATCGAGGAGTTGAGATAAGATAAGGTCAGCTTGCTCTTCTTAACTTTTTTTTTTTTCTTTAGCTGGAGAAGAATTGACCTTGTACATTTTCTCTCTAATTAGCACCTGGGCATAAGCAGATTTCTAGCTTTTTCGTTGCAGCTCTGAACTAAATCCTATGAAATACAACTCTATTCTATTTTCATAATCAAATTCATGACACGCCCCCCCTTAAAGATACAAAATATAGGACTATTAAAGTTCTTATTTTGTTACTAACTTAACATTTGATTATGATAGGTTAACAAGACTATTTACAATATCACATGTGTATATACAGTTATCTTAATTACTCAGTTTCATTATCAGCGTACATTCGTGAAAGACTATCTGCAACAATATTTAATTTTCCCGGAATATGTTGTATTTCAAAATCAAAGTCTTGCAGGGATAGACTCCATCTTAGCAATCTCTGGTTGTGAGATTTGATTTTTTGTAACCAAACCAAAGCTCGGTGATCAGTTTGCAGAGTGAATTTGCGCCCCCATAAATAAGGTCTTAATAGATTTAATGCCCAGACAACAGAAAGTGCCTCCTTTTCCGGTACGGCATAATGTTTTTCTCGTTCTAAGAGTTTTCTGGAGAAGTAGGAAATAGGATACAGGTTCCCATCTTCTCCTTGTTGTAATAATACTGCTCCGAGACCCAATTCTGAGGCGTCTGTTTGTAAAACAAAAGACTTGTTAAAATCAGGTGATTTTAGAATAGGGGCATTGATGGCTTTGGTCTTTAATGCATCAAAAGCATTTTGACATTCAGGGGTCCATTTTACCTTGACAGGCTGCCTTTTCTTAGTTAGCTCCGTCAAAGGCGTAGCCAAATGACTAAAATTGGGTATGAATTTTCGGTAATAACCAATTAAACCTAAGAATGATCGCACTTGTTTCTTTGTTTTAGGTATAGGCCAATCATTTATAGCTTGTATTTTCACTTGCAGGGGTTGAATTTCTCCCTGCCCAATTAAGTGACCTAAATACATAACTTTTCCTTTCATCCACTGACATTTACTCGCTTTGACTGTTAGCCCTGCTCGATGGATTCTTGCCAAAACAGTTTCAATATGAACCAAGTGTGAGTCAAAATCCGAACTGAAAATTGCAACGTCATCGAGATAAGCACTAGCGAATGGTAACCCCTGTAACAGTTTATCAATCATTCTTTGAAAAGAAGCTCCTGCATTCTTTAACCCAAATGGTAAACGTCGGAATCTATAAGTTCCCACGTGAGTGATAAATGCGGTCTTATCACGAGACTCCTCTGCCAGATCGAGTTGCCAATATGCATTTTTGAGATCGATTATGCTGATGAACTTAGCCTGTGAAAGGCGTTCTATTAAGTCATCCATTCTAGGTAATGGGTATGGATCGGTAACTGTGACACTATTTAATTTCCGGTAATCTACGCAAAATCTCACCTCATCGAGGATCTCGCCTAGTGCATTCTTTTTAGGGACTAGAACCACTGGCGATGCCCATGGGGAAAATGATTCTTCAATCACCCCCAAAGATAACATTTTTTTAATCTCCTCTTCAATTTGAGTGGCATGATCTCCAATTGCTCGGTATGGACTTGACCGAATTGGAGGGCTGGCTTCAGTATTAATTTCATGACTAATCATATTTGTATAACCAGGTTGGTCTGAAAAAACCGTTTGGTATTTTTCTAAAACTTGATAAAGTTTCTCTTTTTGGTCTGTGGTACCGGATAGGACAATATTATCAGACCAAGTACCCACATTTTCTAATTCAGTTAGCATATCAACAGGTTCGCTTTCTGGTTGAAAACACGCCACATGACACTGATACACCATTGCCGATCTGTCTCTATACAATTTTAAACTATTTACATGATACATTATTGGTTTCTGGGATGAATTTAACATTTTCACCAGATAATTCACATTTCCCACTTTTTGTATGATTTCCCCTGGACCTTCCCAAACTACTTCCAATTTTGAAGGTCTGAGCGGGTCTAGTACAAGTACCATATCACCCACTTCAAACTCTCGGTGATGGGCCTTCTTGTCATGATAGTATTTTTGTTTTGTACAATCAGTCTGTTTCCCTGTTCTTTGACAGTAATCACAGGTACTAACATAGTCCTTGACGGTTTTATAAATTCCGGGCCAATAAAAATGTTGTGAAATCCTGCTTAACGTTTTTTGGATTCCCAGATGTCCGCTACTTGGATTATCGTGGGCCATTTGTAGAATTTTTTCCCTATACTCTCTTGGAATGACTAGTTGTTGTACTGGTTCCGCCTGTTCGTTCGATTTTGGGGAATATTCTCGATACAATAGTCCATTTTGTCCCCACAAAAAGGTTACTTTTTGTTGTACCGGTTGTACCGCGTAACTGTCGGCTTGAGACCTCAAAGAATCCAATGTAGGGTCTTCCATCTGCTTCTGTTTGAATACTTCGGATCCCATTGTTATTAGTAAATCCTCTGGTTCAGTTTTTATCTCAGTTGTACTATCCGTTTCATCTGCAAGGGGTTGATGTTGCGTTACATGTCCATCTGATTGCTCCTCAGAGTTATCTTCAGTTGAGACTTGCTCTATTGCTTTACTTCGCGCACGTGTCACTGCTTGTATGGAAGCTGATTTTAAAGTGTTTTGGTGGTTAAGAAATGCTAGATCGTTTCCCAATAAAAAATCAGGTTTGCCTTCATGCACTAATAGATATTTTGCACCTTTCCAATTCTTGTAGCTTAAGTGCACATACACGAGAGGTGCGAATCGCTCGATTACTTCTCCTGATCCATATGTTTTCACTGGACATCTCAGGTTATTCAAGATTAGTTCTGGATCCACAAACTGTTTGTTAATTGATGAGATATCTGCAGCGGTATCCCTAGAGGCATTTATGGTCAAATCTCCCGTAGAAAAATGTAGGGTTACTGGTTCCAAAAAACTTTTCAGTGACCAATATAACTGTTCTTCTGGTAGGATGCTACTGGGATCTATCACCGAAAATTTCTCCCCTGAGGATGTCTGTTTGTTTACTGTCGTTGAAACTTGAGCTATTTGTAAGCCCATTATTCTTGGCACAATCCTTGGCTCCGTTGCTTGCATTTCACTGCTTTCAGAAAAATTTGGCTTGACTCCTCCTTGTCGCTGGGGTGACACATTCCTTAGTTGATTAACTTCATGTGGTTCTGTTGGTTGTTCTGGTATTTCTAGCGATGTTGCACTGAGATAGTTGACCTTCGGGGTTGTTGATTTGTATTTCCGTTGAGCCGGTATGGGTGCCTTCTCGAATCTCCTTGGTGCTGGTAAGGGTGTCTGCTGAAATCTCCGTGGGGCAGGTAACGGGGTTTTGCCAACTGGCTTCTCCTCTTGACTAGTTGATCCCGCCAGTCGTGGACAATCCCTTTTTAAATGGGCTCCTCCGCATTGAAAGCAAGTCAAGGGTGACCTAGTCTGGCTATGGCCCATGCTTCTGCGCTCTTCCGCTATTGACTGTCCTGGTTCTGGAACCACGGTTTTCTTGGCTTCATATTGGTTCTGCCTCCTAGGCACTTCTGGAATACTCCTAACTCTGGGAGTAGGTTCAATCTTCTTAAAGGAAATTATTTCTTCAGTTTCCTGGTAATCAGACAGTTTTCCACTGTCCATGCTCCCTAAAGAGCCCCTGGTCCACTCTTCCTCAGCAATCTTCCTCTGCAAAAAATGCAATTTCATCTCATGGTATTCCCTTGCTTTTCTCTGACTCGTGGAGTGGGCTTCAAGCCATTGCCTCTGGCTCTCCATGAAGTCTGCCATCATCAGGGTAAGCTGTTCTTGCAATCTGAAACTTATCTCCTTTGCATCTACTGGACTGCTGCTGGCCTCTGCCATTGCTGCTCCTGACGACCTCTGGTCATTAGCAAGAATTTTCTCTGTTAGCAGATCCTGCTGAGTTGGAACTTGTTCCGCCCCAGTGTACTGCTGTGTCCTTCTTGGCTTCACTTTTGGTTTAACAACTTCTGGATTTGCTTCTATTAATCTTTGGGCATCTTCTTCAGTAAATCTTGTGATAGCACTCCTCATATGAAATTCTTTGGGTATCTGTAGCGATCTACTAATAGTTGTTGATCTTGCTCCACTCTGCAGTAAGGAACTATGCTCCATTGCTGACAAAATCTCCTTATCCACTGATACTTCAGGCAGTGAAAACCGACTGCTAAAAGCCATTTTTCCTTTTTTTTTTCTCTCCCTGCAGCCTTGGCTGAAGCACGGGAGGAGCAATAAAACAATTAAACTGTCAGCTTTGACTGATCCTACTTTCCCTCCAGGAAATCCTTTTGGCTCTGGCTTGGGGTAGGAAATTTTCCCTTTTTTAATTTTATTTAATTACTTTTAAATTACTTTTATTATCCTGGCTGCTCCTTATAGACTCCTGCTACACTCAAAACAATTTTGCCACTCTGTCACCTGAGTGAAACGAGCTGGCACTTTTTAAACAACACAATGCTTGTTCCTTAGAACTCTTAAGCCACTGGCAGAATCTCTCCTTGCATCACTTTAGCCTGAGCTTTCTGCATAGGAGTCTTCTCCAGTCACAATAATTTACAACCTTCCCTGCTTTGCTCTGAAGCTCACGCCAGAGAAGTTTCTCTTGTCCTTTATTTAGCAGTGTGTATCTGCTTGCTCACACATCTGCCTTCATAAAACAATTACCAGCGCTAATTCAGCCCTTGAGCAAAGCGCAACCCAAGCTGCAACTCTTTAAGCTGTCAGCATGGCATAAACACAGCACATGGATTTGTATCCAAACACAGCCACCATGGCTTGTAAATCAAACCCCATCTGCCACTATACTGTAAACATGGCACGTGAGACTCAGATCCCACCGCTGCCACCATGTGGTAAAAGCGTTCCTTAGAACTGCCTTTACACGAAACAGAGAGAGATTCAGAATGATCAGTCCCTATTGCCAGCAAAATTGGGTCCTGTAATTTTGCTCTAGGCGACTTCTCACTCCTTCACCCAAGTCTGTCTCGATTTTAAATAAACAATCTGGAAGGTCTGCTCTTTCTTTTTTATTACTTTAGGACCCTCATTTGGTAATGTGGTAATGTGGCCAGATCAAAACAATCTTAGTTCAAAAATATCCAATTTACTACAGTAGCTTGGTCTAAACAAGGAGACAGCTTACAGACAATTTGTCTTTTTATATTTTATTACAAAAGATATCATTTCAACAAGCTTAGTTTAACGTTTTTTGTATTTCCAAAATAACCCCCAGCCTTAGCCACCAGTCATTTCCTCTATAAAGTGAAAACAATAAAACAGTCTAGCTATATCTTAAATAAGCATTCTTACGCAGTCTTCTGATTAAAGTTCTGCCAGACGCATCTCTCTCCATGTGTCGTCTCTGGCTGTTGTGAAAGCAAACTCTTCCCCCATCTCTCTTCTCCGTCCTTCTCCTTCTCTTCCATCTTCCTTAAATTAAGAAGTTATGTCCTTGTCCATCGAGGAGTTGAGATAAGATAAGGTCAGCTTGCTCTTCTTAACTTTTTTTTTCTTTAGCTGGAGAAGAATTGACCTTGTACATTTTCTCTCTAATTAGCACCTGGGCATAAGCAGATTTCTAGCTTTTTCGTTGCAGCTCTGAACTAAATCCTATGAAATACAACTCTATTCTATTTTCATAATCAAATTCATGACAGTCTTCAGGAGCCATAGATCTCTTGGAGAATTGGCACAAACATCGCTCCCTAAAAACTCAGTTAAGGAAGTTTATAAAAGAAAAAAGGCAGACATTTATTTGGGAGCAACGGAGGAAGCTCCAACAGGCAGTGACCCAGAAAAACAATAAATTATTTTGGGCTATCGTGGCCGGCTCCTCCAGGCTGGAAGTACAAGATCCTGCCATAATATCTCCACCAAGATGGGTCCAAAATTTTTCAGACCTTCTTTTTGACAAAGATAGTGCTGTTAGACCTTCTACACTCTTTGCTCTCTCTGATCTTCCTGTTTGGCCACCAGTAACCATAGAAGAGACCAAACATCTAATCACTCAATTACAAGCCAGAAAAGCAGTCGGCCTTGATGCCATCCCACCGGACTTATTGAAATGCGAACTGGACTGGTGGGCTTCACTCTTTGCTTCCCTTTTCACAGCTAGAGATAATACTGGGATCTCGCCAAAATTCTGGACCACTGCAATCCTTGCCCCATTTATAACGAAAGGGGACCTGCACCTCCCAGAAAACTTCAGAACTATCAGTTAATTATCAGTGACTGGGAAACTCTATGTAAAACAGCAACTAATTAAACTTAATTCCTGGAATAATAATCAGGCATTGCTTGGCCCTGAGCAAGCTGTTTTCAGGAAAGCTAAGGCCACAGTAAATGAACTGCTAAATACTTTCGCATCTTATTAACAAAACAATTAAGCATGAAAATTCTAAATTGTATGTGGCTTTCCTTGACTTAAAGACAGCTTTCAATTCAGTAGACAGAGAGTTTCTCTGGGAAAAACTTGAAAACATGGGCAAAGATAAAAGACTCCTTTCCCTCATAAGAATGTTATACAGTGGGGTCTCGACTTGCAAACGGCCTGAGGTACGAACTTTTCGAGTTACGTACTTCTCCATCCGAAAAAATCCATTTTGACTTGCAAACGGAGAATCGACGTATGAGCCGAAAAGTGAAAAAAAAAGTGGGAGAGCCGGGGAAAGCGGGAAATTCAAACTGCTCTCGTTCGTCCATTGGCCAGGGCATTGCCTAGGACCAAATAAGGGCAAAAAAGGGGGGAGAGGCGGGGAAAGCGGCAGATTCAAACTGCTTTCATTCATCCGTTGGCCAGGGTTAGAGAGAACAGTGCTGTAGCCTGCTTCCTCGCTTGTCCCAGCGGTTACAGTGCTGTATTCAGCGAGTCTGCCTGGTACAGTACCGGGCTGTTTTTTTTTTTTTTTAAATTTTAAATTTTTAATTTTTTCATTTTTGACTGTATTTTTTTAAGCAGAAAGACTGCATGTTCTGGGTGAGTACTGTACAGTAATGGGCTTTTTGCAACTTGGTGGAGGTGGTTAGGGCTAGGTGGGGGGGTTAAAGTATGTTTCTGTGCTCTGATGGGTCTTTCCGTTTTGCTGCTCTTTTTAATTTTGCCCTTTGGATCTGGGTAAACGTGTTGTTAGACTCCAAAATGAATTCTTTCCGTTTTCCTTCTTTTGCCTTTTTAAAATGAATGCTTTTCATTTTCTTGGCTTCTTAATTGTGCTGTGTGATTGAAGGAAACATGTTGTTAGACCCCAAAATGAATGTCTTCCATATTTCCTGGCTTCTTAATTGTGCTGTGTGATTTAAGGAAACGTGTTGTGAGACTCCAAAATGAATGCTTTCCTTAGAATCTGAACATTTTCTACCCATGATGCATGCATGTTTTTCCCCTTTGAATGCACTGGAAAATGGGAAATGGAAAATGGGCTTCTGATGCTTGCTATGCTGGATGGCATGCTGTAAAATGGGCAGCCTGGCAGGGAGGGAGGCTTTAAAATGCAGTTAAGACTCAAGTGTGAAGTTAAAGTTTAAGACTCCATTCTTTTTTTCTTTAAATCATGGAATGTGTTGCTTTCTTGATGCAGGGTTTGTGCACTGTGGTGAGTTGAACCATAGTCATGGCTCCAAAGAAAGAACAGAGCAAGCCCAAAAAGAGGCTCATCTCAATTGAGACCAAGAAAGAAATAATCAGAAAGCATGATGAAGGCATGCGTTTGAGTGAACTGGCCACTGAGTACAAGATGGCAAAGTCAACGATTGGAACCATCCTGAAGAAGGAAGATGTCTTGAAGCACATTGATGTGGCAAAAGGAGTCACCATCATAACAAAGAACAGGCCACCCCTGATGGAAGTGGAGAAACTTTTGCTGGTGTGGATCAACGAGAAGCAACTGAAAGGGGACACCATCAGTGAAGCCATGATCTGCAAAAAAGCAAAGAAGCTGCACAGCAACTTGTTGGAAAGAAACCCCTCCGGAAGTGCAGCGCAAGAAGAATTCAAAGGCAGCAAGGGGTGGTTTCAAAAATTCCAGAAGCGAAGTGGCATCCATTGTGTGACAAGACATGGGGAGGCTGCAAGTTCTGACCATGCAGCTACAGAAGCCTTCAAGGTGGAGTTTGCTGAATTCCTCAAGGAAGAAGACTACCTCCCCCAGCAAGTCTTCAACTGCGATGAGACAGGGCTGTTCTGGAAGAAGATGCCCAGGAGAACCTACATCACCCAGGAGGAAGAGAAACTGCCAGGCCACAAACCAATGAAGGACAGGCTGACCCTTTTGTTCTGCGCCAACGCCACCGGCGATCTGAAGATCAAGCCCCTGCTGATCTACCACTCCCAGACTCCTCGACCATTCCAGAGAGAGAAAGTCAACAAGGCCACACTGCCTGTCATGTGGAGGGCGAATGCAAGAGCTTGGATGACAAGGCAGCTGTTTCTGGAGTGGCTCTATGAGGAGTTTGCACTGACTGTCAGAAGATATCTTTCAGACCACCAGCTTCCTGAGAGGTGCCTTCTGCTGATGGATGCCCCGGCACACCCCCCATCCTTGGTGGAGGACATCAATGAGGATTTCATCAAGGTCAAGTTCCTGCCCCCCAACACAACATCTCTTCTGCAGCCCATGGACCAGCAAGTGATCAGCAACTTCAAGAAGCTGTACACAAAGGCACTCTTCACCAGGTGCTTCAACATCATCGAGGGGGGCGGAGCTTCGTCACTGAGCCGTTCAGCTGTACTCAGAGAATTCTCTTTGGGGAAATGCTGGAAACCAATCAGTCCGGACACTTTTAGGGACAGCAAAGGTGGAGGAAGAGCTAGGATAAGTTCTTCTGGGCCGTGTGTGAGCAGCAGAGGAAGGAATGAGAAGCGGCGGCTAATCTTTTCATCCTCTGAAGAGATTCATGAGGCACGGGCTGAGCGGAATGCCATTTTTTGGTGACGAACAGTGAGTACTCCAGATCCGTGGAGGAGGAGGAGAACAGATTATTTGCAGTTAAAAATGGACAATAAATAATAAACTTGAAGCCCTTAAGCTAATGAGCTGGAGAGGAGATAAGACCGAAAGAAGTTCAGAAGCGGTGAGCTTTTTCTTGCTGATCGGCCTTATTTTAATGAGCTGACTGGAAAACGAAATTAACTGAAACTATCCAGCCAAGGCCGGTCTAGATCAGAAAAATAATAACTGTGCCTGACGAGTTTCCGGTTCCGGCTCAGCCAGGCAAGACGCTCATGGCTGCGCAAGCGGTGATTTTATCTTTATTTTATGTAATTTTATATGGTTTGTATCGCTTTTGTTTAGTTGAAGCTCCATTCTACTTCTTGGCTGGAGGCATGGTTTTAACCTTGGTAAAAGTAAACACAGAGATAATGACCACTGGAGCTGCCGAGAGATATTAAAAATACCTCTGTATGACAAAATTACACAACTGCAGCCTTGGGAAGAAAACAGAAAGAAACAGAAGAAAATAACACTGCTATTGCGGACAGTAAGCACCTGCTTGAATCAAGTCTGCAAGAAAAACATTTACTTTGTTTAAGAAAAGCCATCTGCCTTCAGAGGTTGTTTGGCATACAGCAGGGGCTGATCCGCTGACTCCGTCAATCTACAATTGACTCACAGTGAGTAAAAGTCCTCCAAGGAACGGATGGAATAACCTGCCCTTTAATGGTTTATGTTTGAGTGTTTACCAGAGCTAAGAAGTGTTTTTATACAGCTACTACTGACCGTAACTGTGAAACCCACATTCTTCTCCCTTTGAGTGGTAGTTTGCACCTGCAGAAGTAGAAGGGGACACTAAATAAGCTCAATTTGTGGAGTATAACTATGGTTACTACTAGGACCAAAAAAACCTATGGCAAGTTTAAAAAGGCTCCCAAAAAGCCAAATCAGAAATCTATAGCAGACTTCTGTGTGGTCTCAGATCAACGTGAACATGTACCCTCCTATAATCAAAGGCCACTGAGGGAATTTACATCAAGTACCCCACTTACTACGGACAATGTAGGCATAAGTAATGGAGAGACATACCAGGGGGCTGCAGTCGGAACTCCGCACTCCAGAGGAGAAATCGGCAATTGGTCTCTGGACCCAGAACTCCTAGAGAAGGCTCTCTCTGCCTCTATGGAATCATTCTAGAAATACTTAAATCTATCAACACCTGGGCCCAAGGAGAACCATATGGAAGGAACAGTAGGCCCCCAAGATGCTCAAGGGCCCGAGAGTGAACAAACTAGGATTATTTACACCCAACTACGTGATCAGTGTCTCCTCTCAGCTAAATCCAACCAGACAATTTTCAGTAATCTGCATGATCTAAAGAAAGAAATCGCTGATACTAAAGCAATACTACAATGCATTGCTGACATGATAAAGTTGGGGATTTTAAAAGCAGCACCCCCCTCAAACCCTCAGAATACTGAACAGAGAGGACTTCAGGCAAAAAAGGAGCTGGGTACAAAAGATCAAACACACAAAGATAACTCCCTAGCCTTTAAAGGTCAGAGTTACCCACAGTTATCAGAAAAAGCAACTCAGGACCGAATGCCCATCTCTGGGAAGACCCCAAAGGTCTGGGCTGACCCATATGAGTGAAGAGAGGACACAGAGGGACCTGACCTAACATCCTCTAATCTAGAGCTAATAACCATAGATGAATGGTGGGGAAACACCCCAGAAGAACCCTATCCCCAGCATCCACTTGCTGTGACAACATGCAAGGAAAATATACAGATTAAAAAACCCAAATGGTCAGCAACCTCAGACAGTGAAGGGTCTACCCCTGCTGAAAGCCCATCACTCAAGCCTGTGAACCACATCACCATCTACAACTGGCCACTAAGAAAACCAAATGGCACCTGGGCCTCCAACTCAGAAGTATTGCGGACAATAACAGAAATTCTGGGCACGGATTGGGATGCTCAAATGAACACAAAATGTTACTGCATCTATCCCAGCAAGCCTGGGCAATTAAGAGGCAGGGTGCACTTGATCTTCACCAACAGTGAACAGGCCCATCATTTTTGGAGCCTGTTATACAATTTTGAAAAAAGTAGCAGTATCATTCAAATGGGGAATACATACAACTTACTCAAATATCAACCTAAGACCGATC
The DNA here is from genome assembly GCF_051106095.1 of Pogona vitticeps. NCBI lineage: Eukaryota > Metazoa > Chordata > Lepidosauria > Squamata > Agamidae > Pogona > Pogona vitticeps. The sequence continues at coordinate 275,663 of NC_135798.1, forward strand.
ACAAAATTGGACACCTACAAACTAACAAATACATCCAGAGAAATTCAGGTTCCAGAACAAAGAGATGGCCCCACAGCCGCTTCCATAAGGAAGATAACAGCCGAAAATCCTAGTTATGACCTCTACAGAGATAAGGCTGAAGCTTCCACCATTTACAACAGATCACCTCCCAAAACCAAATCAGATGGCAGAGGAAAGGAAACGCAGATCAATGTTGCAACCTTTCCAAACAATATCCCAATTAACAAGCCTCGTGATCTTACAAGCAAAATAAAAAACCAGAGTAATCAGGTGAAAATGCTCTCAAGGCCAAGGCATCTTTCAAAAGGTATTACATCCTCCAGAAAAAATAGAATATACCATCCATACAAAGAGAAGTTACATCCAGCCTGCTCGATGGGAACTATTTCCGACTCCACCTCCGAGTGGCATATGGGCAATAGATATGCCCCTTTAGTAGCTTATCCCCAGAACTGACTATTGGAAGGCAAAAAATATAAACATCTTAAGAAGCCTTTGTCCTGGAATATTGCATGGGGGGAAAACAAACAAAAAGTCCAACTCCACAAAGATACCACAGTTCCAAACGCAACAACGACTACCTACGTGGGTAGAGCTGAAAGATATTCCTTTAGCAGAGACACAAAGAAATCAAAACAACAAAGACTGGGCCCGTAAAGTTTATCCTTTTCCCAAACCAGTTGCTCCCCTCACCTACAGAGGATGTCAGTCATCAGATGTATCCCTGCCTGCTCTGGAGAAGCTAAAGTTATACAAGGAAGGGAACCCTATTAAAATGCTCTCTGCCACAAGAGGGGAAATGACCCCAAAGGCAGAACAACTGAACATTCAGGAGCGAAATGAGGCAACAGACACTCAAGAATCGCGGTGTGCTCCAGAAAGCAACCAAAAATCTGCATCTAAAATTGAACTTTTATCATGGAATGTGGCAGGTTGGACCAGATGTATCTCCCAAACCCATGATACTCCTTTCTTTCGTAGCAAATATGACATCATTCTTTTGCAAGAAACTTGGTCTGACAAAGATATAATTCTAGATGGTTTCAACTCTTTCATGGTAAAGGCAATCCCAGGGCGTGGACCGGGGAGACTGAAGGGGGGACTGAGCATCCTGGTATCAACGGCTCTGAAAGTAAAATCTACGATGAAACCCCCCCTGAGACAGCTGGCCATGGCAGTAGTACTTACAGGAAGTATGAAAACCCTATTGATTATTAACATATACTTACCTCCCACATCCAGAAAAGCTGAAACAGAAGGAAACTGGACAGACCTTGAAAACTATGTAAGAGAGCTTATCATGGAACATCCAGATGCTTTGGTCCTGACTGGTGGGGATCTAAACGCCCGTATGGGACCAGATGATGACTATCTGGGAACCAAATTCAAGATGATAGCCAACATAAGAAATGATAATGTGGGGACCCTGAATCAGGGGAGGGCATCTAAGGACCAACATGCAAATTATGCCGGGGCCTGTCTGTACAAATTTGCCTACAGACTGGGCCTCTCAGTTTTAAATGGCACAATCACAGGTGATACTCCAGGAAAATACACATTTATGGCAGCAACTAAAGCTAGTACAATTGACTACATCCTGGTGTGCAGGGGACTCCTTTCCATGGTCAAAACTCTCCAAGTACTTCCTTACATGGAGGGGGATCATTTCCCCCTACATCTAAGTTTCCACCTAAACATCAGAAACTTAGACACAGAACCAAGATATCATACTGAAATTACAGCACTAGAAAGAGTGGGTTGCCGAGTAAGATGGTCACCTAAACTGGCACAAAATTTAAAACAACTTTTAACTTCGAAAAATCTGATTGATGCCCTTAATCCAGTAAGAAGCCAGACAGTCCACTGGAATCCCATAGATAAATATGAAATTCTCCTACAACAATTAAAGCCACATCTCGTCCATTCATATAGCAGAAACCTTCAGAATTCATATAACTGATCCAAACCTTGGTTCAACCAAAGCTGTAAGGCAGCAAAACAATTAGTTAATCAGACATACCAGGAATACCTGAGAGCAGAAGACCATGTCAAAAAAGAGGCCCTCCTAAAACTACTGGTACATAAGAAAGAATACAAACAGCAGATACATCACAGTAAAAGAGAACACACGAGAGAACTATGGAGGAAGGTGATTGAAGCAGCAAAAGCCAAAAATCCATCCCTTTTCTGGAAACTAATCTCAGGCAGACTATCAGAGCCCAAACACCCATTATCCTCTTGTATTCCACCAGATAAATGGGTATCCCACTTTACAAGTATGTATGAGGAGGTCATTGTACCCCCTTCTCCACTAATGCTTGGAAGCGCTCCCAAATGGCCCCTGGCGACCCCAGGTGAAATAATAGCTCATATCGATTAGTTAAAAAATGGAAAAGCCCCAGGCCTTGATGGCATCCCACCAGAACTGCTAAAAGAAAACAAGACATGGTGGGGCTCCTTTCTAGCACCTCTCTTCACCCATATTAATGACACAGGCCAAATCCCAATATCATGGAAAACGGCCACAATGGTCCCATTTTATAAGAAAGGGAAAAGGGAAGATCCAGCCAACTACAGGCCAATAAGTTTGCTGAATATTATAAGCAAACTATATGCAAGGCACCTCCTAGACAAACTCCTGGAGTGGCTCGAAGTAGAAAATATCATTGGGGCAGAACAAGCAGGCTTTCAGCCAGGGAGATCCACAATAGAACAATGCCTAATTATACAGCATCTTATAGAGAAATACTCAGCCAAAGGAGTAACATCACTCTATGCCGCCTTTGTGGACTTTAAATCAGCATTCGATTCTATATCGAGAACACACCTCTGGGACAAACTATCAAACTCATCTATAGACAAAAGACTTCTATATCTAATCAGGGCCCTACATGAAGAAACATACCTGAGAGTCAGGTGCAGCAGACAGGGACACCTCACGGAATCTGTGCAAACACACAGAGGTGTTAGGCAAGGCTGCCTACTGGCACCAGCATTATTCATATTTTACATAAACGACTTATCAAGCTGGCTTAACACCGCCGATCTCCATTCACCTAAACTTACAGACAGAACAGTGCCAGCCTTACTCTATGCTGATGATGCAGTAATTCTATCCAGAACCCCCATAGGGCTGAGGAGGGCACTTAAGAAGCTTGCCTCATACTGTGAATATAAATCCCTAACGATTAACTATAAGAAGACCAAGATAGTCGCCTTTGGACAGAGACCCAAGAATCGGTCATGGCAAATAAATGGACACAGTATCGAGCAGGTGAACAGCTTCAAATATCTGGGGGTAGTACTACAGGCCTCAGGTTCTAGGCTTCAGCATAGTAAATTTGTGGCTGATCAGGGAGAAAGATCAGCAAATAGTATAGTAAAATTCCATCTCTCCCAAGGAGGGTCCTTTATACCAGCAACCCTCAAATTGTATAGAGGAAAGGCATTAGCCCAGCTGCTGTACGGCTCATTCATGGGGCCACCCAGCTCTCACTTCGCGCCACAAGAAATAGTCCAATCCAAATTCTTAAGAACTATACTCCAGGTCCCAAGATGCGTGTCAAATGCAAGGATAAGGCTAGAAACAGGATGCCTTAAAGTAGAAGCCTGGATTAGAATTCAATCTATATATATGTGGCTAAAGGGACAGTTAAATCCAAAAGGCCTATTTTCCTTGTTATTTAAAGATAACTATCAATCTAAGTGGGTTAAATCGGTCCAGGGCTACTTGGGGAAAATTGGCCTCTCACCTCAGGCACTTATATCCTCTGGAATAGAGCGGGCAAAACAAATAGTTAAACAAAGAATAGAGGACAATGAATATCAAACAGACCTTTCTAGCATCCAAAATATGGCAGCAAGGACTTACATCAAAAATTGTATGGTACTGGCCAAATACTTAACATCTTTGGAAATTAAAGGAATTAGAAGAGCCTTTACTCTGGCAAGGTGTTTGGCCCTCCCCTCTGCTGTACTAGAAGGGAAGTATAAAAATACCCCTTTTGCTGAAAGGTTATGCTCCTGCCACCTGAGGGAGATTGAGACCATACAGCACATGTTCTTCACCTGCCCATTGTATGAAGCAGTGCGAAAAGAGACTATAACCCCCTTAATAGATAGATTGCCAGGACGTTCGGAGGGGAAAAGGCTTGAGTTCCTTCTCTCAGATGCTGATGTCCAGATCACCTGTCGGGTTGCGAGGTTCTGTGTAGCAATTCTTCGATTGCAGAAGTTAAATACCAATTAGATTGCCGTTCCCAGTTGTATGTATGCCAACATGTTCTAATGGAATACTGAAAGTTAGAAATTTTAAGGTTTTATAAGGTTTTATACTCATGTGACTGGTCTAAGGACTGTAAATAAACTATTGATTGATTGATTGATTGATAACTGTGCCTGGAAACTGTTTGATACTGTTTGATACTAAATAACTATGGACTGACCCTATCTGGATGTTATAAAGAACTTGACAGTGTTTGCAGTAGCAAAAATATCCGCTTACGAGACTCTGGGTCGACGTGTTATCTGTGTGGAGGAGGAAACCCCCTCCTTTTTTTCTTCTTTGTTCGCTGAAGGGAAGCCTTTGTTAAGTGGATTTATATGCACAGAAAGGTTGTGTGGGGAAAGGTTGACACCTACTGGAAGAAAGTGGAATATCACCGACAATTACATTGTATTTGACTGACTTTTCAACCTTTGCATCAAGAAAGGAACGAAATTATGGATATATTGAGGTGGGAAAGGCATGGTTTTTTTACTAATCCCAGAATTGTTTTTACTAAGTATGATACCCGATAATATAGATAAGTCAAAGGAACATATAGTTATATACATTATCACGGCAGCCAGAATTATGTATGGTAGAAATTGGAAAAGTTTGACGGTACCGGAACAAGAAGATCTTATTGAAAAGATATGGGAAATAGCCGAAATGGATATATTATCAGAAGTCATGAAAGATCAACCCCTGCATAAGGCAACAGAAAGATGGGACTTATTCAACAAATGGACTGAATCAACAGGCAGTAGCTAAACAATATATATTGAAATGAGAACTTTATATACAAGGCAGAAAAGAGTAAATAGAAGGATACAAAATTTGATATGGCAATAAGTATAGATTGGATATTAGTATGGTATTGTCTCCCCTCTTCCTCATAAATCCCAACTCCCTTTTTCCTTTGTCACCCCTCATGTTAAAATTTAAAAAAAATATTAAAAAAACATCATCGAGGAGACGTCCCTGACCCTGAAAGAATTCTGGAAGACACATTTCAATGTCCTCCACAATGTCAGACTCATCGACAAGGCCTGGCAGGATGTCACAGCCAGGACCTTGAACTCTGCCTGGAAGAAACTCTGGCCAGAATGCATCGCAGACAGTGCCACGGAGGGGACTGATTCACAGCTAGTGAGGGACATCATCACCATGGGTGAAGGAATGGGTCTGGAAGTTGACAAGGACAACGTAGAGGAGCTTGTGGAAGAACATCAAAAGGAGCTGGCGACAGAAGAACTGGAAGAACTGCAAGCCAAGCAGCACAAGGCTCTTGTGGAAGAGCATTCCACTGAGGAAGAGGAAGTGCAGGTAAGCAGCGAGGAGATCAAATCCGTCTGCCAGATGTGGACCAAGTGCCAGGAATTCTTTGAGAGGCACCACCCAAACAGGACTGTCACAGGAAGACTTATGGACATAGTGAACGACAATGTGGTCAGCCACTTCAGAAAGATCCTTCACCATGGGAAGAAACAGACCACATTGGACCGATTTTTCACTAGGATGGAGCCTGCAGGAAAAAGACAGCGAAAGGAACCCCCTGCAGAAGATGACCCAGAGGAGGGGACCTCACAGTGATGTCCTCCAGAAAGAAAACAACAAAAGATAAGTTGGTTGGTGGGTGGGTGGGTTTGTTTGGTTAAAAGTTGCTTTGTTCCTGATTTGTTTACAAGTTGCTGGTTTTAAAAATGTTGTTAAAATGTGTTGATTGATGTGTTTTAGCCTCCAAAATCCCCCCCTTCTCTCTCTCTCTCTCTCTTTTTCTGAGGGGTCTTTCTTTCTTTCTTTCTTTCTTTCTTTCTTTCTTTCCTTCTTTCTTTCTGGCTTGCTTGCAAAGCCCGGGTCAAGGTGTGAGTTCCACCCTGCAAGGTTTGGCTTCCACACTTCTGCCCCTGTGCTGAAGAATTCTCTGGTTCAGAATGCTTGCTTGCAAAACCTGGGTCAAGGTGTGAGTTCCACCCTGCAAGGTGTGGCTTCCACACTTCTGCCCCTGTGCTGAAGAATTCTCTGGGTCAGAATGCTGGCTTGCAAAACCCGGGTCAAGGTGTGAGTTCCACCCTGCAAGGTGTGGCTTCCACACTCCTGCCCCTGTGCTGAAGAATTCTCTGGTTCAGAATGCTTGCTTGCAAAACCTGGGTCAAGGTGTGAGTTCCACCCTGCAAGGTGTGGCTTCCACACTTCTGCCCCTGTGCTGAAAAATTCTCTGGGTCAGAATGCTGGCTTGCAAAACCCGGGTCAAGGTGTGAGTTCCACCCTGCAAGGTGTGGCTTCCACACTCCTGCCCCTGTGCTGAAGAATTCTCTGGGTCAGAATGCTGGCTTGCAAAACCCGGGTCAAGGTGTGAGTTCCACCCTGCAAGGTGTGGCTTCCACACTCCTGCCCCTGGCTGAAGAATTCTCTGGGTCAGAATGCTTGCTTGCAAAGCCCGGGTCAAGGTGTGAGTTCCACCCTGCAAGGTGTGGCTTCCACACTTCTGCCCCTGTGCTGAAGAATTCTCTGGGTCAGAATGCTTGCTTGCAAAGCCCGGGTCAAGGTGTGAGTTCTACCCTGCAAGGTGTGGCTTCCACACTTCTGCCCCTGTGCTGAAGAATTCTCCGGGTCAGAATGCTTGCTTGCAAACCCCGGGTCAAGGTGTGAGTTCCACCCTGCAAGGTGTGGCTTCCACACTCCTGCCCCTGTGCTGAAGAATTCTCTGGGTCAGAATGCTGGCTTGCAAAACCCGGGTCAAGGTGTGAGTTCCACCCTGCAAGGTGTGGCTTCCACACTCCTGCCCCTGGCTGAAGAATTCTCTGGGTCAGAATGCTTGCTTGCAAAGCCCGGGTCAAGGTGTGAGTTCCACCCTGCAAGGTGTGGCTTCCACACTTCTGCCCCTGTGCTGAAGAATTCTCTGGGTCAGAATGCTTGCTTGCAAACCCCGGGTCAAGGTGTGAGTTCCACCCTGCAAGGTGTGGCTTCCACACTTCTGCCCCTGTGCTGAAGAATTCTCTGGGTCAGAATGCTTGCTTGCAAAGCCCGGGTCAAGGTGTGAGTTCCACCCTGCAAGGTGTGGCTTCCACACTCCTGCCCCTGTGCTGAAGAATTCTCTGGGTCAGAATGCTTGCTTGCAAAGCCCGGATCAAGGTGTGAGTTCCACCCTGCAAGGTGTGGCTTCCACACTCCTGCCCCTGTGCTGAAGAATTCTCTGGGTCAGAATGCTTGCTTGCAAAGCCCGGGTCAAGGTGTGAGTTCCACCCTGCAAGGTGTGGCTTCCACACTTCTGCCCCTGTGCTGAAGAATTCTCTGGTTCAGAATGCTTGCTTGCAAAACCTGGGTCAAGGTGTGAGTTCCACCCTGCAAGGTGTGGCTTCCACACTCCTGCCCCTGTGCTGAAGAATTCTCTGGGTCAGAATGATTGCTTGCAAAGCCCGGGTCAAGGTGTGAGTTCCACCCTGCAAGGTGTGGCTTCCACACTCCTGCCCCTGTGCTGAAGAATTCTCTGGGTCAGAATGCTTGCTTGCAAAACCTGGGTCAAGGTGTGAGTTCCACCCTGCAAGGTGTGGCTTCCACACTCCTGCCCCTGTGCTGAAGAATTCTCTGGGTCAGAATGCTGGCTTGCAAAACCCGGGTCAAGGTGTGAGTTCCACCCTGCAAGGTGTGGCTTCCACACTCCTGCCCCTGTGCTGAAGAATTCTCTGGTTCAGAATGCTTGCTTGCAAAACCTGGGTCAAGGTGTGAGTTCCACCCTGCAAGGTGTGGCTTCCACACTTCTGCCCCTGTGCTGAAAAATTCTCTGGGTCAGAATGCTGGCTTGCAAAACCCGGGTCAAGGTGTGAGTTCCACCCTGCAAGGTGTGGCTTCCACACTCCTGCCCCTGTGCTGAAGAATTCTCTGGGTCAGAATGCTGGCTTGCAAAACCCGGGTCAAGGTGTGAGTTCCACCCTGCAAGGTGTGGCTTCCACACTCCTGCCCCTGGCTGAAGAATTCTCTGGGTCAGAATGCTTGCTTGCAAAGCCCGGGTCAAGGTGTGAGTTCCACCCTGCAAGGTGTGGCTTCCACACTTCTGCCCCTGTGCTGAAGAATTCTCTGGGTCAGAATGCTTGCTTGCAAAGCCCGGGTCAAGGTGTGAGTTCTACCCTGCAAGGTGTGGCTTCCACACTTCTGCCCCTGTGCTGAAGAATTCTCCGGGTCAGAATGCTTGCTTGCAAACCCCGGGTCAAGGTGTGAGTTCCACCCTGCAAGGTGTGGCTTCCACACTCCTGCCCCTGTGCTGAAGAATTCTCTGGGTCAGAATGCTGGCTTGCAAAACCCGGGTCAAGGTGTGAGTTCCACCCTGCAAGGTGTGGCTTCCACACTCCTGCCCCTGGCTGAAGAATTCTCTGGGTCAGAATGCTTGCTTGCAAAGCCCGGGTCAAGGTGTGAGTTCCACCCTGCAAGGTGTGGCTTCCACACTTCTGCCCCTGTGCTGAAGAATTCTCTGGGTCAGAATGCTTGCTTGCAAACCCCGGGTCAAGGTGTGAGTTCCACCCTGCAAGGTGTGGCTTCCACACTTCTGCCCCTGTGCTGAAGAATTCTCTGGGTCAGAATGCTTGCTTGCAAAGCCCGGGTCAAGGTGTGAGTTCCACCCTGCAAGGTGTGGCTTCCACACTCCTGCCCCTGTGCTGAAGAATTCTCTGGGTCAGAATGCTTGCTTGCAAAGCCCGGATCAAGGTGTGAGTTCCACCCTGCAAGGTGTGGCTTCCACACTCCTGCCCCTGTGCTGAAGAATTCTCTGGGTCAGAATGCTTGCTTGCAAAGCCCGGGTCAAGGTGTGAGTTCCACCCTGCAAGGTGTGGCTTCCACACTTCTGCCCCTGTGCTGAAGAATTCTCTGGTTCAGAATGCTTGCTTGCAAAACCTGGGTCAAGGTGTGAGTTCCACCCTGCAAGGTGTGGCTTCCACACTCCTGCCCCTGTGCTGAAGAATTCTCTGGGTCAGAATGATTGCTTGCAAAGCCCGGGTCAAGGTGTGAGTTCCACCCTGCAAGGTGTGGCTTCCACACTCCTGCCCCTGTGCTGAAGAATTCTCTGGGTCAGAATGCTGGCTTGCAAAGCCCGGGTCAAGGTGTGAGTTCCACCCTGCAAGGTGTGGCTTCCACACTCCTGCCCCTGTGCTGAAGAATTCTCTGGGTCAGAATGCTGGCTTGCAAAACCCGGGTCAAGGTGTGAGTTCCACCCTGCAAGGTGTGGCCTCCACACTCCTGCCCCTGTGCTGAAGAATTCTCTGGGTCAGAATGCTGGCTTGCAAAACCCGGGTCAAGGTGTGAGTTCCACCCTGCAAGGTGTGGCTTCCACACTCCTGCCCCTGGCTGAAGAATTCTCTGGGTCAGAATGCTTGCTTGCAAAGCCCGGGTCAAGGTGTGAGTTCCACCCTGCAAGGTGTGGCTTCCACACTTCTGCCCCTGTGAAGAATTCTCTGGGTCAGAATGCTTGCTTGCAAACCCCGGGTCAAGGTGTGAGTTCCACCCTGCAAGGTGTGGCTTCCACACTTCTGCCCCTGTGCTGAAGAATTCTCTGGGTCAGAATGCTTGCTTGCAAAGCCCGGGTCAAGGTGTGAGTTCCACCCTGCAAGGTGTGGCTTCCACACTCCTGCCCCTGTGCTGAAGAATTCTCTGGGTCAGAATGCTGGCTTGCAAAGCCCGGGTCAAGGTGTGAGTTCCACCCTGCAAGGTGTGGCTTCCACAATTCTGCCCCTGTGCTGAAGAATTCTCTGGTTCAGAATGCTTGCTTGCAAAACCTGGGTCAAGGTGTGAGTTCCACCCTGCAAGGTGTGGCTTCCACACTCCTGCCCCTGTGCTGAAGAATTCTCTGGGTCAGAATGCTTGCTTGCAAAGCCCGGGTCAAGGTGTGAGTTCCACCCTGCAAGGTGTGGCTTCCACACTCCTGCCCCTGTGCTGAAGAATTCTCTGGGTCAGAATGCTGGCTTGCAAAGCCCGGGTCAAGGTGTGAGTTCCACCCTGCAAGGTGTGGCTTCCACACTCCTGCCCCTGGCTGAAGAATTCTCTGGGTCAGAATGCTTGCTTGCAAAGCCCGGGTCAAGGTGTGAGTTCCACCCTGCAAGGTGTGGCTTCCACACTCCTGCCCCTGTGCTGAAGAATTCTCTGGGTCAGAATGCTTGCTTGCAAAGCCCGGGTCAAGGTGTGAGTTCCACCCTGCAAGGTGTGGCTTCCACACTCCTGCCCCTGTGCTGAAGAATTCTCTGGGTCAGAATGCTTGCTTGCAAAGCCCGGGTCAAGGTGTGAGTTCCACCCTGCAAGGTGTGGCTTCCACACTCCTGCCCCTGTGCTGAAGAATTCTCTGGGTCAGAATGCTTGCTTGCAAAGCCCGGGTCAAGGTGTGAGTTCCACCCTGCAAGGTGTGGCTTCCACACTCCTGCCCCTGTGCTGAAGAATTCTCTGGGTCAGAATGCTTGCTTGCAAAGCCCGGGTCAAGGTGTGAGTTCCACCCTGCAAGGTGTGGCTTCCACATTCCTGCCCCTGTGCTGAAGAATTCTCTGGGTCAGAATGCTGGCTTGCAAAACCTGGGTCAAGTTGTGAGTTCCACCCTGCAAGGTGTGGCTTCCACACTCCTGCCCCTGTGCTGAAGAATTCTCTGGGTCAGAATGCTTGCTTGCAAAGCCCGGGTCAAGGTGTGAGTTCCACCCTGCAAGGTGTGGCTTCCACACTCCTGCCCCTGTGCTGAAGAATTCTCTGGGTCAGAATGCTGGATGGGAAAGAAAGGGCTAAGGTGTGAGTTCCACCCTGCAAGGTGTGGCTTCCACACTTCTGCCCCTGTGCTGAAGAATTCTCTGGGTCAGAATGCTTGCTTGCAAAGCCCGGGTCAAGGTGTGAGTTCCACCCTGCAAGGTGTGGCTTCCACACTCCTGCCCCTGTGCTGAAGAATTCTCTGGGTCAGAATGCTTGCTTGCAAAGCCCAGGTCATGGTGTGAGTTCCACCCTGCAAGGTGTGGCTTCCACACTCCTGCCCCTGGCTGAAGAATTCTCTGGGTCAGAATGCTTGCTTGCAAAGCCCGGATCAAGGTGTGAGTTCCACCCTGCAAGGTGTGGCTTCCACACTCCTGCCCCTGTGCTGAAGAATTCTCTGGGTCAGAATGCTGGCTTGCAAAACCCGGGTCAAGGTGTGAGTTCCACCGTGCAAGGTGTGGCTTCCACACTCCTGCCCCTGGCTGAAGAATTCTCTGGGTCAGAATGCTTGCTTGCAAAACCCGGGTCAAGGTGTGAGTTCCACCCTGCAAGGTGTGGCTTCCACACTCCTGCCCCTGGCTGAAGAATTCTCTGGGTCAGAATGCTTGCTTGCAAAGCCCGGATCAAGGTGTGAGTTCCACCCTGCAAGGTGTGGCTTCCACACTCCTGCCCCTGTGCTGAAGAATTCTCTGGGTCAGAATGCTGGCTTGCAAAACCCGGGTCAAGGTGTGAGTTCCACCCTGCAAGGTGTGGCTTCCACACTCCTGCCCCTGGCTGAAGAATTCTCTGGGTCAGAATGCTTGCTTGCAAAGCCCGGGTCAAGGTGTGAGTTCCACCCTGCAAGGTGTGGCTTCCACACTTCTGCCCCTGTGAAGAATTCTCTGGGTCAGAATGCTTGCTTGCAAACCCCGGGTCAAGGTGTGAGTTCCACCCTGCAAGGTGTGGCTTCCACACTTCTGCCCCTGTGCTGAAGAATTCTCTGGGTCAGAATGCTTGCTTGCAAAGCCCGGGTCAAGGTGTGAGTTCCACCCTGCAAGGTGTGGCTTCCACACTCCTGCCCCTGTGCTGAAGAATTCTCTGGGTCAGAATGCTGGCTTGCAAAGCCCGGATCAAGGTGTGAGTTCCACCCTGCAAGGTGTGGCTTCCACACTCCTGCCCCTGTGCTGAAGAATTCTCTGGGTCAGAATGCTTGCTTGCAAAGCCCGGGTCAAGGTGTGAGTTCCACCCTGCAGGGTGTGGCTTCCACAATTCTGCCCCTGTGCTGAAGAATTCTCTGGTTTAGAATGCTTGCTTGCAAAACCTGGGTCAAGGTGTGAGTTCCACCCTGCAAGGTGTGGCTTCCACACTCCTGCCCCTGTGCTGAAGAATTCTCTGGGTCAGAATGCTTGCTTGCAAAACCTGGGTCAAGGTGTGAGTTCCACCCTGCAAGGTGTGGCTTCCACACTCCTGCCCCTGTGCTGAAGAATTCTCTGGGTCAGAATGCTTGCTTGCAAAGCCCGGGTCAAGGTGTGAGTTCCACCCTGCAAGGTGTGGCTTCCACACTCCTGCCCCTGTGCTGAAGAATTCTCTGGGTCAGAATGCTGGCTTGCAAAGCCCGGGTCAAGGTGTGAGTTCCACCCTGCAATGTGTGGCTTCCACACTCCTGCCCCTGGCTGAAGAATTCTCTGGGTCAGAATGCTTGCTTGCAAAGCCCGGGTCAAGGTGTGAGTTCCACCCTGCAAGGTGTGGCTTCCACAGTTCTGCCCCTGTGAAGAATTCTCTGGGTCAGAATGCTTGCTTGCAAACCCCGGGTCAAGGTGTGAGTTCCACCCTGCAAGGTGTGGCTTCCACACTTCTGCCCCTGTGCTGAAGAATTCTCTGGGTCAGAATGCTTGCTTGCAAAGCCCGGGTCAAGGTGTGAGTTCCACCCTGCAAGGTGTGGCTTCCACACTCCTGCCCCTGTGCTGAAGAATTCTCTGGGTCAGAATGCTGGCTTGCAAAGCCCGGATCAAGGTGTGAGTTCCACCCTGCAAGGTGTGGCTTCCACACTCCTGCCCCTGTGCTGAAGAATTCTCTGGGTCAGAATGCTTGCTTGCAAAGCCCGGGTCAAGGTGTGAGTTCCACCCTGCAAGGTGTGGCTTCCACAATTCTGCCCCTGTGCTGAAGAATTCTCTGGTTCAGAATGCTTGCTTGCAAAACCTGGGTCAAGGTGTGAGTTCCACCCTGCAAGGTGTGGCTTCCACACTCCTGCCCCTGTGCTGAAGAATTCTCTGGGTCAGAATGCTTGCTTGCAAAGCCCGGGTCAAGGTGTGAGTTCCACCCTGCAAGGTGTGGCTTCCACACTCCTGCCCCTGTGCTGAAGAATTCTCTGGGTCAGAATGCTGGCTTGCAAAGCCCGGGTGAAGGTGTGAGTTCCACCCTGCAAGGTGTGGCTTCCACACTCCTGCCCCTGTGCTGAAGAATTCTCTGGGTCAGAATGCTTGCTTGCAAAGCCTGGGTCATGGTGTGAGTTCCACCCTGCAAGGTGTGGCTTCCACACTCCTGCCCCTGTGCTGAAGAATTCTCTGGGTCAGAATGCTGGCTTGCAAAACCCGGGTCAAGGTGTGAGTTCCACCCTGCAAGGTGTGGCTTCCACACTCCTGCCCCTGGCTGAAGAATTCTCTGGGTCAGAATGCTTGCTTGCAAAGCCCGGGTCAAGGTGTGAGTTCCACCCTGCAAGGTGTGGCTTCCACACTTCTGCCCCTGTGAAGAATTCTCTGGGTCAGAATGCTTGCTTGCAAACCCCGGGTCAAGGTGTGAGTTCCATCCTGCAAGGTGTGGCTTCCACACTTCTGCCCCTGTGCTGAAGAATTCTCTGGGTCAGAATGCTTGCTTGCAAAGCCCGGGTCAAGGTGTGAGTTCCACCCTGCAAGGTGTGGCTTCCACACTCCTGCCCCTGTGCTGAAGAATTCTCTGGGTCAGAATGCTGGCTTGCAAAGCCCGGATCAAGGTGTGAGTTCCACCCTGCAAGGTGTGGCTTCCACACTCCTGCCCCTGTGCTGAAGAATTCTCTGGGTCAGAATGCTTGCTTGCAAAGCCCGGGTCAAGGTGTGAGTTCCACCCTGCAAGGTGTGGCTTCCACAATTCTGCCCCTGTGCTGAAGAATTCTCTGGTTCAGAATGCTTGCTTGCAAAACCTGGGTCAAGGTGTGAGTTCCACCCTGCAAGGTGTGGCTTCCACACTCCTGCCCCTGTGCTGAAGAATTCTCTGGGTCAGAATGCTTGCTTGCAAAACCTGGGTCAAGGTGTGAGTTCCACCCTGCAAGGTGTGGCTTCCACACTCCTGCCCCTGTGCTGAAGAATTCTCTGGGTCAGAATGCTTGCTTGCAAAGCCCGGGTCAAGGTGTGAGTTCCACCCTGCAAGGTGTGGCTTCCACACTCCTGCCCCTGTGCTGAAGAATTCTCTGGGTCAGAATGCTGGCTTGCAAAGCCCGGGTCAAGGTGTGAGTTCCACCCTGCAAGGTGTGGCTTCCACACTCCTGCCCCTGGCTGAAGAATTCTCTGGGTCAGAATGCTTGCTTGCAAAGCCCGGGTCAAGGTGTGAGTTCCACCCTGCAAGGTGTGGCTTCCACACTTCTGCCCCTGTGAAGAATTCTCTGGGTCAGAATGCTTGCTTGCAAACCCCAGGTCAAGGTGTGAGTTCCACCCTGCAAGGTGTGGCTTCCACACTTCTGCCCCTGTGCTGAAGAATTCTCTGGGTCAGAATGCTTGCTTGCAAAGCCCGGGTCAAGGTGTGAGTTCCACCCTGCAAGGTGTGGCTTCCACACTCCTGCCCCTGTGCTGAAGAATTCTCTGGGTCAGAATGCTGGCTTGCAAAGCCCGGATCAAGGTGTGAGTTCCACCCTGCAAGGTGTGGCTTCCACACTCCTGCCCCTGTGCTGAAGAATTCTCTGGGTCAGAATGCTTGCTTGCAAAGCCCGGGTCAAGGTGTGAGTTCCACCCTGCAAGGTGTGGCTTCCACAATTCTGCCCCTGTGCTGAAGAATTCTCTGGTTCAGAATGCTTGCTTGCAAAACCTGGGTCAAGGTGTGAGTTCCACCCTGCAAGGTGTGGCTTCCACACTCCTGCCCCTGTGCTGAAGAATTCTCTGGGTCAGAATGCTTGCTTGCAAAGCCCGGGTCAAGGTGTGAGTTCCACCCTGCAAGGTGTGGCTTCCACACTCCTGCCCCTGTGCTGAAGAATTCTCTGGGTCAGAATGCTGGCTTGCAAAGCCCGGGTCAAGGTGTGAGTTCCACCCTGCAAGGTGTGGCTTCCACACTCCTGCCCCTGGCTGAAGAATTCTCTGGGTCAGAATGCTTGCTTGCAAAGCCCGGGTCAAGGTGTGAGTTCCACCCTGCAAGGTGTGGCTTCCACAATCCTGCCCCTGTGCTGAAGAATTCTCTGGGTCAGAATGCTTGCTTGCAAAGCCCGGGTCATGGTGTGAGTTCCACCCTGCAAGGTGTGGCTTCCACACTCCTGCCCCTGTGCTGAAGAATTCTCTGGGTCAGAATGCTTGCTTGCAAACCCCGGGTCAAGGTGTGAGTTCCACCCTGCAAGGTGTGGCTTCCACACTCCTGCCCCTGGCTGAAGAATTCTCTGGGTCAGAATGCTTGCTTGCAAAGCCCGGGTCAAGGTGTGAGTTCCACCCTGCAAGGTGTGGCTTCCACACTTCTGCCCCTGTGAAGAATTCTCTGGGTCAGAATGCTTGCTTGCAAACCCCAGGTCAAGGTGTGAGTTCCACCCTGCAAGGTGTGGCTTCCACACTTCTGCCCCTGTGCTGAAGAATTCTCTGGGTCAGAATGCTTGCTTGCAAAGCCCGGGTCAAGGTGTGAGTTCCACCCTGCAAGGTGTGGCTTCCACACTCCTGCCCCTGTGCTGAAGAATTCTCTGGGTCAGAATGCTGGCTTGCAAAGCCCGGATCAAGGTGTGAGTTCCACCCTGCAAGGTGTGGCTTCCACACTCCTGCCCCTGTGCTGAAGAATTCTCTGGGTCAGAATGCTTGCTTGCAAAGCCCGGGTCAAGGTGTGAGTTCCACCCTGCAAGGTGTGGCTTCCACAATTCTGCCCCTGTGCTGAAGAATTCTCTGGTTCAGAATGCTTGCTTGCAAAACCTGGGTCAAGGTGTGAGTTCCACCCTGCAAGGTGTGGCTTCCACACTCCTGCCCCTGTGCTGAAGAATTCTCTGGGTCAGAATGCTTGCTTGCAAAGCCCGGGTCAAGGTGTGAGTTCCACCCTGCAAGGTGTGGCTTCCACACTCCTGCCCCTGTGCTGAAGAATTCTCTGGGTCAGAATGCTGGCTTGCAAAGCCCGGGTCAAGGTGTGAGTTCCACCCTGCAAGGTGTGGCTTCCACACTCCTGCCCCTGGCTGAAGAATTCTCTGGGTCAGAATGCTTGCTTGCAAAGCCCGGGTCAAGGTGTGAGTTCCACCCTGCAAGGTGTGGCTTCCACACTCCTGCCCCTGTGCTGAAGAATTCTCTGGGTCAGAATGCTTGCTTGCAAAGCCCGGGTCATGGTGTGAGTTCCACCCTGCAAGGTGTGGCTTCCACACTCCTGCCCCTGTGCTGAAGAATTCTCTGGGTCAGAATGCTTGCTTGCAAACCCCGGGTCAAGGTGTGAGTTCCACCCTGCAAGGTGTGGCTTCCACACTTCTGCCCCTGTGCTGAAGAATTCTCTGGGTCAGAATGCTTGCTTGCAAAGCCTGGGTCAAGGTGTGAGTTCCACCCTGCAAGGTGTGGCTTCCACACTCCTGCCCCTGTGCTGAAGAATTCTCTGGGTCAGAATGCTGGCTTGCAAAACCTGGGTCAAGGTGTGAGTTCCACCCTGCAAGGTGTGGCTTCCACACTCCTGCCCCTGTGCTGAAGAATTCTCTGGGTCAGAATGCTTGCTTGCAAAGCCCGGGTCAAGGTGTGAGTTCCACCCTGCAAGGTGTGGCTTCCACACTCCTGCCCCTGTGCTGAAGAATTCTCTGGGTCAGAATGCTGAATGCGAAAGAAAGGGCTAAGGTGTGAGTTCCACCCTGCAAGGTGTGGCTTCCACACTTCTGCCCCTGTGCTGAAGAATTCTCTGGGTCAGAATGCTTGCTTGCAAAGCCCGGGTCAAGGTGTGAGTTCCACCCTGCAAGGTGTGGCTTCCACACTCCTGCCCCTGTGCTGAAGAATTCTCTGGGTCAGAATGCTGGCTTGCAAAACCTGGGTCAAGGTGTGAGTTCCACCCTGCAAGGTGTGGCTTCCACACTCCTGCCCCTGTGCTGAAGAATTCTCTGGGTCAGAATGCTTGCTTGCAAAGCCCGGGTCAAGGTGTGAGTTCCACCCTGCAAGGTGTGGCTTCCACACTCCTGCCCCTGTGCTGAAGAATTCTCTGGGTCAGAATGCTGGCTTGCAAAGCCCGGATCAAGGTGTGAGTTCCACCCTGCAAGGTGTGGCTTCCACACTCCTGCCCCTGTGCTGAAGAATTCTCTGGGTCAGAATGCTTGCTTGCAAAGCCCGGGTCAAGGTGTGAGTTCCACCCTGCAAGGTGTGGCTTCCACAATTCTGCCCCTGTGCTGAAGAATTCTCTGGTTCAGAATGCTTGCTTGCAAAACCTGGGTCAAGGTGTGAGTTCCACCCTGCAAGGTGTGGCTTCCACACTCCTGCCCCTGTGCTGAAGAATTCTCTGGGTCAGAATGCTTGCTTGCAAAGCCCGGGTCAAGGTGTGAGTTCCACCCTGCAAGGTGTGGCTTCCACACTCCTGCCCCTGTGCTGAAGAATTCTCTGGGTCAGAATGCTGGCTTGCAAAGCCCGGGTCAAGGTGTGAGTTCCACCCTGCAAGGTGTGGCTTCCACACTCCTGCCCCTGGCTGAAGAATTCTCTGGGTCAGAATGCTTGCTTGCAAAGCCCGGGTCAAGGTGTGAGTTCCACCCTGCAAGGTGTGGCTTCCACACTTCTGCCCCTGTGAAGAATTCTCTGGGTCAGAATGCTTGCTTGCAAACCCCGGGTCAAGGTGTGAGTTCCACCCTGCAAGGTGTGGCTTCCACACTCCTGCCCCTGTGCTGAAGAATTCTCTGGGTCAGAATGCTTGCTTGCAAAGCCCGGGTCAAGGTGTGAGTTCCACCCTGCAAGGTGTGGCTTCCACACTCCTGCCCCTGTGCTGAAGAATTCTCTGGGTCAGAATGCTGGATTGCAAAGCCCGGGTCAAGGTGTGAGTTCCACTCTGCAAGGTGTGGCTTCCACACTCCTGCCCCTGGCTGAAGAATTCTCTGGGTCAGAATGCTTGCTTGCAAAGCCCGGGTCAAGGTGTGAGTTCCACCCTGCAAGGTGTGGCTTCCACACTTCTGCCCCTGTGAAGAATTCTCTGGGTCAGAATGCTTGCTTGCAAACCCCGGGTCAAGGTGTGAGTTCCACCCTGCAAGGTGTGGCTTCCACACTTCTGCCCCTGTGCTGAAGAATTCTCTGGGTCAGAATGCTTGCTTGCAAAGCCCGGGTCAAGGTGTGAGTTCCACCCTGCAAGGTGTGGCTTCCACACTCCTGCCCCTGTGCTGAAGAATTCTCTGGGTCAGAATGCTGGCTTGCAAAGCCCGGGTCAAGGTGTGAGTTCCACCCTGCAAGGTGTGGCTTCCACACTCCTGCTCCTGGCTGAAGAATTCTCTGGGTCAGAATGCTTGCTTGCAAAGCCCGGGTCAAGGTGTGAGTTCCACCCTGCAAGGTGTGGCTTCCACACTTCTGCCCCTGTGCTGAAGAATTCTCTGGGTCAGAATGCTTGCTTGCAAAGCCTGGGTCAAGGTGTGAGTTCCACCCTGCAAGGTGTGGCTTCCACACTCCTGCCCCTGTGCTGAAGAATTCTCTGGGTCAGAATGCTGGCTTGCAAAACCTGGGTCAAGGTGTGAGTTCCACCCTGCAAGGTGTGGCTTCCACACTCCTGCCCCTGTGCTGAAGAATTCTCTGGGTCAGAATGCTTGCTTGCAAAGCCCGGGTCAAGGTGTGAGTTCCACCCTGCAAGGTGTGGCTTCCACACTCCTGCCCCTGTGCTGAAGAATTCTCTGGGTCAGAATGCTGAATGCGAAAGAAAGGGCTAAGGTGTGAGTTCCACCCTGCAAGGTGTGGCTTCCACACTCCTGCCCCTGTGCTGAAGAATTCTCTGGGTCAGAATGCTTGCTTGCAAAGCCCGGGTCAAGGTGTGAGTTCCACCCTGCAAGGTGTGGCTTCCACACTCCTGCCCCTGTGCTGAAGAATTCTCTGGGTCAGAATGCTTGCTTGCAAAGCCCGGGTCAAGGTGTGAGTTCCACCCTGCAAGGTGTGGCTTCCACACTTCTGCCCCTGTGCTGAAGAATTCTCTGGGTCAGAATGCTTGCTTGCAAAGCCCGGGTCAAGGTGTGAGTTCCACCCTGCAAGGTGTGGCTTCCACACTCCTGCCCCTGTGCTGAAGAATTCTCTGGGTCAGAATGCTGGCTTGCAAAACCTGGGTCAAGGTGTGAGTTCCACCCTGCAAGGTGTGGCTTCCACACTCCTGCCCCTGTGCTGAAGAATTCTCTGGGTCAGAATGCTTGCTTGCAAAACCTGGGTCAAGGTGTGAGTTCCACCCTGCAAGGTGTGGCTTCCACACTCCTGCCCCTGTGCTGAAGAATTCTCTGGGTCAGAATGCTTGCTTGCAAAGCCCGGGTCAAGGTGTGAGTTCCACCCTGCAAGGTGTGGCTTCCACACTCCTGCCCCTGTGCTGAAGAATTCTCTGGGTCAGAATGCTGGCTTGCAAAGCCCGGGTCAAGGTGTGAGTTCCACCCTGCAAGGTGTGGCTTCCACACTCCTGCCCCTGTGCTGAAGAATTCTCTGGGTCAGAATGCTGGCTTGCAAAACCCGGGTCAAGGTGTGAGTTCCACCCTGCAAGGTGTGGCTTCCACACTCCTGCCCCTGGCTGAAGAATTCTCTGGGTCAGAATGCTGGCTTGCAAAGCCCGGATCAAGGTGTGAGTTCCACCCTGCAAGGTGTGGCTTCCACACTCCTGCCCCTGTGCTGAAGAATTCTCTGGGTCAGAATGCTGGCTTGCAAAACCCGGGTCAAGGTGTGAGTTCCACCCTGCAAGGTGTGGCTTCCACACTCCTGCCCCTGGCTGAAGAATTCTCTGGGTCAGAATGCTTGCTTGCAAAACCCGGGTCAAGGTGTGAGTTCCACCCTGCAAGGTGTGGCTTCCACACTCCTGCCCCTGGCTGAAGAATTCTCTGGGTCAGAATGCTTGCTTGCAAAGCCCGGATCAAGGTGTGAGTTCCACCCTGCAAGGTGTGGCTTCCACACTCCTGCCCCTGTGCTGAAGAATTCTCTGGGTCAGAATGCTGGCTTGCAAAACCCGGGTCAAGGTGTGAGTTCCACCCTGCAAGGTGTGGCTTCCACACTCCTGCCCCTGGCTGAAGAATTCTCTGGGTCAGAATGCTTGCTTGCAAAGCCCGGGTCAAGGTGTGAGTTCCACCCTGCAAGGTGTGGCTTCCACACTTCTGCCCCTGTGAAGAATTCTCTGGGTCAGAATGCTTGCTTGCAAACCCCGGGTCAAGGTGTGAATTCCACCCTGCAAGGTGTGGCTTCCACACTTCTGCCCCTGTGCTGAAGAATTCTCTGGGTCAGAATGCTTGCTTGCAAAGCCCGGGTCAAGGTGTGAGTTCCACCCTGCAAGGTGTGGCTTCCACACTTCTGCCCCTGTGCTGAAGAATTCTCTGGGTCAGAATGCTTGCTTGCAAAGCCCGGGTCAAGGTGTGAGTTCCACCCTGCAAGGTGTGGCTTCCACACTCCTGCCCCTGTGCTGAAGAATTCTCTGGGTCAGAATGCTTGCTTGCAAAGCCCGGGTCAAGGTGTGAGTTCCACCCTGCAAGGTGTGGCTTCCACACTCCTGCCCCTGTGCTGAAGAATTCTCTGGGTCAGAATGCTGGCTTGCAAAGCCCGGGTCAAGGTGTGAGTTCCACCCTGCAAGGTGTGGCTTCCACACTCCTGCCCCTGGCTGAAGAATTCTCTGGGTCACAATGCTTGCTTGCAAAGCCCGGGTCAAGGTGTGAGTTCCACCCTGCAAGGTGTGGCTTCCACACTTCTGCCCCTGTGAAGAATTCTCTGGGTCAGAATGCTTGCTTGCAAACCCCGGGTCAAGGTGTGAGTTCCACCCTGCAAGGTGTGGCTTCCACACTTCTGCCCCTGTGCTGAAGAATTCTCTGGGTCAGAATGCTTGCTTGCAAAGCCCGGGTCAAGGTGTGAGTTCCACCCTGCAAGGTGTGGCTTCCACACTCCTGCCCCTGTGCTGAAGAATTCTCTGGGTCAGAATGCTGGCTTGCAAAGCCCGGATCAAGGTGTGAGTTCCACCCTGCAAGGTGTGGCTTCCACACTCCTGCCCCTGTGCTGAAGAATTCTCTGGGTCAGAATGCTTGCTTGCAAAGCCCGGGTCAAGGTGTGAGTTCCACCCTGCAAGGTGTGGCTTCCACACTCCTGCCCCTGTGCTGAAGAATTCTCTGGGTCAGAATGCTTGCTTGCAAAGCCCGGGTCATGGTGTGAGTTCCACCCTGCAAGGTGTGGCTTCCACACTCCTGCCCCTGTGCTGAAGAATTCTCTGGGTCAGAATGCTTGCTTGCAAAGCCCGGGTCAAGGTGTGAGTTCCACCCTGCAAGGTGTGGCTTCCACACTTCTGCCCCTGTGCTGAAGAATTCTCTGGGTCAGAATGCTTGCTTGCAAAGCCCGGGTCAAGGTGTGAGTTCCACCCTGCAAGGTGTGGCTTCCACACTCCTGCCCCTGTGCTGAAGAATTCTCTGGGTCAGAATGCTGGCTTGCAAAACCTGGGTCAAGGTGTGAGTTCCACCCTGCAAGGTGTGGCTTCCACACTCCTGCCCCTGTGCTGAAGAATTCTCTGGGTCAGAATGCTTGCTTGCAAAGCCCGGGTCAAGGTGTGAGTTCCACCCTGCAAGGTGTGGCTTCCACACTCCTGCCCCTGTGCTGAAGAATTCTCTGGGTCAGAATGCTGGATGGGAAAGAAAGGGCTAAGGTGTGAGTTCCACCCTGCAAGGTGTGGCTTCCACACTTCTGCCCCTGTGCTGAAGAATTCTCTGGGTCAGAATGCTTGCTTGCAAAGCCCGGGTCAAGGTGTGAGTTCCACCCTGCAAGGTGTGGCTTCCACACTCCTGCCCCTGTGCTGAAGAATTCTCTGGGTCAGAATGCTGGCTTGCAAAACCTGGGTCAAGGTGTGAGTTCCACCCTGCAAGGTGTGGCTTCCACACTCCTGCCCCTGTGCTGAAGAATTCTCTGGGTCAGAATGCTTGCTTGCAAAACCTGGGTCAAGGTGTGAGTTCCACCCTGCAAGGTGTGGCTTCCACACTTCTGCCCCTGTGCTGAAGAATTCTCTGGGTCAGAATGCTTGCTTGCAAAGCCCGTGTCAAGGTGTGAGTTCCACCCTGCAAGGTGTGGCTTCCACACTTCTGCCCCTGTGCTGAAGAATTCTCTGGGTCAGAATGCTTGCTTGCAAAGCCCGGGTCAAGGTGTGAGTTCCACCCTGCAAGGTGTGGCTTCCACACTCCTGCCCCTGTGCTGAAGAATTCTCTGGGTCAGAATGCTGGCTTGCAAAGCCCGGATCAAGGTGTGAGTTCCACCCTGCAAGGTGTGGCTTCCACACTCCTGCCCCTGTGCTGAAGAATTCTCTGGGTCAGAATGCTTGCTTGCAAAGCCCGGGTCAAGGTGTGAGTTCCACCCTGCAAGGTGTGGCTTCCACAATTCTGCCCCTGTGCTGAAGAATTCTCTGGTTCAGAATGCTTGCTTGCAAAACCTGGGTCAAGGTGTGAGTTCCACCCTGCAAGGTGTGGCTTCCACACTCCTGCCCCTGTGCTGAAGAATTCTCTGGGTCAGAATGCTTGCTTGCAAAGCCCGGGTCAAGGTGTGAGTTCCACCCTGCAAGGTGTGGCTTCCACACTCCTGCCCCTCTGCTGAAGAATTCTCTGGGTCAGAATGCTGGCTTGCAAAGCCCGGGTCAAGGTGTGAGTTCCACCCTGCAAGGTGTGGCTTCCACACTCCTGCCCCTGGCTGAAGAATTCTCTGGGTCAGAATGCTTGCTTGCAAAGCCCGGGTCAAGGTGTGAGTTCCACCCTGCAAGGTGTGGCTTCCACACTCCTGCCCCTGTGCTGAAGAATTCTCTGGGTCAGAATGCTTGCTTGCAAAGCCCGGGTCATGGTGTGAGTTCCACCCTGCAAGGTGTGGCTTCCACACTCCTGCCCCTGTGCTGAAGAATTCTCTGGGTCAGAATGCTTGCTTGCAAAGCCCGGGTCAAGGTGTGAGTTCCACCCTGCAAGGTGTGGCTTCCACACTTCTGCCCCTGTGCTGAAGAATTCTCTGGGTCAGAATGCTTGCTTGCAAAGCCCGGGTCAAGGTGTGAGTTCCACCCTGCAAGGTGTGGCTTCCACACTCCTGCCCCTGTGCTGAAGAATTCTCTGGGTCAGAATGCTTGCTTGCAAAGCCCGGGTCAAGTTGTGAGTTCCACCCTGCAAGGTGTGGCTTCCACACTCCTGCCCCTGTGCTGAAGAATTCTCTGGGTCAGAATGCTTGCTTGCAAAGCCCGGGTCAAGGTGTGAGTTCCACCCTGCAAGGTGTGGCTTCCACACTCCTCCCCTGTGCTGAAGAATTCTCTGGGTCAGAATGCTTGCTTGCAAAGCCCGGGTCAAGGTGTGAGTTCCACCCTGCAAGGTGTGGCTTCCACACTCCTGCCCCTGTGCTGAAGAATTCTCTGGGTCAGAATGCTTGCTTGCAAAGCCCGGGTCAAGGTGTGAGTTCCACCCTGCAAGGTGTGGCTTCCACACTCCTGCCCCTGTGCTGAAGAATTCTCTGGGTCAGAATGCTGGCTTGCAAAACCTGGGTCAAGGTGTGAGTTCCACCCTGCAAGGTGTGGCTTCCACACTTCTGCCCCTGTGCTGAAGAATTCTCTGGGTCAGAATGCTTGCTTGCAAAGCCCGGGTCAAGGTGTGAGTTCCACCCTGCAAGGTGTGGCTTCCACACTCCTGCCCCTGTGCTGAAGAATTCTCTGGGTCAGAATGCTGGCTTGCAAAGCCCGGATCAAGGTGTGAGTTCCACCCTGCAAGGTGTGGCTTCCACACTCCTGCCCCTGTGCTGAAGAATTCTCTGGGTCAGAATGCTTGCTTGCAAAGCCCGGGTCAAGGTGTGAGTTCCACCCTGCAAGGTGTGGCTTCCACACTCCTGCCCCTGTGCTGAAGAATTCTCTGGGTCAGAATGCTTGCTTGCAAAGCCCGGGTCATGGTGTGAGTTCCACCCTGCAAGGTGTGGCTTCCACACTCCTGCCCCTGTGCTGAAGAATTCTCTGGGTCAGAATGCTTGCTTGCAAAGCCCGGGTCAAGGTGTGAGTTCCACCCTGCAAGGTGTGGCTTCCACACTTCTGCCCCTGTGCTGAAGAATTCTCTGGGTCAGAATGCTTGCTTGCAAAGCCCGGGTCAAGGTGTGAGTTCCACCCTGCAAGGTGTGGCTTCCACACTCCTGCCCCTGTGCTGAAGAATTCTCTGGGTCAGAATGCTGGCTTGCAAAACCTGGGTCAAGGTGTGAGTTCCACCCTGCAAGGTGTGGCTTCCACACTCCTGCCCCTGTGCTGAAGAATTCTCTGGGTCAGAATGCTTGCTTGCAAAGCCCGGGTCAAGGTGTGAGTTCCACCCTGCAAGGTGTGGCTTCCACACTCCTGCCCCTGTGCTGAAGAATTCTCTGGGTCAGAATGCTGGATGGGAAAGAAAGGGCTAAGGTGTGAGTTCCACCCTGCAAGGTGTGGCTTCCACACTTCTGCCCCTGTGCTGAAGAATTCTCTGGGTCAGAATGCTTGCTTGCAAAGCCCGGGTCAAGGTGTGAGTTCCACCCTGCAAGGTGTGGCTTCCACACTCCTGCCCCTGTGCTGAAGAATTCTCTGGGTCAGAATGCTGGCTTGCAAAACCTGGGTCAAGGTGTGAGTTCCACCCTGCAAGGTGTGGCTTCCACACTCCTGCCCCTGTGCTGAAGAATTCTCTGGGTCAGAATGCTTGCTTGCAAAACCTGGGTCAAGGTGTGAGTTCCACCCTGCAAGGTGTGGCTTCCACACTCCTGCCCCTGTGCTGAAGAATTCTCTGGGTCAGAATGCTTGCTTGCAAAGCCCGGGTCAAGGTGTGAGTTCCACCCTGCAAGGTGTGGCTTCCACACTCCTGCCCCTGTGCTGAAGAATTCTCTGGGTCAGAATGCTTGCTTGCAAAGCCCGGGTCATGGTGTGAGTTCCACCCTGCAAGGTGTGGCTTCCACACTCCTGCCCCTGTGCTGAAGAATTCTCTGGGTCAGAATGCTTGCTTGCAAAGCCCGGGTCAAGGTGTGAGTTCCACCCTGCAAGGTGTGGCTTCCACACTTCTGCCCCTGTGCTGAAGAATTCTCTGGGTCAGAATGCTTGCTTGCAAAGCCCGGGTCAAGGTGTGAGTTCCACCCTGCAAGGTGTGGCTTCCACACTCCTGCCCCTGTGCTGAAGAATTCTCTGGGTCAGAATGCTGGCTTGCAAAACCTGGGTCAAGGTGTGAGTTCCACCCTGCAAGGTGTGGCTTCCACACTCCTGCCCCTGTGCTGAAGAATTCTCTGGGTCAGAATGCTTGCTTGCAAAGCCCGGGTCAAGGTGTGAGTTCCACCCTGCAAGGTGTGGCTTCCACACTCCTGCCCCTGTGCTGAAGAATTCTCTGGGTCAGAATGCTGGATGGGAAAGAAAGGGCTAAGGTGTGAGTTCCACCCTGCAAGGTGTGGCTTCCACACTTCTGCCCCTGTGCTGAAGAATTCTCTGGGTCAGAATGCTTGCTTGCAAAGCCCGGGTCAAGGTGTGAGTTCCACCCTGCAAGGTGTGGCTTCCACACTCCTGCCCCTGTGCTGAAGAATTCTCTGGGTCAGAATGCTGGCTTGCAAAACCTGGGTCAAGGTGTGAGTTCCACCCTGCAAGGTGTGGCTTCCACACTCCTGCCCCTGTGCTGAAGAATTCTCTGGGTCAGAATGCTTGCTTGCAAAACCTGGGTCAAGGTGTGAGTTCCACCCTGCAAGGTGTGGCTTCCACACTTCTGCCCCTGTGCTGAAGAATTCTCTGGGTCAGAATGCTTGCTTGCAAAGCCCGTGTCAAGGTGTGAGTTCCACCCTGCAAGGTGTGGCTTCCACACTTCTGCCCCTGTGCTGAAGAATTCTCTGGGTCAGAATGCTTGCTTGCAAAGCCCGGGTCAAGGTGTGAGTTCCACCCTGCAAGGTGTGGCTTCCACACTCCTGCCCCTGTGCTGAAGAATTCTCTGGGTCAGAATGCTGGCTTGCAAAGCCCGGATCAAGGTGTGAGTTCCACCCTTCAAGGTGTGGCTTCCACACTCCTGCCCCTGTGCTGAAGAATTCTCTGGGTCAGAATGCTTGCTTGCAAAGCCCGGGTCAAGGTGTGAGTTCCACCCTGCAAGGTGTGGCTTCCACAATTCTGCCCCTGTGCTGAAGAATTCTCTGGTTCAGAATGCTTGCTTGCAAAACCTGGGTCAAGGTGTGAGTTCCACCCTGCAAGGTGTGGCTTCCACACTCCTGCCCCTGTGCTGAAGAATTCTCTGGGTCAGAATGCTTGCTTGCAAAGCCCGGGTCAAGGTGTGAGTTCCACCCTGCAAGGTGTGGCTTCCACACTCCTGCCCCTGTGCTGAAGAATTCTCTGGGTCAGAATGCTGGCTTGCAAAGCCCGGGTCAAGGTGTGAGTTCCACCCTGCAAGGTGTGGCTTCCACACTCCTGCCCCTGGCTGAAGAATTCTCTGGGTCAGAATGCTTGCTTGCAAAGCCCGGGTCAAGGTGTGAGTTCCACCCTGCAAGGTGTGGCTTCCACACTCCTGCCCCTGTGCTGAAGAATTCTCTGGGTCAGAATGCTTGCTTGCAAAGCCCGGGTCATGGTGTGAGTTCCACCCTGCAAGGTGTGGCTTCCACACTCCTGCCCCTGTGCTGAAGAATTCTCTGGGTCAGAATGCTTGCTTGCAAAGCCCGGGTCAAGGTGTGAGTTCCACCCTGCAAGGTGTGGCTTCCACACTTCTGCCCCTGTGCTGAAGAATTCTCTGGGTCAGAATGCTTGCTTGCAAAGCCCGGGTCAAGGTGTGAGTTCCACCCTGCAAGGTGTGGCTTCCACACTCCTGCCCCTGTGCTGAAGAATTCTCTGGGTCAGAATGCTTGCTTGCAAAGCCCGGGTCAAGTTGTGAGTTCCACCCTGCAAGGTGTGGCTTCCACACTCCTGCCCCTGTGCTGAAGAATTCTCTGGGTCAGAATGCTTGCTTGCAAAGCCCGGGTCAAGGTGTGAGTTCCACCCTGCAAGGTGTGGCTTCCACACTCCTGCCCCTGTGCTGAAGAATTCTCTGGGTCAGAATGCTTGCTTGCAAAGCCCGGGTCAAGGTGTGAGTTCCACCCTGCAAGGTGTGGCTTCCACACTCCTGCCCCTGTGCTGAAGAATTCTCTGGGTCAGAATGCTTGCTTGCAAAGCCCGGGTCAAGGTGTGAGTTCCACCCTGCAAGGTGTGGCTTCCACACTCCTGCCCCTGTGCTGAAGAATTCTCTGGGTCAGAATGCTGGCTTGCAAAACCTGGGTCAAGGTGTGAGTTCCACCCTGCAAGGTGTGGCTTCCACACTTCTGCCCCTGTGCTGAAGAATTCTCTGGGTCAGAATGCTTGCTTGCAAAGCCCGGGTCAAGGTGTGAGTTCCACCCTGCAAGGTGTGGCTTCCACACTCCTGCCCCTGTGCTGAAGAATTCTCTGGGTCAGAATGCTGGCTTGCAAAGCCCGGATCAAGGTGTGAGTTCCACCCTGCAAGGTGTGGCTTCCACACTCCTGCCCCTGTGCTGAAGAATTCTCTGGGTCAGAATGCTTGCTTGCAAAGCCCGGGTCAAGGTGTGAGTTCCACCCTGCAAGGTGTGGCTTCCACAATTCTGCCCCTGTGCTGAAGAATTCTCTGGTTCAGAATGCTTGCTTGCAAAACCTGGGTCAAGGTGTGAGTTCCACCCTGCAAGGTGTGGCTTCCACACTCCTGCCCCTGTGCTGAAGAATTCTCTGGGTCAGAATGCTTGCTTGCAAAGCCCGGGTCAAGGTGTGAGTTCCACCCTGCAAGGTGTGGCTTCCACACTCCTGCCCCTGTGCTGAAGAATTCTCTGGGTCAGAATGCTGGCTTGCAAAGCCCGGGTCAAGGTGTGAGTTCCACCCTGCAAGGTGTGGCTTCCACACTCCTGCCCCTGGCTGAAGAATTCTCTGGGTCAGAATGCTTGCTTGCAAAGCCCGGGTCAAGGTGTGAGTTCCACCCTGCAAGGTGTGGCTTCCACACTCCTGCCCCTGTGCTGAAGAATTCTCTGGGTCAGAATGCTTGCTTGCAAAGCCCGGGTCATGGTGTGAGTTCCACCCTGCAAGGTGTGGCTTCCACACTCCTGCCCCTGTGCTGAAGAATTCTCTGGGTCAGAATGCTTGCTTGCAAAGCCCGGGTCAAGGTGTGAGTTCCACCCTGCAAGGTGTGGCTTCCACACTTCTGCCCCTGTGCTGAAGAATTCTCTGGGTCAGAATGCTTGCTTGCAAAGCCCGGGTCAAGGTGTGAGTTCCACCCTGCAAGGTGTGGCTTCCACACTCCTGCCCCTGTGCTGAAGAATTCTCTGGGTCAGAATGCTTGCTTGCAAAGCCCGGGTCAAGGTGTGAGTTCCACCCTGCAAGGTGTGGCTTCCACACTCCTGCCCCTGTGCTGAAGAATTCTCTGGGTCAGAATGCTTGCTTGCAAAGCCCGGGTCAAGGTGTGAGTTCCACCCTGCAAGGTGTGGCTTCCACACTCCTGCCCCTGTGCTGAAGAATTCTCTGGGTCAGAATGCTTGCTTGCAAAGCCCGGGTCAAGGTGTGAGTTCCACCCTGCAAGGTGTGGCTTCCACACTCCTGCCCCTGTGCTGAAGAATTCTCTGGGTCAGAATGCTGGCTTGCAAAACCTGGGTCAAGGTGTGAGTTCCACCCTGCAAGGTGTGGCTTCCACACTCCTGCCACTGTGCTGAAGAATTCTCTGGGTCAGAATGCTTGCTTGCAAAGCCCGGGTCAAGGTGTGAGTTCCACCCTGCAAGGTGTGGCTTCCACACTCCTGCCCCTGTGCTGAAGAATTCTCTGGGTCAGAATGCTTGCTTGCAAAGCCCGGGTCAAGGTGTGAGTTCCACCCTGCAAGGTGTGGCTTCCACACTCCTGCCCCTGTGCTGAAGAATTCTCTGGGTCAGAATGCTTGCTTGCAAAGCCCGGGTCAAGGTGTGAGTTCCACCCTGCAAGGTGTGGCTTCCACACTCCTGCCCCTGTGCTGAAGAATTCTCTGGGTCAGAATGCTTGCTTGCAAAGCCCGGGTCAAGGTGTGAGTTCCACCCTGCAAGGTGTGGCTTCCACACTCCTGCCCCTGTGCTGAAGAATTCTCTGGGTCAGAATGCTTGCTTGCAAAGCCCGGGTCAAGGTGTGAGTTCCACCCTGCAAGGTGTGGCTTCCACACTCCTGCCCCTGTGCTGAAGAATTCTCTGGGTCAGAATGCTGGCTTGCAAAACCTGGGTCAAGGTGTGAGTTCCACCCTGCAAGGTGTGGCTTCCACACTCCTGCCACTGTGCTGAAGAATTCTCTGGGTCAGAATGCTTGCTTGCAAAGCCCGGGTCAAGGTGTGAGTTCCACCCTGCAAGGTGTGGCTTCCACACTCCTGCCCCTGTGCTGAAGAATTCTCTGGGTCAGAATGCTGGCTTGCAAAACCTGGGTCAAGATGTGAGTTCCACCCAGCAAGGTGTGGCTTCCACACTCCTGCCCCTGTGCTGAAGAATTCTCTGGGTCAGAATGCTTGCTTGCAAAACCTGGGTCAAGGTGTGAGTTCCACCCTGCAAGGTGTGGCTTCCACACTCCTGCCCCTGTGCTGAAGAATTCTCTGGGTCAGAATGCTTGCTTGCAAAGCCCGGGTCAAGGTGTGAGTTCCACCCTACAAGGTGTGGCTTCCACACTCCTGCCCCTGTGCTGAAGAATTCTCTGGGTCAGAATGCTGGCTTGCAAAGCCCGGGTCAAGGTGTGAGTTCCACCCTGCAAGGTGTGGCTTCCACACTCCTGCCCCTGGCTGAAGAATTCTCTGGGTCAGAATGCTTGCTTGCAAAGCCCGGATCAAGGTGTGAGTTCCACCCTGCAAGGTGTGGCTTCCACACTCCTGCCCCTGTGCTGAAGAATTCTCTGGGTCAGAATGCTGGCTTGCAAAACCCGGGTCAAGGTGTGAGTTCCACCCTGCAAGGTGTGGCTTCCACACTCCTGCCCCTGGCTGAAGAATTCTCTGGGTCAGAATGCTTGCTTGCAAAGCCCGGGTCAAGGTGTGAGTTCCACCCTGCAAGGTGTGGCTTCCACACTTCTGCCCCTGTGAAGAATTCTCTGGGTCAGAATGCTTGCTTGCAAACCCCGGGTCAAGGTGTGAGTTCCACCCTGCAAGGTGTGGCTTCCACACTTCTGCCCCTGTGCTGAAGAATTCTCTGGGTCAGAATGCTTGCTTGCAAAGCCCGGGTCAAGGTGTGAGTTCCACCCTGCAAGGTGTGGCTTCCACACTCCTGCCCCTGTGCTGAAGAATTCTCTGGGTCAGAATGCTTGCTTGCAAAGCCCGGGTCAAGGTGTGAGTTCCACCCTGCAAGGTGTGGCTTCCACACTCCTGCCCCTGTGCTGAAGAATTCTCTGGGTCAGAATGCTGGCTTGCAAAACCTGGGTCAAGGTGTGAGTTCCACCCAGCAAGGTGTGGCTTCCACACTCCTGCCCCTGTGCTGAAGAATTCTCTGGGTCAGAATGCTTGCTTGCAAAACCTGGGTCAAGGTGTGAGTTCCACCCTGCAAGGTGTGGCTTCCACACTCCTGCCCCTGTGCTGAAGAATTCTCTGGGTCAGAATGCTTGCTTGCAAAGCCCGGGTCAAGGTGTGAGTTCCACCCAGCAAGGTGTGGCTTCCACACTCCTGCCCCTGTGCTGAAGAATTCTCTGGGTCAGAATGCTTGCTTGCAAAACCTGGGTCAAGGTGTGAGTTCCACCCTGCAAGGTGTGGCTTCCACACTCCTGCCCCTGTGCTGAAGAATTCTCTGGGTCAGAATGCTTGCTTGCAAAGCCCGGGTCAAGGTGTGAGTTCCACCCTACAAGGTGTGGCTTCCACACTCCTGCCCCTGTGCTGAAGAATTCTCTGGGTCAGAATGCTGGCTTGCAAAGCCCGGGTCAAGGTGTGAGTTCCACCCTGCAAGGTGTGGCTTCCACACTCCTGCCCCTGGCTGAAGAATTCTCTGGGTCAGAATGCTTGCTTGCAAAGCCCGGATCAAGGTGTGAGTTCCACCCTGCAAGGTGTGGCTTCCACACTCCTGCCCCTGTGCTGAAGAATTCTCTGGGTCAGAATGCTGGCTTGCAAAACCCGGGTCAAGGTGTGAGTTCCACCCTGCAAGGTGTGGCTTCCACACTCCTGCCCCTGGCTGAAGAATTCTCTGGGTCAGAATGCTTGCTTGCAAAGCCCGGGTCAAGGTGTGAGTTCCACCCTGCAAGGTGTGGCTTCCACACTTCTGCCCCTGTGAAGAATTCTCTGGGTCAGAATGCTTGCTTGCAAACCCCGGGTCAAGGTGTGAGTTCCACCCTGCAAGGTGTGGCTTCCACACTTCTGCCCCTGTGCTGAAGAATTCTCTGGGTCAGAATGCTTGCTTGCAAAGCCCGGGTCAAGGTGTGAGTTCCACCCTGCAAGGTGTGGCTTCCACACTCCTGCCCCTGTGCTGAAGAATTCTCTGGGTCAGAATGCTTGCTTGCAAAGCCCGGGTCAAGGTGTGAGTTCCACCCTGCAAGGTGTGGCTTCCACACTCCTGCCCCTGTGCTGAAGAATTCTCTGGGTCAGAATGCTGGCTTGCAAAACCTGGGTCAAGGTGTGAGTTCCACCCAGCAAGGTGTGGCTTCCACACTCCTGCCCCTGTGCTGAAGAATTCTCTGGGTCAGAATGCTTGCTTGCAAAACCTGGGTCAAGGTGTGAGTTCCACCCTGCAAGGTGTGGCTTCCACACTCCTGCCCCTGTGCTGAAGAATTCTCTGGGTCAGAATGCTTGCTTGCAAAGCCCGGGTCAAGGTGTGAGTTCCACCCTGCAAGGTGTGGCTTCCACACTCCTGCCCCTGTGCTGAAGAATTCTCTGGGTCAGAATGCTGGCTTGCAAAGCCCGGGTCAAGGTGTGAGTTCCACCCTGCAAGGTGTGGCTTCCACACTCCTGCCCCTGGCTGAAGAATTCTCTGGG
Organism: Pogona vitticeps; assembly: GCF_051106095.1. Lineage (NCBI taxonomy): Eukaryota > Metazoa > Chordata > Lepidosauria > Squamata > Agamidae > Pogona > Pogona vitticeps. Next base: position 307,876 of record NC_135798.1, read on the forward strand.
TCAGAATGCTTGCTTGCAAAGCCCGGATCAAGGTGTGAGTTCCACCCTGCAAGGTGTGGCTTCCACACTCCTGCCCCTGTGCTGAAGAATTCTCTGGGTCAGAATGCTGGCTTGCAAAACCCGGGTCAAGGTGTGAGTTCCACCCTGCAAGGTGTGGCTTCCACATTCCTGCCCCTGGCTGAAGATTTCTCTGGGTCAGAATGCTTGCTTGCAAAGCCCGGGTCAAGGTGTGAGTTCCACCCTGCAAGGTGTGGCTTCCACACTTCTGCCCCTGTGAAGAATTCTCTGGGTCAGAATGCTTGCTTGCAAACCCCGGGTCAAGGTGTGAGTTCCACCCTGCAAGGTGTGGCTTCCACACTCCTGCCCCTGTGCTGAAGAATTCTCTGGGTCAGAATGCTTGCTTGCAAAGCCCGGGTCAAGGTGTGAGTTCCACCCTGCAAGGTGTGGCTTCCACAATTCTGCCCCTGTGCTGAAGAATTCTCTGGTTCAGAATGCTTGCTTGCAAAACCTGGGTCAAGGTGTGAGTTCCACCCTGCAAGGTGTGGCTTCCACACTCCTGCCCCTGTGCTGAAGAATTCTCTGGGTCAGAATGCTTGCTTGCAAAGCCCGGGTCAAGGTGTGAGTTCCACCCTGCAAGGTGTGGCTTCCACACTCCTGCCCCTGTGCTGAAGAATTCTCTGGGTCAGAATGCTTGCTTGCAAAGCCCGGGTCAAGGTGTGAGTTCCACCCTGCAAGGTGTGGCTTCCACACTCCTGCCCCTGTGCTGAAGAATTCTCTGGGTCAGAATGCTGGCTTGCAAAGCCCGGATCAAGGTGTGAGTTCCACCCTGCAAGGTGTGGCTTCCACACTCCTGCCCCTGTGCTGAAGAATTCTCTGGGTCAGAATGCTTGCTTGCAAAGCCCGGGTCAAGGTGTGAGTTCCACCCTGCAAGGTGTGGCTTCCACAATTCTGCCCCTGTGCTGAAGAATTCTCTGGTTCAGAATGCTTGCTTGCAAAACCTGGGTCAAGGTGTGAGTTCCACCCTGCAAGGTGTGGCTTCCACACTCCTGCCCCTGTGCCGAAGAATTCTCTGGGTCAGAATGCTTGCTTGCAAAGCCCGGGTCAAGGTGTGAGTTCCACCCTGCAAGGTGTGGCTTCCACACTCCTGCCCCTGTGCTGAAGAATTCTCTGGGTCAGAATGCTGGCTTGCAAAGCCCGGGTCAAGGTGTGAGTTCCACCCTGCAAGGTGTGGCTTCCACACTCCTGCCCCTGGCTGAAGAATTCTCTGGGTCAGAATGCTTGCTTGCAAAGCCCGGGTCAAGGTGTGAGTTCCACCCTGCAAGGTGTGGCTTCCACACTCCTGCCCCTGTGCTGAAGAATTCTCTGGGTCAGAATGCTTGCTTGCAAAGCCCGGGTCATGGGGTGAGTTCCACCCTGCAAGGTGTGGCTTCCACACTCCTGCCCCTGTGCTGAAGAATTCTCTGGGTCAGAATGCTTGCTTGCAAAGCCCGGGTCAAGGTGTGAGTTCCACCCTGCAAGGTGTGGCTTCCACACTTCTGCCCCTGTGCTGAAGAATTCTCTGGGTCAGAATGCTTGCTTGCAAAGCCCGGGTCAAGGTGTGAGTTCCACCCTGCAAGGTGTGGCTTCCACACTCCTGCCCCTGTGCTGAAGAATTCTCTGGGTCAGAATGCTTGCTTGCAAAGCCCGGGTCAAGGTGTGAGTTCCACCCTGCAAGGTGTGGCTTCCACACTCCTGCCCCTGTGCTGAAGAATTCTCTGGGTCAGAATGCTTGCTTGCAAAGCCCGGGTCAAGGTGTGAGTTCCACCCTGCAAGGTGTGGCTTCCACACTCCTGCCCCTGTGCTGAAGAATTCTCTGGGTCAGAATGCTTGCTTGCAAAGCCCGGGTCAAGGTGTGAGTTCCACCCTGCAAGGTGTGGCTTCCACACTCCTGCCCCTGTGCTGAAGAATTCTCTGGGTCAGAATGCTTGCTTGCAAAGCCCGGGTCAAGGTGTGAGTTCCACCCTGCAAGGTGTGGCTTCCACACTCCTGCCCCTGTGCTGAAGAATTCTCTGGGTCAGAATGCTGGCTTGCAAAACCTGGGTCAAGGTGTGAGTTCCACCCTGCAAGGTGTGGCTTCCACACTCCTGCCCCTGTGCTGAAGAATTCTCTGGGTCAGAATGCTTGCTTGCAAAGCCCGGGTCAAGGTGTGAGTTCCACCCTGCAAGGTGTGGCTTCCACACTCCTGCCCCTGTGCTGAAGAATTCTCTGGGTCAGAATGCTGGCTTGCAAAACCTGGGTCAAGGTGTGAGTTCCACCCAGCAAGGTGTGGCTTCCACACTCCTGCCCCTGTGCTGAAGAATTCTCTGGGTCAGAATGCTTGCTTGCAAAACCTGGGTCAAGGTGTGAGTTCCACCCTGCAAGGTGTGGCTTCCACACTCCTGCCCCTGTGCTGAAGAATTCTCTGGGTCAGAATGCTTGCTTGCAAAGCCCGGGTCAAGGTGTGAGTTCCACCCTACAAGGTGTGGCTTCCACACTCCTGCCCCTGTGCTGAAGAATTCTCTGGGTCAGAATGCTGGCTTGCAAAGCCCGGGTCAAGGTGTGAGTTCCACCCTGCAAGGTGTGGCTTCCACACTCCTGCCCCTGGCTGAAGAATTCTCTGGGTCAGAATGCTTGCTTGCAAAGCCCGGATCAAGGTGTGAGTTCCACCCTGCAAGGTGTGGCTTCCACACTCCTGCCCCTGTGCTGAAGAATTCTCTGGGTCAGAATGCTGGCTTGCAAAACCCGGGTCAAGGTGTGAGTTCCACCCTGCAAGGTGTGGCTTCCACACTCCTGCCCCTGGCTGAAGAATTCTCTGGGTCAGAATGCTTGCTTGCAAAGCCCGGGTCAAGGTGTGAGTTCCACCCTGCAAGGTGTGGCTTCCACACTCCTGCCCCTGTGCTGAAGAATTCTCTGGGTCAGAATGCTTGCTTGCAAAACCTGGGTCAAGGTGTGAGTTCCACCCTGCAAGGTGTGGCTTCCACACTCCTGCCCCTGTGCTGAAGAATTCTCTGGGTCAGAATGCTTGCTTGCAAAGCCCGGGTCAAGGTGTGAGTTCCACCCTACAAGGTGTGGCTTCCACACTCCTGCCCCTGTGCTGAAGAATTCTCTGGGTCAGAATGCTGGCTTGCAAAGCCCGGGTCAAGGTGTGAGTTCCACCCTGCAAGGTGTGGCTTCCACACTCCTGCCCCTGGCTGAAGAATTCTCTGGGTCAGAATGCTTGCTTGCAAAGCCCGGATCAAGGTGTGAGTTCCACCCTGCAAGGTGTGGCTTCCACACTCCTGCCCCTGTGCTGAAGAATTCTCTGGGTCAGAATGCTGGCTTGCAAAACCCGGGTCAAGGTGTGAGTTCCACCCTGCAAGGTGTGGCTTCCACACTCCTGCCCCTGGCTGAAGAATTCTCTGGGTCAGAATGCTTGCTTGCAAAGCCCGGGTCAAGGTGTGAGTTCCACCCTGCAAGGTGTGGCTTCCACACTTCTGCCCCTGTGAAGAATTCTCTGGGTCAGAATGCTTGCTTGCAAACCCCGGGTCAAGGTGTGAGTTCCACCCTGCAAGGTGTGGCTTCCACACTTCTGCCCCTGTGCTGAAGAATTCTCTGGGTCAGAATGCTTGCTTGCAAAGCCCGGGTCAAGGTGTGAGTTCCACCCTGCAAGGTGTGGCTTCCACACTCCTGCCCCTGTGCTGAAGAATTCTCTGGGTCAGAATGCTTGCTTGCAAAGCCCGGGTCAAGGTGTGAGTTCCACCCTGCAAGGTGTGGCTTCCACACTCCTGCCCCTGTGCTGAAGAATTCTCTGGGTCAGAATGCTGGCTTGCAAAACCTGGGTCAAGGTGTGAGTTCCACCCAGCAAGGTGTGGCTTCCACACTCCTGCCCCTGTGCTGAAGAATTCTCTGGGTCAGAATGCTTGCTTGCAAAACCTGGGTCAAGGTGTGAGTTCCACCCTGCAAGGTGTGGCTTCCACACTCCTGCCCCTGTGCTGAAGAATTCTCTGGGTCAGAATGCTTGCTTGCAAAGCCCGGGTCAAGGTGTGAGTTCCACCCTGCAAGGTGTGGCTTCCACACTCCTGCCCCTGTGCTGAAGAATTCTCTGGGTCAGAATGCTGGCTTGCAAAGCCCGGGTCAAGGTGTGAGTTCCACCCTGCAAGGTGTGGCTTCCACACTCCTGCCCCTGGCTGAAGAATTCTCTGGGTCAGAATGCTTGCTTGCAAAGCCCGGATCAAGGTGTGAGTTCCACCCTGCAAGGTGTGGCTTCCACACTCCTGCCCCTGTGCTGAAGAATTCTCTGGGTCAGAATGCTGGCTTGCAAAACCCGGGTCAAGGTGTGAGTTCCACCCTGCAAGGTGTGGCTTCCACATTCCTGCCCCTGGCTGAAGATTTCTCTGGGTCAGAATGCTTGCTTGCAAAGCCCGGGTCAAGGTGTGAGTTCCACCCTGCAAGGTGTGGCTTCCACACTTCTGCCCCTGTGAAGAATTCTCTGGGTCAGAATGCTTGCTTGCAAACCCCGGGTCAAGGTGTGAGTTCCACCCTGCAAGGTGTGGCTTCCACACTCCTGCCCCTGTGCTGAAGAATTCTCTGGGTCAGAATGCTTGCTTGCAAAGCCCGGGTCAAGGTGTGAGTTCCACCCTGCAAGGTGTGGCTTCCACAATTCTGCCCCTGTGCTGAAGAATTCTCTGGTTCAGAATGCTTGCTTGCAAAACCTGGGTCAAGGTGTGAGTTCCACCCTGCAAGGTGTGGCTTCCACACTCCTGCCCCTGTGCTGAAGAATTCTCTGGGTCAGAATGCTTGCTTGCAAAGCCCGGGTCAAGGTGTGAGTTCCACCCTGCAAGGTGTGGCTTCCACACTCCTGCCCCTGTGCTGAAGAATTCTCTGGGTCAGAATGCTTGCTTGCAAAGCCCGGGTCAAGGTGTGAGTTCCACCCTGCAAGGTGTGGCTTCCACACTCCTGCCCCTGTGCTGAAGAATTCTCTGGGTCAGAATGCTGGCTTGCAAAGCCCGGATCAAGGTGTGAGTTCCACCCTGCAAGGTGTGGTTTCCACACTCCTGCCCCTGTGCTGAAGAATTCTCTGGGTCAGAATGCTTGCTTGCAAAGCCCGGGTCAAGGTGTGAGTTCCACCCTGCAAGGTGTGGCTTCCACAATTCTGCCCCTGTGCTGAAGAATTCTCTGGTTCAGAATGCTTGCTTGCAAAACCTGGGTCAAGGTGTGAGTTCCACCCTGCAAGGTGTGGCTTCCACACTCCTGCCCCTGTGCCGAAGAATTCTCTGGGTCAGAATGCTTGCTTGCAAAGCCCGGGTCAAGGTGTGAGTTCCACCCTGCAAGGTGTGGCTTCCACACTCCTGCCCCTGTGCTGAAGAATTCTCTGGGTCAGAATGCTGGCTTGCAAAGCCCGGGTCAAGGTGTGAGTTCCACCCTGCAAGGTGTGGCTTCCACACTCCTGCCCCTGGCTGAAGAATTCTCTGGGTCAGAATGCTTGCTTGCAAAGCCCGGGTCAAGGTGTGAGTTCCACCCTGCAAGGTGTGGCTTCCACACTCCTGCCCCTGTGCTGAAGAATTCTCTGGGTCAGAATGCTTGCTTGCAAAGCCCGGGTCATGGGGTGAGTTCCACCCTGCAAGGTGTGGCTTCCACACTCCTGCCCCTGTGCTGAAGAATTCTCTGGGTCAGAATGCTTGCTTGCAAAGCCCGGGTCAAGGTGTGAGTTCCACCCTGCAAGGTGTGGCTTCCACACTTCTGCCCCTGTGCTGAAGAATTCTCTGGGTCAGAATGCTTGCTTGCAAAGCCCGGGTCAAGGTGTGAGTTCCACCCTGCAAGGTGTGGCTTCCACACTCCTGCCCCTGTGCTGAAGAATTCTCTGGGTCAGAATGCTTGCTTGCAAAGCCCGGGTCAAGGTGTGAGTTCCACCCTGCAAGGTGTGGCTTCCACACTCCTGCCCCTGTGCTGAAGAATTCTCTGGGTCAGAATGCTTGCTTGCAAAGCCCGGGTCAAGGTGTGAGTTCCACCCTGCAAGGTGTGGCTTCCACACTCCTGCCCCTGTGCTGAAGAATTCTCTGGGTCAGAATGCTTGCTTGCAAAGCCCGGGTCAAGGTGTGAGTTCCACCCTGCAAGGTGTGGCTTCCACACTCCTGCCCCTGTGCTGAAGAATTCTCTGGGTCAGAATGCTTGCTTGCAAAGCCCGGGTCAAGGTGTGAGTTCCACCCTGCAAGGTGTGGCTTCCACACTCCTGCCCCTGTGCTGAAGAATTCTCTGGGTCAGAATGCTGGCTTGCAAAACCTGGGTCAAGGTGTGAGTTCCACCCTGCAAGGTGTGGCTTCCACACTCCTGCCCCTGTGCTGAAGAATTCTCTGGGTCAGAATGCTTGCTTGCAAAGCCCGGGTCAAGGTGTGAGTTCCACCCTGCAAGGTGTGGCTTCCACACTCCTGCCCCTGTGCTGAAGAATTCTCTGGGTCAGAATGCTGGCTTGCAAAACCTGGGTCAAGGTGTGAGTTCCACCCAGCAAGGTGTGGCTTCCACACTCCTGCCCCTGTGCTGAAGAATTCTCTGGGTCAGAATGCTTGCTTGCAAAACCTGGGTCAAGGTGTGAGTTCCACCCTGCAAGGTGTGGCTTCCACACTCCTGCCCCTGTGCTGAAGAATTCTCTGGGTCAGAATGCTTGCTTGCAAAGCCCGGGTCAAGGTGTGAGTTCCACCCTACAAGGTGTGGCTTCCACACTCCTGCCCCTGTGCTGAAGAATTCTCTGGGTCAGAATGCTGGCTTGCAAAGCCCGGGTCAAGGTGTGAGTTCCACCCTGCAAGGTGTGGCTTCCACACTCCTGCCCCTGGCTGAAGAATTCTCTGGGTCAGAATGCTTGCTTGCAAAGCCCGGATCAAGGTGTGAGTTCCACCCTGCAAGGTGTGGCTTCCACACTCCTGCCCCTGTGCTGAAGAATTCTCTGGGTCAGAATGCTGGCTTGCAAAACCCGGGTCAAGGTGTGAGTTCCACCCTGCAAGGTGTGGCTTCCACACTCCTGCCCCTGGCTGAAGAATTCTCTGGGTCAGAATGCTTGCTTGCAAAGCCCGGGTCAAGGTGTGAGTTCCACCCTGCAAGGTGTGGCTTCCACACTTCTGCCCCTGTGAAGAATTCTCTGGGTCAGAATGCTTGCTTGCAAACCCCGGGTCAAGGTGTGAGTTCCACCCTGCAAGGTGTGGCTTCCACACTTCTGCCCCTGTGCTGAAGAATTCTCTGGGTCAGAATGCTTGCTTGCAAAGCCCGGGTCAAGGTGTGAGTTCCACCCTGCAAGGTGTGGCTTCCACACTCCTGCCCCTGTGCTGAAGAATTCTCTGGGTCAGAATGCTTGCTTGCAAAGCCCGGGTCAAGGTGTGAGTTCCACCCTGCAAGGTGTGGCTTCCACACTCCTGCCCCTGTGCTGAAGAATTCTCTGGGTCAGAATGCTGGCTTGCAAAACCTGGGTCAAGGTGTGAGTTCCACCCAGCAAGGTGTGGCTTCCACACTCCTGCCCCTGTGCTGAAGAATTCTCTGGGTCAGAATGCTTGCTTGCAAAGCCCGGGTCAAGGTGTGAGTTCCACCCTGCAAGGTGTGGCTTCCACACTCCTGCCCCTGTGCTGAAGAATTCTCTGGGTCAGAATGCTGGCTTGCAAAGCCCGGGTCAAGGTGTGAGTTCCACTCTGCAAGGTGTGGCTTCAACACTCCTGCCCCTGTGCTGAAGAATTCTCTGGGTCAGAATGCTGGCTTGCAAAGCCCGGGTCAAGGTGTGAGTTCCACCCTGCAAGGTGTGGCTTCAACACTCCTGCCCCTGGCTGAAGAATTCTCTGGGTCAGAATGCTGGCTTGCAAACCCCGGGTCAAGGTGTGAGTTCCACCCTGCAAGGTGTGGCTTCCACACTCCTGCCCCTGTGCTGAAGAATTCTCTGGGTCAGAATGCTGGCTTGCAAAGCCCGGGTCAAGGTGTGAGTTCCACCCTGCAAGGTGTGGCTTCAACACTCCTGCCCCTGGCTGAAGAATTCTCTGGGTCAGAATGCTTGCTTGCAAACCCCGGGTCAAGGTGTGAGTTCCACCCTGCAAGGTGTGGCTTCCACACTTCTGCCCCTGTGCTGAAGAATTCTCTGGGTCAGAATGCTTGCTTGCAAAGCCCGGGTCAAGGTGTGAGTTCCACTCTGCAAGGTGTGGCTTCCACACTCCTGCCCCTGTGCTGAAGAATTCTCTGGGTCAGAATGCTGGCTTGCAAAGCCCGGGTCAAGGTGTGAGTTCCACCCTGCAAGGTGTGGCTTCCACACTCCTGCCCCTGTGCTGAAGAATTCTCTGGGTCAGAATGCTGGCTTGCAAAACCTGGGTCAAGGTGTGAGTTCCACCCTGCAAGGTGTGGCTTCCACACTTCTGCCCCTGTGATGAAGAATTCTCTGGGTCAGAATGCTTGCTTGCAAAGCCCGGGTCAAGGTGTGAGTTCCACCCTGCAAGGTGTGGCTTCCACACTCCTGCCCCTGTGCTGAAGAATTCTCTGGGTCAGAATGCTGGCTTGCAAAACCTGGGTCAAGGTGTGAGTTCCACCCTGCAAGGTGTGGCTTCCACACTCCTGCCCCTGTGCTGAAGAATTCTCTGGGTCAGAATGCTTGCTTGCAAAGCCCGGGTCAAGGTGTGAGTTCCACCCTGCAAGGTGTGGCTTCCACACTCCTGCCCCTGTGCTGAAGAATTCTCTGGGTCAGAATGCTGGCTTGCAAAGCCCGGGTCAAGGTGTGAGTTCCACCCTGCAAGGTGTGGCTTCCACACTCCTGCCCCTGGCTGAAGAATTCTCTGGGTCAGAATGCTTGCTTGCAAAGCCCGGGTCAAGGTGTGAGTTCCACCCTGCAAGGTGTGGCTTCCACACTCCTGCCCCTGTGCTGAAGAATTCTCTGGGTCAGAATGCTTGCTTGCAAAGCCCGGGTCAAGGTGTGAGTTCCACCCTGCAAGGTGTGGCTTCCACACTCCTGCCCCTGTGCTGAAGAATTCTCTGGGTCAGAATGCTTGCTTGCAAAGCCCGGGTCATGGTGTGAGTTCCACCCTGCAAGGTGTGGCTTCCACACTCCTGCCCCTGTGCTGAAGAATTCTCTGGGTCAGAATGCTTGCTTGCAAAGCCCGGGTCAAGGTGTGAGTTCCACCCTGCAAGGTGTGGCTTCCACACTCCTGCCCCTGTGCTGAAGAATTCTCTGGGTCAGAATGCTTGCTTGCAAAGCCCGGGTCAAGGTGTGAGTTCCACCCTGCAAGGTGTGGCTTCCACACTCCTGCCCCTGTGCTGAAGAATTCTCTGGGTCAGAATGCTGGCTTGCAAAACCTGGGTCAAGGTGTGAGTTCCACCCTGCAAGGTGTGGCTTCCACACTCCTGCCCCTGTGCTGAAGAATTCTTTGGGTCAGAATGCTTGCTTGCAAAGCCCGGGTCAAGGTGTGAGTTCCACCCTGCAAGGTGTGGCTTCCACACTCCTGCCCCTGTGCTGAAGAATTCTCTGGGTCAGAATGCTGGCTTGCAAAACCTGGGTCAAGGTGTGAGTTCCACCCTGCAAGGTGTGGCTTCCACACTCCTGCCCCTGTGCTGAAGAATTCTCTGGGTCAGAATGCTTGCTTGCAAAACCTGGGTCAAAGTGTGAGTTCCACCCTGCAAGGTGTGGCTTCCACACTCCTGCCCCTGTGCTGAAGAATTCTCTGGGTCAGAATGCTTGCTTGCAAAGCCCGGGTCAAGGTGTGAGTTCCACCCTGCAAGGTGTGGCTTCCACACTCCTGCCCCTGTGCTGAAGAATTCTCTGGGTCAGAATGCTGGCTTGCAAAGCCCGGGTCAAGGTGTGAGTTCCACCCTGCAAGGTGTGGCTTCCACACTCCTGCCCCTGTGCTGAAGAATTCTCTGGGTCAGAATGCTGGCTTGCAAAACCCGGGTCAAGGTGTGAGTTCCACCCTGCAAGGTGTGGCTTCCACACTCCTGCCCCTGGCTGAAGAATTCTCTGGGTCAGAATGCTTGCTTGCAAAGCCCGGATCAAGGTGTGAGTTCCACCCTGCAAGGTGTGGCTTCCACACTCCTGCCCCTGTGCTGAAGAATTCTCTGGGTCAGAATGCTGGCTTGCAAAACCCGGGTCAAGGTGTGAGTTCCACCCTGCAAGGTGTGGCTTCCACACTCCTGCCCCTGGCTGAAGAATTCTCTGGGTCAGAATGCTTGCTTGCAAAGCCCGGGTCAAGGTGTGAGTTCCACCCTGCAAGGTGTGGCTTCCACACTTCTGCCCCTGTGAAGAATTCTCTGGGTCAGAATGCTTGCTTGCAAACCCCGGGTCAAGGTGTGAGTTCCACCCTGCAAGGTGTGGCTTCCACACTTCTGCCCCTGTGCTGAAGAATTCTCTGGGTCAGAATGCTTGCTTGCAAAGCCCGGGTCAAGGTGTGAGTTCCACCCTGCAAGGTGTGGCTTCCACACTCCTGCCCCTGTGCTGAAGAATTCTCTGGGTCAGAATGCTGGCTTGCAAAACCTGGGTCAAGGTGTGAGTTCCACCCTGCAAGGTGTGGCTTCCACACTCCTGCCCCTGTGCTGAAGAATTCTCTGGGTCAGAATGCTTGCTTGCAAAGCCCGGGTCAAGGTGTGAGTTCCACTCTGCAAGGTGTGGCTTCCACACTCCTGCCCCTGTGCTGAAGAATTCTCTGGGTCAGAATGCTGGCTTGCAAAGCCCGGGTCAAGGTGTGAGTTCCACCCTGCAAGGTGTGGCTTCCACACTCCTGCCCCTGTGCTGAAGAATTCTCTGGGTCAGAATGCTGGCTTGCAAAACCTGGGTCAAGGTGTGAGTTCCACCCTGCAAGGTGTGGCTTCCACACTTCTGCCCCTGTGATGAAGAATTCTCTGGGTCAGAATGCTTGCTTGCAAAGCCCGGGTCAAGGTGTGAGTTCCACCCTGCAAGGTGTGGCTTCCACACTCCTGCCCCTGTGCTGAAGAATTCTCTGGGTCAGAATGCTGGCTTGCAAAACCTGGGTCAAGGTGTGAGTTCCACCCTGCAAGGTGTGGCTTCCACACTCCTGCCCCTGTGCTGAAGAATTCTCTGGGTCAGAATGCTTGCTTGCAAAGCCCGGGTCAAGGTGTGAGTTCCACCCTGCAAGGTGTGGCTTCCACACTCCTGCCCCTGTGCTGAAGAATTCTCTGGGTCAGAATGCTGGCTTGCAAAGCCCGGGTCAAGGTGTGAGTTCCACCCTGCAAGGTGTGGCTTCCACACTCCTGCCCCTGGCTGAAGAATTCTCTGGGTCAGAATGCTGGCTTGCAAAGCCCGGGTCAAGGTGTGAGTTCCACCCTGCAAGGTGTGGCTTCCACACTCCTGCCCCTGTGCTGAAGAATTCTCTGGGTCAGAATGCTTGCTTGCAAAGCCCGGGTCAAGGTGTGAGTTCCACCCTGCAAGGTGTGGCTTCCACACTCCTGCCCCTGTGCTGAAGAATTCTCTGGGTCAGAATGCTTGCTTGCAAAGCCCGGGTCAAGGTGTGAGTTCCACCCTGCAAGGTGTGGCTTCCACACTCCTGCCCCTGTGCTGAAGAACTCTCTGGGTCAGAATGCTTGCTTGCAAAGCCCGGGTCAAGGTGTGAGTTCCACCCTGCAAGGTGTGGCTTCCACACTCCTGCCCCTGTGCTGAAGAATTCTCTGGGTCAGAATGCTTGCTTGCAAAGCCCGGGTCAAGGTGTGAGTTCCACCCTGCAAGGTGTGGCTTCCACACTCCTGCCCCTGTGCTGAAGAATTCTCTGGGTCAGAATGCTTGCTTGCAAAGCCCGGGTCAAGGTGTGAGTTCCACCCTGCAAGGTGTGGCTTCCACACTCCTGCCCCTGTGCTGAAGAATTCTCTGGGTCAGAATGCTGGCTTGCAAAACCTGGGTCAAGGTGTGAGTTCCACCCTGCAAGGTGTGGCTTCCACACTCCTGCCCCTGTGCTGAAGAATTCTCTGGGTCAGAATGCTTGCTTGCAAAGCCCGGGTCAAGGTGTGAGTTCCACCCTGCAAGGTGTGGCTTCCACACTCCTGCCCCTGTGCTGAAGAATTCTCTGGGTCAGAATGCTGGCTTGCAAAACCTGGGTCAAGGTGTGAGTTCCACCCTGCAAGGTGTGGCTTCCACACTCCTGCCCCTGTGCTGAAGAATTCTCTGGGTCAGAATGCTTGCTTGCAAAACCTGGGTCAAAGTGTGAGTTCCACCCTGCAAGGTGTGGCTTCCACACTCCTGCCCCTGTGCTGAAGAATTCTCTGGGTCAGAATGCTTGCTTGCAAAGCCCGGGTCAAGGTGTGAGTTCCACCCTGCAAGGTGTGGCTTCCACACTCCTGCCCCTGTGCTGAAGAATTCTCTGGGTCAGAATGCTGGCTTGCAAAGCCCGGGTCAAGGTGTGAGTTCCACCCTGCAAGGTGTGGCTTCCACACTCCTGCCCCTGTGCTGAAGAATTCTCTGGGTCAGAATGCTGGCTTGCAAAACCCGGGTCAAGGTGTGAGTTCCACCCTGCAAGGTGTGGCTTCCACACTCCTGCCCCTGGCTGAAGAATTCTCTGGGTCAGAATGCTTGCTTGCAAAGCCCGGATCAAGGTGTGAGTTCCACCCTGCAAGGTGTGGCTTCCACACTCCTGCCCCTGTGCTGAAGAATTCTCTGGGTCAGAATGCTGGCTTGCAAAACCCGGGTCAAGGTGTGAGTTCCACCCTGCAAGGTGTGGCTTCCACACTCCTGCCCCTGGCTGAAGAATTCTCTGGGTCAGAATGCTTGCTTGCAAAGCCCGGGTCAAGGTGTGAGTTCCACCCTGCAAGGTGTGGCTTCCACACTTCTGCCCCTGTGAAGAATTCTCTGGGTCAGAATGCTTGCTTGCAAACCCCGGGTCAAGGTGTGAGTTCCACCCTGCAAGGTGTGGCTTCCACACTTCTGCCCCTGTGCTGAAGAATTCTCTGGGTCAGAATGCTTGCTTGCAAAGCCCGGGTCAAGGTGTGAGTTCCACCCTGCAAGGTGTGGCTTCCACACTCCTGCCCCTGTGCTGAAGAATTCTCTGGGTCAGAATGCTGGCTTGCAAAACCTGGGTCAAGGTGTGAGTTCCACCCTGCAAGGTGTGGCTTCCACACTCCTGCCCCTGTGCTGAAGAATTCTCTGGGTCAGAATGCTTGCTTGCAAAACCTGGGTCAAAGTGTGAGTTCCACCCTGCAAGGTGTGGCTTCCACACTCCTGCCCCTGTGCTGAAGAATTCTCTGGGTCAGAATGCTTGCTTGCAAAGCCCGGGTCAAGGTGTGAGTTCCACCCTGCAAGGTGTGGCTTCCACACTCCTGCCCCTGTGCTGAAGAATTCTCTGGGTCAGAATGCTGGCTTGCAAAACCCGGGTCAAGGTGTGAGTTCCACCCTGCAAGGTGTGGCTTCCACACTCCTGCCCCTGGCTGAAGAATTCTCTGGGTCAGAATGCTTGCTTGCAAAGCCCGGATCAAGGTGTGAGTTCCACCCTGCAAGGTGTGGCTTCCACACTCCTGCCCCTGTGCTGAAGAATTCTCTGGGTCAGAATGCTGGCTTGCAAAACCTGGGTCAAGGTGTGAGTTCCACCCTGCAAGGTGTGGCTTCCACACTCCTGCCCCTGGCTGAAGAATTCTCTGGGTCAGAATGCTTGCTTGCAAAGCCCGGGTCAAGGTGTGAGTTCCACCCTGCAAGGTGTGGCTTCCACACTTCTGCCCCTGTGAAGAATTCTCTGGGTCAGAATGCTTGCTTGCAAACCCCGGGTCAAGGTGTGAGTTCCACCCTGCAAGGTGTGGCTTCCACACTTCTGCCCCTGTGCTGAAGAATTCTCTGGGTCAGAATGCTTGCTTGCAAAGCCCGGGTCAAGGTGTGAGTTCCACCCTGCAAGGTGTGGCTTCCACACTCCTGCCCCTGTGCTGAAGAATTCTCTGGGTCAGAATGCTGGCTTGCAAAGCCCGGATCAAGGTGTGAGTTCCACCCTGCAAGGTGTGGCTTCCACACTCCTGCCCCTGTGCTGAAGAATTCTCTGGGTCAGAATGCTTGCTTGCAAAGCCCGGGTCAAGGTGTGAGTTCCACCCTGCAAGGTGTGGCTTCCACAATTCTGCCCCTGTGCTGAAGAATTCTCTGGTTCAGAATGCTTGCTTGCAAAACCTGGGTCAAGGTGTGAGTTCCAGCTTGCAAGGTTTGGCTTCCACACTTCTGCCCCTGTGCTGAAGAATTCTCTGGGTCAGAATGCTTGCTTGCAAAGCCCGGGTCAAGGTGTGAGTTCCACCCTGCAAGGTGTGGCTTCCACACTCCTGCCCCTGTGCTGAAGAATTCTCTGGGTCAGAATGCTGGCTTGCAAAGCCCGGGTCAAGGTGTGAGTTCCACCCTGCAAGGTGTGGCTTCCACACTCCTGCCCCTGGCTGAAGAATTCTCTGGGTCAGAATGCTTGCTTGCAAAGCCCGGGTCAAGGTGTGAGTTCCACCCTGCAAGGTGTGGCTTCCACACTCCTGCCCCTGTGCTGAAGAATTCTCTGGGTCAGAATGCTTGCTTGCAAAGCCCGGGTCATGGTGTGAGTTCCACCCTGCAAGGTGTGGCTTCCACACTCCTGCCCCTGTGCTGAAGAATTCTCTGGGTCAGAATGCTTGCTTGCAAAGCCCGGGTCAAGGTGTGAGTTCCACCCTGCAAGGTGTGGCTTCCACACTTCTGCCCCTGTGCTGAAGAATTCTCTGGGTCAGAATGCTTGCTTGCAAAGCCCGGGTCAAGGTGTGAGTTCCACCCTGCAAGGTGTGGCTTCCACACTCCTGCCCCTGTGCTGAAGAATTCTGTGGGTCAGAATGCTTGCTTGCAAAGCCCGGGTCAAGGTGTGAGTTCCACCCTGCAAGGTGTGGCTTCCACACTCCTGCCCCTGTGCTGAAGAATTCTCTGGGTCAGAATGCTTGCTTGCAAAGCCCGGGTCAAGGTGTGAGTTCCACCCTGCAAGGTGTGGCTTCCACACTCCTGCCCCTGTGCTGAAGAATTCTCTGGGTCAGAATGCTTGCTTGCAAAGCCCGGGTCAAGGTGTGAGTTCCACCCTGCAAGGTGTGGCTTCCACACTCCTGCCCCTGTGCTGAAGAATTCTCTGGGTCAGAATGCTGGCTTGCAAAACCTGGGTCAAGGTGTGAGTTCCACCCTGCAAGGTGTGGCTTCCACACTCCTGCTCCTGTGCTGAAGAATTCTCTGGGTCAGAATGCTTGCTTGCAAAGCCCGGGTCAAGGTGTGAGTTCCACCCTGCAAGGTGTGGCTTCCACACTCCTGCCCCTGTGCTGAAGAATTCTCTGGGTCAGAATGCTGGATGGGAAAGAAAGGGCTAAGGTGTGAGTTCCACCCTGCAAGGTTTGGCTTCCACACTTCTGCCCCTGTGCTGAAGAATTCTCTGGGTCAGAATGCTTGCTTGCAAAGCCCGGGTCAAGGTGTGAGTTCCACCCTGCAAGGTGTGGCTTCCACACTCCTGCCCCTGTGCTGAAGAATTCTCTGGGTCAGAATGCTGGCTTGCAAAACCTGGGTCAAGGTGTGAGTTCCACCCTGCAAGGTGTGGCTTCCACACTCCTGCCCCTGTGCTGAAGAATTCTCTGGGTCAGAATGCTTGCTTGCAAAGCCCGGGTCAAGGTGTGAGTTCCACCCTGCAAGGTGTGGCTTCCATACTCCTACCCCTGTGCTGAAGAATTCTCTGGGTCAGAATGCTGGCTTGCAAAGCCCGGGTCAAGGTATGAGTTCCACCCTGCAAGGTGTGGCTTCCACACTCCTGCCCCTGTGCTGAAGAATTCTCTGGGTCAGAATGCTGGCTTGCAAAACCCGGGTCAAGGTGTGAGTTCCACACTGCAAGGTGTGGCTTCCACACTCCTGCCCCTGGCTGAAGAATTCTCTGGGTCAGAATGCTTGCTTGCAAAGCCCGGATCAAGGTGTGAGTTCCACCCTGCAAGGTGTGGCTTCCACACTCCTGCCCCTGTGCTGAAGAATCCTCTGGGTCAGAATGCTGGCTTGCAAAACCCGGGTCAAGGTGTGAGTTCCACCCTGCAAGGTGTGGCTTCCACACTCCTGCCCCTGGCTGAAGAATTCTCTGGGTCAGAATGCTTGCTTGCAAAGCCCGGGTCAAGGTGTGAGTTCCACCCTGCAAGGTGTGGCTTCCACACTTCTGCCCCTGTGAAGAATTCTCTGGGTCAGAATGCTTGCTTGCAAACCCCGGGTCAAGGTGTGAGTTCCACCCTGCAAGGTGTGGCTTCCACACTCCTGCCCCTGTGCTGAAGAATTCTCTGGGTCAGAATGCTTGCTTGCAAAGCCCGGGTCAAGGTGTGAGTTCCACCCTGCAAGGTGTGGCTTCCACACTCCTGCCCCTGTGCTGAAGAATTCTCTGGGTCAGAATGCTTGCTTGCAAAGCCCGGGTCAAGGTGTGAGTTCCACCCTGCAAGGTGTGGCTTCCACACTCCTGCCCCTGTGCTGAAGAATTCTCTGGGTCAGAATGCTTGCTTGCAAAGCCCGGGTCAAGGTGTGAGTTCCACCCTGCAAGGTGTGGCTTCCACACTCCTGCCCCTGGCTGAAGAATTCTCTGGGTCAGAATGCTTGCTTGCAAAGCCCGGATCAAGGTGTGAGTTCCACCCTGCAAGGTGTGGCTTCCACACTCCTGCCCCTGTGCTGAAGAATTCTCTGGGTCAGAATGCTGGCTTGCAAAACCCGGGTCAAGGTGTGAGTTCCACCCTGCAAGGTGTGGCTTCCACACTCCTGCCCCTGGCTGAAGAATTCTCTGGGTCAGAATGCTTGCTTGCAAAGCAAGGGTCAAGGTGTGAGTTCCACCCTGCAAGGTGTGGCTTCCACACTTCTGCCCCTGTGAAGAATTCTCTGGGTCAGAATGCTTGCTTGCAAACCCCGGGTCAAGGTGTGAGTTCCACCCTGCAAGGTGTGGCTTCCACACTTCTGCCCCTGTGCTGAAGAATTCTCTGGGTCAGAATGCTTGCTTGCAAAGCCCGGGTCAAGGTGTGAGTTCCACCCTGCAAGGTGTGGCTTCCACACTCCTGCCCCTGTGCTGAAGAATTCTCTGGGTCAGAATGCTGGCTTGCAAAGCCCGGATCAAGGTGTGAGTTCCACCCTGCAAGGTGTGGCTTCCACACTCCTGCCCCTGTGCTGAAGAATTCTCTGGGTCAGAATGCTTGCTTGCAAAGCCCGGGTCAAGGTGTGAGTTCCACCCTGCAAGGTGTGGCTTCCACAATTCTGCCCCTGTGCTGAAGAATTCTCTGGTTCAGAATGCTTGCTTGCAAAACCTGGGTCAAGGTGTGAGTTCCAGCCTGCAAGGTTTGGCTTCCACACTTCTGCCCCTGTGCTGAAGAATTCTCTGGGTCAGAATGCTTGCTTGCAAAGCCCGGGTCAAGGTGTGAGTTCCACCCTGCAAGGTGTGGCTTCCACACTCCTGCCCCTGTGCTGAAGAATTCTCTGGGTCAGAATGCTGGCTTGCAAAGCCCGGGTCAAGGTGTGAGTTCCACCCTGCAAGGTGTGGCTTCCACACTCCTGCCCCTGTGCTGAAGAATTCTCTGGGTCAGAATGCTGGCTTGCAAAGCCCGGATCAAGGTGTGAGTTCCACCCTGCAAGGTGTGGCTTCCACACTCCTGCCCCTGTGCTGAAGAATTCTCTGGGTCAGAATGCTTGCTTGCAAAGCCCGGGTCAAGGTGTGAGTTCCACCCTGCAAGGTGTGGCTTCCACAATTCTGCCCCTGTGCTGAAGAATTCTCTGGTTCAGAATGCTTGCTTGCAAAACCTGGGTCAAGGTGTGAGTTCCAGCCTGCAAGGTTTGGCTTCCACACTTCTGCCCCTGTGCTGAAGAATTCTCTGGGTCAGAATGCTTGCTTGCAAAGCCCGGGTCAAGGTGTGAGTTCCACCCTGCAAGGTGTGGCTTCCACACTCCTGCCCCTGTGCTGAAGAATTCTCTGGGTCAGAATGCTGGCTTGCAAAGCCCGGGTCAAGGTGTGAGTTCCACCCTGCAAGGTGTGGCTTCCACACTCCTGCCCCTGGCTGAAGAATTCTCTGGGTCAGAATGCTTGCTTGCAAAGCCCGGGTCAAGGTGTGAGTTCCACCCTGCAAGGTGTGGCTTCCACACTCCTGCCCCTGGCTGAAGAATTCTCTGGGTCAGAATGCTTGCTTGCAAAGCCCGGATCAAGGTGTGAGTTCCACCCTGCAAGGTGTGGCTTCCACACTCCTGCCCCTGTGCTGAAGAATTCTCTGGGTCAGAATGCTGGCTTGCAAAACCCGGGTCAAGGTGTGAGTTCCACCCTGCAAGGTGTGGCTTCCACACTCCTGCCCCTGGCTGAAGAATTCTCTGGGTCAGAATGCTTGCTTGCAAAGCCCGGGTCAAGGTGTGAGTTCCACCCTGCAAGGTGTGGCTTCCACACTTCTGCCCCTGTGAAGAATTCTCTGGGTCAGAATGCTTGCTTGCAAACCCCGGGTCAAGGTGTGAGTTCCACCCTGCAAGGTGTGGCTTCCACACTTCTGCCCCTGTGCTGAAGAATTCTCTGGGTCAGAATGCTTGCTTGCAAAGCCCGGGTCAAGGTGTGAGTTCCACCCTGCAAGGTGTGGCTTCCACACTCCTGCCCCTGTGCTGAAGAATTCTCTGGGTCAGAATGCTGGCTTGCAAAGCCCGGATCAAGGTGTGAGTTCCACCCTGCAAGGTGTGGCTTCCACACTCCTGCCCCTGTGCTGAAGAATTCTCTGGGTCAGAATGCTTGCTTGCAAAGCCCGGGTCAAGGTGTGAGTTCCACCCTGCAAGGTGTGGCTTCCACAATTCTGCCCCTGTGCTGAAGAATTCTCTGGTTCAGAATGCTTGCTTGCAAAGCCCGGGTCAAGGTGTGAGTTCCACCCTGCAAGGTTTGGCTTCCACACTTCTGCCCCTGTGCTGAAGAATTCTCTGGGTCAGAATGCTTGCTTGCAAAGCCCGGGTCAAGGTGTGAGTTCCACCCTGCAAGGTGTGGCTTCCACACTCCTGCCCCTGTGCTGAAGAATTCTCTGGGTCAGAATGCTGGCTTGCAAAGCCCGGGTCAAGGTGTGAGTTCCACCCTGCAAGGTGTGGCTTCCACACTCCTGCCCCTGGCTGAAGAATTCTCTGGGTCAGAATGCTTGCTTGCAAAGCCCGGGTCAAGGTGTGAGTTCCACCCTGCAAGGTGTGGCTTCCACACTCCTGCCCCTGTGCTGAAGAATTCTCTGGGTCAGAATGCTTGCTTGCAAAGCCCGGGTCATGGTGTGAGTTCCACCCTGCAAGGTGTGGCTTCCACACTCCTGCCCCTGTGCTGAAGAATTCTCTGGGTCAGAATGCTTGCTTGCAAAGCCCGGGTCAAGGTGTGAGTTCCACCCTGCAAGGTGTGGCTTCCACACTTCTGCCCCTGTGCTGAAGAATTCTCTGGGTCAGAATGCTTGCTTGCAAAGCCCGGGTCAAGGTGTGAGTTCCACCCTGCAAGGTGTGGCTTCCACACTCCTGCCCCTGTGCTGAAGAATTCTGTGGGTCAGAATGCTTGCTTGCAAAGCCCGGGTCAAGGTGTGAGTTCCACCCTGCAAGGTGTGGCTTCCACACTCCTGCCCCTGTGCTGAAGAATTCTCTGGGTCAGAATGCTTGCTTGCAAAGCCCGGGTCAAGGTGTGAGTTCCACCCTGCAAGGTGTGGCTTCCACACTCCTGCCCCTGTGCTGAAGAATTCTCTGGGTCAGAATGCTTGCTTGCAAAGCCCGGGTCAAGGTGTGAGTTCCACCCTGCAAGGTGTGGCTTCCACACTCCTGCCCCTGTGCTGAAGAATTCTCTGGGTCAGAATGCTTGCTTGCAAAGCCCGGGTCAAGGTGTGAGTTCCACCCTGCAAGGTGTGGCTTCCACACTCCTGCCCCTGTGCTGAAGAATTCTCTGGGTCAGAATGCTGGCTTGCAAAACCTGGGTCAAGGTGTGAGTTCCACCCTGCAAGGTGTGGCTTCCACACTCCTGCCCCTGTGCTGAAGAATTCTCTGGGTCAGAATGCTTGCTTGCAAAGCCCGGGTCAAGGTGTGAGTTCCACCCTGCAAGGTGTGGCTTCCACACTCCTGCCCCTGTGCTGAAGAATTCTCTGGGTCAGAATGCTGGATGGGAAAGAAAGAGCTAAGGTGTGAGTTCCACCCTGCAAGGTTTGGCTTCCACACTTCTGCCCCTGTGCTGAAGAATTCTCTGGGTCAGAATGCTTGCTTGCAAAGCCCGGGTCAAGGTGTGAGTTCCACCCTGCAAGGTGTGGCTTCCACACTCCTGCCCCTGTGCTGAAGAATTCTCTGGGTCAGAATGCTGGCTTGCAAAACCTGGGTCAAGGTGTGAGTTCCACCCTGCAAGGTGTGGCTTCCACACTCCTGCCCCTGTGCTGAAGAATTCTCTGGGTCAGAATGCTTGCTTGCAAAGCCCGGGTCAAGGTGTGAGTTCCACCCTGCAAGGTGTGGCTTCCACACTCCTGCCCCTGTGCTGAAGAATTCTCTGGGTCAGAATGCTGGCTTGCAAAGCCCGGGTCAAGGTGTGAGTTCCACCCTGTAAGGTGTGGCTTCCACACTCCTGCCCCTGTGCTGAAGAATTCTCTGGGTCAGAATGCTGGCTTGCAAAACCCGGGTCAAGGTGTGAGTTCCACACTGCAAGGTGTGGCTTCCACACTCCTGCCCCTGGCTGAAGAATTCTCTGGGTCAGAATGCTTGCTTGCAAAGCCCGGATCAAGGTGTGAGTTCCACCCTGCAAGGTGTGGCTTCCACACTCCTGCCCCTGTGCTGAAGAATTCTCTGGGTCAGAATGCTGGATGGGAAAGAAAGGGCTAAGGTGTGAGTTCCACCCTGCAAGGTTTGGCTTCCACACTTCTGCCCCTGTGCTGAAGAATTCTCTGGGTCAGAATGCTTGCTTGCAAAGCCAGGGTCAAGGTGTGAGTTCCACCCTGCAAGGTGTGGCTTCCACACTCCTGCCCCTGTGCTGAAGAATTCTCTGGGTCAGAATGCTGGCTTGCAAAACCTGGGTCAAGGTGTGAGTTCCACCCTGCAAGGTGTGGCTTCCACACTCCTGCCCCTGTGCTGAAGAATTCTCTGGGTCAGAATGCTTGCTTGCAAAGCCCGGGTCAAGGTGTGAGTTCCACCCTGCAAGGTGTGGCTTCCACACTCCTGCCCCTGTGCTGAAGAATTCTCTGGGTCAGAATGCTGGCTTGCAAAGCCCGGGTCAAGGTGTGAGTTCCACCCTGCAAGGTGTGGCTTCCACACTCCTGCCCCTGTGCTGAAGAATTCTCTGGGTCAGAATGCTTGCTTGCAAAGCCCGGGTCAAGGTGTGAGTTCCACCCTGCAAGGTGTGGCTTCCACACTCCTGCCCCTGTGCTGAAGAATTCTCTGGGTCAGAATGCTGGCTTGCAAAGCCCGGGTCAAGGTGTGAGTTCCACCCTGCAAGGTGTGGCTTCCACACTCCTGCCCCTGTGCTGAAGAATTCTCTGGGTCAGAATGCTGGCTTGCAAAACCCGGGTCAAGGTGTGAGTTCCACACTGCAAGGTGTGGCTTCCACACTCCTGCCCCTGGCTGAAGAATTCTCTGGGTCAGAATGCTTGCTTGCAAAGCCCGGATCAAGGTGTGAGTTCCACCCTGCAAGGTGTGGCTTCCACACTCCTGCCCCTGTGCTGAAGAATTCTATGGGTCAGAATGCTGGCTTGCAAAACCCGGGTCAAGGTGTGAGTTCCACCCTGCAAGGTGTGGCTTCCACACTCCTGCCCCTGGCTGAAGAATTCTCTGGGTCAGAATGCTTGCTTGCAAAGCCCGGGTCAAGGTGTGAGTTCCACCCTGCAAGGTGTGGCTTCCACACTTCTGCCCCTGTGAAGAATTCTCTGGGTCAGAATGCTTGCTTGCAAACCCCGGGTCAAGGTGTGAGTTCCACCCTGCAAGGTGTGGCTTCCACACTTCTGCCCCTGTGCTGAAGAATTCTCTGGGTCAGAATGCTTGCTTGCAAAGCCCGGGTCAAGGTGTGAGTTCCACCCTGCAAGGTGTGGCTTCCACACTCCTGCCCCTGTGCTGAAGAATTCTCTAGGTCAGAATGCTGGCTTGCAAAGCCCGGATCAAGGTGTGAGTTCCACCCTGCAAGGTGTGGCTTCCACACTCCTGCCCCTGTGCTGAAGAATTCTCTGGGTCAGAATGCTTGCTTGCAAAGCCCGGGTCAAGGTGTGAGTTCCACCCTGCAAGGTGTGGCTTCCACAATTCTGCCCCTGTGCTGAAGAATTCTCTGGTTCAGAATGCTTGCTTGCAAAACCTGGGTCAAGGTGTGAGTTCCACCCTGCAAGGTGTGGCTTCCACACTCCTGCCCCTGTGCTGAAGAATTCTCTGGGTCAGAATGCTTGCTTGCAAAGCCCGGGTCAAGGTGTGAGTTCCACCCTGCAAGGTGTGGCTTCCACACTCCTGCCCCTGTGCTGAAGAATTCTCTGGGTCAGAATGCTGGCTTGCAAAGCCCGGGTCAAGGTGTGAGTTCCACCCTGCAAGGTGTGGCTTCCACACTCCTGCCCCTGGCTGAAGAATTCTCTGGGTCAGAATGCTTGCTTGCAAAGCCCGGGTCAAGGTGTGAGTTCCACCCTGCAAGGTGTGGCTTCCACACTCCTGCCCCTGTGCTGAAGAATTCTCTGGGTCAGAATGCTTGCTTGCAAAGCCCGGGTCATGGTGTGAGTTCCACCCTGCAAGGTGTGGCTTCCACACTCCTGCCCCTGTGCTGAAGAATTCTCTGGGTCAGAATGCTTGCTTGCAAAGCCCGGGTCAAGGTGTGAGTTCCACCCTGCAAGGTGTGGCTTCCACACTCCTGCCCCTGTGCTGAAGAATTCTCTGGGTCAGAATGCTGGCTTGCAAAACCTGGGTCAAGGTGTGAGTTCCACCCTGCAAGGTGTGGCTTCCACACTCCTGCCCCTGTGCTGAAGAATTCTCTGGGTCAGAATGCTTGCTTGCAAAGCCCGGGTCAAGGTGTGAGTTCCACCCTGCAAGGTGTGGCTTCCACACTCCTGCCCCTGTGCTGAAGAATTCTCTGGGTCAGAATGCTGGATGGGAAAGAAAGGGCTAAGGTGTGAGTTCCACCCTGCAAGGTTTGGCTTCCACACTTCTGCCCCTGTGCTGAAGAATTCTCTGGGTCAGAATGCTTGCTTGCAAAGCCCGGGTCAAGGTGTGAGTTCCACCCTGCAAGGTGTGGCTTCCACACTCCTGCCCCTGTGCTGAAGAATTCTCTGGGTCAGAATGCTGGCTTGCAAAACCTGGGTCAAGGTGTGAGTTCCACCCTGCAAGGTGTGGCTTCCACACTCCTGCCCCTGTGCTGAAGAATTCTCTGGGTCAGAATGCTTGCTTGCAAAGCCCGGGTCAAGGTGTGAGTTCCACCCTGCAAGGTGTGGCTTCCACACTCCTGCCCCTGTGCTGAAGAATTCTCTGGGTCAGAATGCTTGCTTGCAAAGCCCGGGTCAAGGTGTGAGTTCCACCCTGCAAGGTGTGGCTTCCACACTCCTGCCCCTGTGCTGAAGAATTCTCTGGGTCAGAATGCTTGCTTGCAAAGCCCGGGTCAAGGTGTGAGTTCCACCCTGCAAGGTGTGGCTTCCACACTCCTGCCCCTGTGCTGAAGAATTCTCTGGGTCAGAATGCTGGCTTGCAAAGCCCGGGTCAAGGTGTGAGTTCCACCCTGCAAGGTGTGGCTTCCACACTCCTGCCCCTGTGCTGAAGAATTCTCTGGGTCAGAATGCTGGCTTGCAAAACCCGGGTCAAGGTGTGAGTTCCACACTGCAAGGTGTGGCTTCCACACTCCTGCCCCTGGCTGAAGAATTCTCTGGGTCAGAATGCTTGCTTGCAAAGCCCGGATCAAGGTGTGAGTTCCACCCTGCAAGGTGTGGCTTCCACACTCCTGCCCCTGTGCTGAAGAATTCTATGGGTCAGAATGCTGGCTTGCAAAACCCGGGTCAAGGTGTGAGTTCCACCCTGCAAGGTGTGGCTTCCACACTCCTGCCCCTGGCTGAAGAATTCTCTGGGTCAGAATGCTTGCTTGCAAAGCCCGGGTCAAGGTGTGAGTTCCACCCTGCAAGGTGTGGCTTCCACACTTCTGCCCCTGTGAAGAATTCTCTGGGTCAGAATGCTTGCTTGCAAACCCCGGGTCAAGGTGTGAGTTCCACCCTGCAAGGTGTGGCTTCCACACTTCTGCCCCTGTGCTGAAGAATTCTCTGGGTCAGAATGCTTGCTTGCAAAGCCCGGGTCAAGGTGTGAGTTCCACCCTGCAAGGTGTGGCTTCCACACTCCTGCCCCTGTGCTGAAGAATTCTCTAGGTCAGAATGCTGGCTTGCAAAGCCCGGATCAAGGTGTGAGTTCCACCCTGCAAGGTGTGGCTTCCACACTCCTGCCCCTGTGCTGAAGAATTCTCTGGGTCAGAATGCTTGCTTGCAAAGCCCGGGTCAAGGTGTGAGTTCCACCCTGCAAGGTGTGGCTTCCACAATTCTGCCCCTGTGCTGAAGAATTCTCTGGTTCAGAATGCTTGCTTGCAAAACCTGGGTCAAGGTGTGAGTTCCACCCTGCAAGGTGTGGCTTCCACACTCCTGCCCCTGTGCTGAAGAATTCTCTGGGTCAGAATGCTTGCTTGCAAAGCCCGGGTCAAGGTGTGAGTTCCACCCTGCAAGGTGTGGCTTCCACACTCCTGCCCCTGTGCTGAAGAATTCTCTGGGTCAGAATGCTGGCTTGCAAAGCCCGGGTCAAGGTGTGAGTTCCACCCTGCAAGGTGTGGCTTCCACACTCCTGCCCCTGGCTGAAGAATTCTCTGGGTCAGAATGCTTGCTTGCAAAGCCCGGGTCAAGGTGTGAGTTCCACCCTGCAAGGTGTGGCTTCCACACTCCTGCCCCTGTGCTGAAGAATTCTCTGGGTCAGAATGCTTGCTTGCAAAGCCCGGGTCAAGGTGTGAGTTCCACCCTGCAAGGTGTGGCTTCCACACTTCTGCCCCTGTGCTGAAGAATTCTCTGGGTCAGAATGCTTGCTTGCAAAGCCCGGGTCAAGGTGTGAGTTCCACCCTGCAAGGTGTGGCTTCCACACTCCTGCCCCTGTGCTGAAGAATTCTCTGGGTCAGAATGCTTGCTTGCAAAGCCCGGGTCAAGGTGTGAGTTCCACCCTGCAAGGTGTGGCTTCCACACTCCTGCCCCTGTGCTGAAGAATTCTCTGGGACAGAATGCTTGCTTGCAAAGCCCGGGTCAAGGTGTGAGTTCCACCCTGCAAGGTGTGGCTTCCACACTCCTGCCCCTGTGCTGAAGAATTCTCTGGGTCAGAATGCTTGCTTGCAAAGCCCGGGTCAAGGTGTGAGTTCCACCCTGCAAGGTGTGGCTTCCACACTCCTGCCCCTGTGCTGAAGAATTCTCTGGGTCAGAATGCTTGCTTGCAAAGCCCGGGTCAAGGTGTGAGTTCCACCCTGCAAGGTGTGGCTTCCACACTTCTGCCCCTGTGCTGAAGAATTCTCTGGGTCAGAATGCTTGCTTGCAAAGCCCGGGTCAAGGTGTGAGTTCCACCCTGCAAGGTTTGGCTTCCACACTTCTGCCCCTGTGCTGAAGAATTCTCTGGGTCAGAATGCTTGCTTGCAAAGCCCGGGTCAAGGTGTGAGTTCCACCATGCAAGGTGTGGCTTCCACACTCCTGCCCCTGTGCTGAAGAATTCTCTGGGTCAGAATGCTTGCTTGCAAAGCCCGGGTCAAGGTGTGAGTTCCACCCTGCAAGGTTTGGCTTCCACACTTCTGCCCCTGTGCTGAAGAATTCTCTGGGTCAGAATGCTTGCTTGCAAAGCCCGGGTCAAGGTGTGAGTTCCACCCTGCAAGGTGTGGCTTCCACACTCCTGCCCCTGTGCTGAAGAATTCTCTGGGTCAGAATGCTTGCTTGCAAAGCCCGGGTCAAGGTGTGAGTTCCACCCTTCAAGGTGTGGCTTCCACACTCCTGCCCCTGTGCTGAAGAATTCTCTGGGTCAGAATGCTGGCTTGCAAAGCCCGGGTCAAGGTGTGAGTTCCACCCTGCAAGGTGTGGCTTCCACACTCCTGCCCCTGGCTGAAGAATTCTCTGGGTCAGAACGCTTGCTTGCAAAGCCCGGGTCAAGGTGTGAGTTCCACCCTGCAAGGTGTGGCTTCCACACTCCTGCCCCTGTGCTGAAGAATTCTCTGGGTCAGAATGCTTGCTTGCAAAGCCCGGGTCAAGGTGTGAGTTCCACCCTGCAAGGTGTGGCTTCCACACTCCTGCCCCTTTGCTGAAGAATTCTCTGGGTCAGAATGCTTGCTTGCAAAGCCCGGGTCAAGGTGTGAGTTCCACCCTGCAAGGTGTGGCTTCCACACTCCTGCCCCTGTGCTGAAGAATTCTCTGGGTCAGAATGCTTGCTTGCAAAACCTGGGTCAAGGTGTGAGTTCCACCCTCCAAGGTGTGGCTTCCACACTCCTGCCCCTGTGCTGAAGAATTCTCTGGGTCAGAATGCTTGCTTGCAAAGCCCGGGTCAAGGTGTGAGTTCCACCCTGCAAGGTGTGGCTTCCACACTCCTGCCCCTGTGCTGAAGAATTCTCTGGGTCAGAATGCTTGCTTGCAAAGCCCGGGTCAAGGTGTGAGTTCCACCCTGCAAGGTGTGGCTTCCACACTCCTGCCCCTGTGCTGAAGAATTCTCTGGGTCAGAATGCTGGCTTGCAAAACCTGGGTCAAGGTGTGAGTTCCACCCTGCAAGGTGTGGCTTCCACACTCCTGCCCCTGTGCTGAAGAATTCTCTGGGTCAGAATGCTTGCTTGCAAAGCCCGGGTCAAGGTGTGAGTTCCACCCTGCAAGGTGTGGCTTCCACACTCCTGCCCCTGTGCTGAAGAATTCTCTGGGTCAGAATGCTGGATGGGAAAGAAAGGGCTAAGGTGTGAGTTCCACCCTGCAAGGTTTGGCTTCCACACTTCTGCCCCTGTGCTGAAGAATTCTCTGGGTCAGAATGCTTGCTTGCAAAGCCCGGGTCAAGGTGTGAGTTCCACCCTGCAAGGTGTGGCTTCCACACTCCTGCCCCTGTGCTGAAGAATTCTCTGGGTCAGAATGCTGGCTTGCAAAACCTGGGTCAAGGTGTGAGTTCCACCCTGCAAGGTGTGGCTTCCACACTCCTGCCCCTGTGCTGAAGAATTCTCTGGGTCAGAATGCTTGCTTGCAAAGCCCGGGTCAAGGTGTGAGTTCCACCCTGCAAGGTTTGGCTTCCACACTTCTGCCCCTGTGCTGAAGAATTCTCTGGGTCAGAATGCTTGCTTGCAAAGCCCGGGTCAAGGTGTGAGTTCCACCATGCAAGGTGTGGCTTCCACACTCCTGCCCCTGTGCTGAAGAATTCTCTGGGTCAGAATGCTTGCTTGCAAAGCCCGGGTCAAGGTGTGAGTTCCACCCTGCAAGGTTTGGCTTCCACACTTCTGCCCCTGTGCTGAAGAATTCTCTGGGTCAGAATGCTTGCTTGCAAAGCCCGGGTCAAGGTGTGAGTTCCACCCTTCAAGGTGTGGCTTCCACACTCCTGCCCCTGTGCTGAAGAATTCTCTGGGTCAGAATGCTGGCTTGCAAAGCCCGGGTCAAGGTGTGAGTTCCACCCTGCAAGGTGTGGCTTCCACACTCCTGCCCCTGTGCTGAAGAATTCTCTGGGTCAGAATGCTTGCTTGCAAAGCCCGGGTCAAGGTGTGAGTTCCACCCTTCAAGGTGTGGCTTCCACACTCCTGCCCCTGTGCTGAAGAATTCTCTGGGTCAGAATGCTGGCTTGCAAAGCCCGGGTCAAGGTGTGAGTTCCACCCTGCAAGGTGTGGCTTCCACACTCCTGCCCCTGGCTGAAGAATTCTCTGGGTCAGAACGCTTGCTTGCAAACCCCGGGTCAAGGTGTGAGTTCCACCCTGCAAGGTGTGGCTTCCACACTCCTGCCCCTGTGCTGAAGAATTCTCTGGGTCAGAATGCTTGCTTGCAAAGCCCGGGTCAAGGTGTGAGTTCCACCCTGCAAGGTGTGGCTTCCACACTCCTGCCCCTTTGCTGAAGAATTCTCTGGGTCAGAATGCTTGCTTGCAAAGCCCGGGTCAAGGTGTGAGTTCCACCCTGCAAGGTGTGGCTTCCACACTCCTACCCCTGTGCTGAAGAATTCTCTGGGTCAGAATGCTTGCTTGCAAAGCCCGGGTCAAGGTGTGAGTTCCACCCTGCAAGGTGTGGCTTCCACACTCCTGCCCCTGTGCTGAAGAATTCTCTGGGTCAGAATGCTTGCTTGCAAAACCTGGGTCAAGGTGTGAGTTCCACCCTCCAAGGTGTGGCTTCCACACTCCTGCCCCTGTGCTGAAGAATTCTCTGGGTCAGAATGCTTGCTTGCAAAGCCCGGGTCAAGGTGTGAGTTCCACCCTGCAAGGTGTGGCTTCCACACTCCTGCCCCTGTGCTGAAGAATTCTCTGGGTCAGAATGCTTGCTTGCAAAGCCCGGGTCAAGGTGTGAGTTCCACCCTGCAAGGTGTGGCTTCCACACTCCTGCCCCTGTGCTGAAGAATTCTCTGGGTCAGAATGCTGGCTTGCAAAACCTGGGTCAAGGTGTGAGTTCCACCCTGCAAGGTGTGGCTTCCACACTCCTGCCCCTGTGCTGAAGAATTCTCTGGGTCAGAATGCTTGCTTGCAAAGCCCGGGTCAAGGTGTGAGTTCCACCCTGCAAGGTGTGGCTTCCACACTCCTGCCCCTGTGCTGAAGAATTCTCTGGGTCAGAATGCTGGATGGGAAAGAAAGGGCTAAGGTGTGAGTTCCACCCTGCAAGGTTTGGCTTCCACACTTCTGCCCCTGTGCTGAAGAATTCTCTGGGTCAGAATGCTTGCTTGCAAAGCCCGGGTCAAGGTGTGAGTTCCACCCTGCAAGGTGTGGCTTCCACACTCCTGCCCCTGTGCTGAAGAATTCTCTGGGTCAGAATGCTGGCTTGCAAAACCTGGGTCAAGGTGTGAGTTCCACCCTGCAAGGTGTGGCTTCCACACTCCTGCCCCTGTGCTGAAGAATTCTCTGGGTCAGAATGCTTGCTTGCAAAGCCCGGGTCAAGGTGTGAGTTCCACCCTGCAAGGTGTGGCTTCCACACTCCTGCCCCTGTGCTGAAGAATTCTCTGGGTCAGAATGCTGGCTTGCAAAGCCCGGGTCAAGGTGTGAGTTCCACCCTGCAAGGTGTGGCTTCCACACTCCTGCCCCTGGCTGAAGAATTCTCTGGGTCAGAATGCTTGCTTGCAAAGCCCGGGTCAAGGTGTGAGTTCCACCCTGCAAGGTGTGGCTTCCACACTCCTGCCCCTGTGCTGAAGAATTCTCTGGGTCAGAATGCTTGCTTGCAAAGCCCGGGTCAAGGTGTGAGTTCCACCCTGCAAGGTGTGGCTTCCACACTCCTGCCCCTGTGCTGAAGAATTCTCTGGGTCAGAATGCTTGCTTGCAAAGCCCGGGTCAAGGTGTGAGTTCCACCCTGCAAGGTGTGGCTTCCACACTCCTGCCCCTGTGCTGAAGAATTCTCTGGGTCAGAATGCTTGCTTGCAAAGCCCGGGTCAAGGTGTGAGTTCCACCCTGCAAGGTGTGGCTTCCACACTCCTGCCCCTGTGCTGAAGAATTCTCTGGGTCAGAATGCTTGCTTGCAAAACCTGGGTCAAGGTGTGAGTTCCACCCTCCAAGGTGTGGCTTCCACACTCCTGCCCCTGTGCTGAAGAATTCTCTGGGTCAGAATGCTTGCTTGCAAAGCCCGGGTCAAGGTGTGAGTTCCACCCTGCAAGGTGTGGCTTCCACACTCCTGCCCCTGTGCTGAAGAATTCTCTGGGTCAGAATGCTTGCTTGCAAAGCCCGGGTCAAGGTGTGAGTTCCACCCTGCAAGGTGTGGCTTCCACACTCCTGCCCCTGTGCTGAAGAATTCTCTGGGTCAGAATGCTGGCTTGCAAAGCCCGGGTCAAGGTGTGAGTTCCACCCTGCAAGGTGTGGCTTCCACACTCCTGCCCCTGTGCTGAAGAATTCTCTGGGTCAGAATGCTGGCTTGCAAAACCCGGGTCAAGGTGTGAGTTCCACCCTGCAAGGTGTGGCTTCCACACTCCTGCCCCTGTGCTGAAGAATTCTCTGGGTCAGAATGCTGGCTTGCAAAACCCGGGTCAAGGTGTGAGTTCCACCCTGCAAGATGTGGCTTCCACACTCCTGCCCCTGTGCTGAAGAATTCTCTGGGTCAGAATGCTGGCTTGCAAAACCTGGGTCAAGGTGTGAGTTCCACCCTGCAAGGTGTGGCTTCCACACTTCTGCCCCTGTGATGAAGAATTCTCTGGGTCAGAATGCTTGCTTGCAAAGCCCGGGTCAAGGTGTGAGTTCCACCCTGCAAGGTGTGGCTTCCACACTCCTGCCCCTGTGCTGAAGAATTCTCTGGGTCAGAATGCTGGCTTGCAAAACCTGGGTCAAGGTGTGAGTTCCACCCTGCAAGGTGTGGCTTCCACACTCCTGCCCCTGTGCTGAAGAATTCTCTGGGTCAGAATGCTTGCTTGCAAAGCCCGGGTCAAGGTGTGAGTTCCACCCTGCAAGGTGTGGCTTCCATACTCCTGCCCCTGTGCTGAAGAATTCTCTGGGTCAGAATGCTGGCTTGCAAAGCCCGGGTCAAGGTGTGAGTTCCACTCTGCAAGGTGTGGCTTCCACACTCCTGCCCCTGGCTGAAGAATTCTCCGGGTCAGAATGCTTGCTTGCAAAGCCCGGGTCAAGGTGTGAGTTCCACCCTGCAAGGTGTGGCTTCCACACTCCTGCCCCTGTGCTGAAGAATTCTCTGGGTCAGAATGCTGGCTTGCAAAACCCGGGTCAAGGTGTGAGTTCCACCCTGCAAGATGTGGCTTCCACACTCCTGCCCCTGTGCTGAAGAATTCTCTGGGTCAGAATGCTGGCTTGCAAAACCTGGGTCAAGGTGTGAGTTCCACCCTGCAAGGTGTGGCTTCCACACTTCTGCCCCTGTGATGAAGAATTCTCTGGGTCAGAATGCTTGCTTGCAAAGCCCGGGTCAAGGTGTGAGTTCCACCCTGCAAGGTGTGGCTTCCACACTCCTGCCCCTGTGCTGAAGAATTCTCTGGGTCAGAATGCTGGCTTGCAAAACCTGGGTCAAGGTGTGAGTTCCACCCTGCAAGGTGTGGCTTCCACACTCCTGCCCCTGTGCTGAAGAATTCTCTGGGTCAGAATGCTTGCTTGCAAAGCCCGGGTCAAGGTGTGAGTTCCACCCTGCAAGGTGTGGCTTCCATACTCCTGCCCCTGTGCTGAAGAATTCTCTGGGTCAGAATGCTGGCTTGCAAAGCCCGGGTCAAGGTGTGAGTTCCACTCTGCAAGGTGTGGCTTCCACACTCCTGCCCCTGGCTGAAGAATTCTCCGGGTCAGAATGCTTGCTTGCAAAGCCCGGGTCAAGGTGTGAGTTCCACCCTGCAAGGTGTGGCTTCCACACTCCTGCCCCTGTGCTGAAGAATTCTCTGGGTCAGAATGCTTGCTTGCAAAGCCCGGGTCAAGGTGTGAGTTCCACCCTGCAAGGTGTGGCTTCCACACTCCTGCCCCTGTGCTGAAGAATTCTCTGGGTCAGAATGCTTGCTTGCAAAGCCCGGGTCAAGGTGTGAGTTCCACCCTGCAAGGTGTGGCTTCCACACTCCTGCCCCTGTGCTGAAGAATTCTCTGGGTCAGAATGCTTGCTTGCAAAGCCCGGGTCAAGGTGTGAGTACCACCCTGCAAGGTGTGGCTTCCACACTTCTGCCCCTGTGAAGAATTCTCTGGGTCAGAATGCTTGCTTGCAAACCCCGGGTCAAGGTGTGAGTTCCACCCTGCAAGGTGTGGCTTCCACACTTCTGCCCCTGTGCTGAAGAATTCTCTGGGTCAGAATGCTTGCTTGCAAAGCCCGGGTCAAGGTGTGAGTTCCACCCTGCAAGGTGTGGCTTCCACACTCCTGCCCCTGTGCTGAAGAATTCTCTGGGTCAGAATGCTGGCTTGCAAAGCCCGGATCAAGGTGTGAGTTCCACCCTGCAAGGTGTGGCTTCCACACTCCTGCCCCTGTGCTGAAGAATTCTCTGGGTCAGAATGCTTGCTTGCAAAGCCCGGGTCAAGGTGTGAGTTCCACCCTGCAAGGTGTGGCTTCCACAATTCTGCCCCTGTGCTGAAGAATTCTCTGGTTCAGAATGCTTGCTTGCAAAACCTGGGTCAAGGTGTGAGTTCCACCCTGCAAGGTGTGGCTTCCACACTCCTGCCCCTGTGCTGAAGAATTCTCTGGGTCAGAATGCTTGCTTCCAAAGCCCGGGTCAAGGTGTGAGTTCCACCCTGCAAGGTGTGGCTTCCACACTCCTGCCCCTGTGCTGAAGAATTCTCTGGGTCAGAATGCTGGCTTGCAAAGCCCGGGTCAAGGTGTGAGTTCCACCCTGCAAGGTGTGGCTTCCACACTCCTGCCCCTGGCTGAAGAATTCTCTGGGTCAGAATGCTTGCTTGCAAAGCCCGGGTCAAGGTGTGAGTTCCACCCTGCAAGGTGTGGCTTCCACACTCCTGCCCCTGTGCTGAAGAATTCTCTGGGTCAGAATGCTTGCTTGCAAAGCCCGGGTCAAGGTGTGAGTTCCACCCTGCAAGGTGTGGCTTCCACACTCCTGCCCCTGTGCTGAAGAATTCTCTGGGTCAGAATGCTTGCTTGCAAAGCCCGGGTCAAGGTGTGAGTTCCACCCTGCAAGGTGTGGCTTCCACACTCCTGCCCCTGTGCTGAAGAATTCTCTGGGTCAGAATGCTTGCTTGCAAAGCCCGGGTCAAGGTGTGAGTTCCACCCTGCAAGGTGTGGCTTCCACACTCCTGCCCCTGCGCTGAAGAATTCTCTGGGTCAGAATGCTTGCTTGCAAAACCCGGGTCAAGGTGTGAGTTCCACCCTCCAAGGTGTGGCTTCCACACTCCTGCCCCTGTGCTGAAGAATTCTCTGGGTCAGAATGCTTGCTTGCAAAGCCCGGGTCAAGGTGTGAGTTCCACCCTGCAAGGTGTGGCTTCCACACTCCTGCCCCTGTGCTGAAGAATTCTCTGGGTCAGAATGCTTGCTTGCAAAGCCCGGGTCAAGGTGTGAGTTCCACCCTGCAAGGTGTGGCTTCCACACTCCTGCCCCTGTGCTGAAGAATTCTCTGGGTCAGAATGCTGGCTTGCAAAGCCCGGGTCAAGGTGTGAGTTCCACCCTGCAAGGTGTGGCTTCCACACTCCTGCCCCTGTGCTGAAGAATTCTCTGGGTCAGAATGCTGGCTTGCAAAACCCGGGTCAAGGTGTGAGTTCCACCCTGCAAGGTGTGGCTTCCACACTCCTGCCCCTGTGCTGAAGAATTCTCTGGGTCAGAATGCTGGCTTGCAAAACCCGGGTCAAGGTGTGAGTTCCACCCTGCAAGGTGTGGCTTCCACACTCCTGCCCCTGTGCTGAAGAATTCTCTGGGTCAGAATGCTGGCTTGCAAAACCTGGGTCAAGGTGTGAGTTCCACCCTGCAAGGTGTGGCTTCCACACTTCTGCCCCTGTGATGAAGAATTCTCTGGGTCAGAATGCTGGCTTGCAAAGCCCGGGTCAAGGTGTGAGTTCCACCCTGCAAGGTGTGGCTTCCACACTCCTGCCCCTGTGCTGAAGAATTCTCTGGGTCAGAATGCTGGCTTGCAAAGCCCGGGTCAAGGTGTGAGTTCCACCCTGCAAGGTGTGGCTTCCACACTCCTGCCCCTGGCTGAAGAATTCTCCGGGTCAGAATGCTTGCTTGCAAAGCCCGGGTCAAGGTGTGAGTTCCACCCTGCAAGGTGTGGCTTCCACACTCCTGCCCCTGTGCTGAAGAATTCTCTGGGTCAGAATGCTTGCTTGCAAAGCCCGGGTCAAGGTGTGAGTTCCACCCTGCAAGGTGTGGCTTCCACACTCCTGCCCCTGTGCTGAAGAATTCTCTGGGTCAGAATGCTTGCTTGCAAAGCCCGGGTCAAGGTGTGAGTTCCACCCTGCAAGGTGTGGCTTCCACACTCCTGCCCCTGTGCTGAAGAATTCTCTGGGTCAGAATGCTTGCTTGCAAAGCCCGGGTCAAGGTGTGAGTTCCACCCTGCAAGGTGTGGCTTCCACACTTCTGCCCCTTGGAAGAATTCTCTGGGTCAGAATGCTTGCTTGCAAACCCCGGGTCAAGGTGTGAGTTCCACCCTGCAAGGTGTGGCTTCCACACTTCTGCCCCTGTGCTGAAGAATTCTCTGGGTCAGAATGCTTGCTTGCAAAGCCCGGGTCAAGGTGTGAGTTCCACCCTGCAAGGTGTGGCTTCCACACTCCTGCCCCTGTGCTGAAGAATTCTCTGGGTCAGAATGCTGGCTTGCAAAGCCCGGATCAAGGTGTGAGTTCCACCCTGCAAGGTGTGGCTTCCACACTCCTGCCCCTGTGCTGAAGAATTCTCTGGGTCAGAATGCTTGCTTGCAAAGCCCGGGTCAAGGTGTGAGTTCCACCCTGCAAGGTGTGGCTTCCACAATTCTGCCCCTGTGCTGAAGAATTCTCTGGTTCAGAATGCTTGCTTGCAAAACCTGGGTCAAGGTGTGAGTTCCACCCTGCAAGGTGTGGCTTCCACACTCCTGCCCCTGTGCTGAAGAATTCTCTGGGTCAGAATGCTTGCTTGCAAAGCCCGGGTCAAGGTGTGAGTTCCACCCTGCAAGGTGTGGCTTCCACACTCCTGCCCCTGTGCTGAAGAATTCTCTGGGTCAGAATGCTGGCTTGCAAAGCCCGGGTCAAGGTGTGAGTTCCACCCTGCAAGGTGTGGCTTCCACACTCCTGCCCCTGGCTGAAGAATTCTCTGGGTCAGAATGCTTGCTTGCAAAGCCCGGGTCAAGGTGTGAGTTCCACCCTGCAAGGTGTGGCTTCCAAACTCCTGTCCCTGTGCTGAAGAATTCTCTGGGTCAGAATGCTTGCTTGCAAAGCCCGGGTCAAGGTGTGAGTTCCACCCTGCAAGGTGTGGCTTCCACACTCCTGCCCCTTTGCTGAAGAATTCTCTGGGTCAGAATGCTTGCTTGCAAAGCCCGGGTCAAGGTGTGAGTTCCACCCTGCAAGGTGTGGCTTCCACACTCCTGCCCCTGTGCTGAAGAATTCTCTGGGTCAGAATGCTTGCTTGCAAAGCCCGGGTCAAGGTGTGAGTTCCACCCTGCAAGGTGTGGCTTCCACACTCCTGCCCCTGTGCTGAAGAATTCTCTGGGTCAGAATGCTTGCTTGCAAAACCTGGGTCAAGGTGTGAGTTCCACCCTCCAAGGTGTGGCTTCCACACTCCTGCCCCTGTGCTGAAGAATTCTCTGGGTCAGAATGCTTGCTTGCAAAGCCCGGGTCAAGGTGTGAGTTCCACCCTGCAAGGTGTGGCTTCCACACTCCTGCCCCTGTGCTGAAGAATTATCTGGGTCAGAATGCTTGCTTGCAAAGCCCGGGTCAAGGTGTGAGTTCCACCCTGCAAGGTGTGGCTTCCACACTCCTGCCCCTGTGCTGAAGAATTCTCTGGGTCAGAATGCTGGCTTGCAAAGCCCGGGTCAAGGTGTGAGTTCCACCCTGCAAGGTGTGGCTTCCACACTCCTGCCCCTGTGCTGAAGAATTCTCTGGGTCAGAATGCTGGCTTGCAAAACCTGGGTCAAGGTGTGAGTTCCACCCTGCAAGGTGTGGCTTCCACACTTCTGCCCCTGTGATGAAGAATTCTCTGGGTCAGAATGCTTGCTTGCAAAGCCCGGGTCAAGGTGTGAGTTCCACCCTGCAAGGTGTGGCTTCCACACTCCTGCCCCTGTGCTGAAGAATTCTCTGGGTCAGAATGCTGGCTTGCAAAACCTGGGTCAAGGTGTGAGTTCCACCCTGCAAGGTGTGGCTTCCACACTCCTGCCCCTGTGCTGAAGAATTCTCTGGGTCAGAATGCTTGCTTGCAAAGCCCGGGTCAAGGTGTGAGTTCCACCCTGCAAGGTGTGGCTTCCATACTCCTGCCCCTGTGCTGAAGAATTCTCTGGGTCAGAATGCTGGCTTGCAAAGCCCGGGTCAAGGTGTGAGTTCCACCCTGCAAGGTGTGGCTTCCACACTCCTGCCCCTGGCTGAAGAATTCTCTGGGTCAGAATGCTTGCTTGCAAAGCCCGGGTCAAGGTGTGAGTTCCACCCTGCAAGGTGTGGCTTCCACACTCCTGCCCCTGTGCTGAAGAATTCTCTGGGTCAGAATGCTTGCTTGCAAAGCCCGGGTCAAGGTGTGAGTTCCACCCTGCAAGGTGTGGCTTCCACACTCCTGCCCCTGTGCTGAAGAATTCTCTGGGTCAGAATGCTGGCTTGCAAAACCTGGGTCAAGGTGTGAGTTCCACCCTGCAAGGTGTGGCTTCCACACTCCTGCCCCTGTGCTGAAGAATTCTCTGGGTTAGAATGCTTGCTTGCAAAGCCCGGGTCAAGGTGTGAGTTCCACCCTGCAAGGTGTGGCTTCCACACTCCTGCCCCTGTGCTGAAGAATTCTCTGGGTCAGAATGCTGGATGGGAAAGAAAGGGCTAAGGTGTGAGTTCCACCCTGCAAGGTTTCGCTTCCACACTTCTGCCCCTGTGCTGAAGAATTCTCTGGGTCAGAATGCTTGCTTGCAAAGCCCGGGTCAAGGTGTGAGTTCCACCCTGCAAGGTGTGGCTTCCACACTCCTGCCCCTGTGCTGAAGAATTCTCTGGGTCAGAATGCTGGCTTGCAAAACCTGGGTCAAGGTGTGAGTTCCACCCTGCAAGGTGTGGCTTCCACACTCCTGCCCCTGTGCTGAAGAATTCTCTGGGTCAGAATGCTTGCTTGCAAAGCCCGGGTCAAGGTGTGAGTTCCACCCTGCAAGG
Source organism: Pogona vitticeps (assembly GCF_051106095.1). Lineage (NCBI taxonomy): Eukaryota > Metazoa > Chordata > Lepidosauria > Squamata > Agamidae > Pogona > Pogona vitticeps. The sequence continues at coordinate 344,592 of NC_135798.1, forward strand.
TGTGGCTTCCACACTCCTGCCCCTGTGCTGAAGAATTCTCTGGGTCAGAATGCTGGCTTGCAAAGCCCGGGTCAAGGTGTGAGTTCCACCCTGCAAGGTGTGGCTTCCACACTCCTGCCCCTGGCTGAAGAATTCTCTGGGTCAGAATGCTTGCTTGCAAAGCCCGGGTCAAGGTGTGAGTTCCACCCTACAAGGTGTGGCTTCCACACTCCTGCCCCTGTGCTGAAGAATTCTCTGGGTCAGAATGCTGGCTTGCAAAACCTGGGTCAAGGTGTGAGTTCCACCCTGCAAGGTGTGGCTTCCACACTCCTGCCCCTGGCTGAAGAATTCTCTGGGTCAGAATGCTTGCTTGCAAAGCCCGGGTCAAGGTGTGAGTTCCACCCTGCAAGGTGTGGCTTCCACACTCCTGCCCCTGTGCTGAAGAATTCTCTGGGTCAGAATGCTTGCTTGCAAAGCCCGGGTCAAGGTGTGAGTTCCACCCTGCAAGGTGTGGCTTCCACACTCCTGCCCCTGTGCTGAAGAATTCTCTGGGTCAGAATGCTTGCTTGCAAAGCCCGGGTCAAGGTGTGAGTTCCACCCTGCAAGGTGTGGCTTCCACACTCCTGCCCCTGTGCTGAAGAATTCTCTGGGTCAGAATGCTTGCTTGCAAAGCCCGGGTCAAGGTGTGAGTTCCACCCTGCAAGGTGTGGCTTCCACACTCCTGCCCCTGTGCTGAAGAATTCTCTGGGTCAGAATGCTGAATGGGAAAGAAAGGGCTAAGGTTTGAGTTCCACCCTGCAAGGTGTGGCTTCCACACTTCTGCCCCTGTGAAGAATTCTCTGGGTCAGAATGCTTGCTTGCAAACCCCGGGTCAAGGTGTGAGTTCCACCCTGCAAGGTGTGGCTTCCACACTTCTGCCCCTGTGCTGAAGAATTCTCTGGGTCAGAATGCTTGCTTGCAAAGCCCGGGTCAAGGTGTGAGTTCCACCCTGCAAGGTGTGGCTTCCACACTCCTGCCCCGGTGCTGAAGAATTCTCTGGGTCAGAATGCTGGCTTGCAAAGCCCGGATCAAGGTGTGAGTTCCACCCTGCAAGGTGTGGCTTCCACACTCCTGCCCCTGTGCTGAAGAATTCTCTGGGTCAGAATGCTTGCTTGCAAAGCCCGGGTCAAGGTGTGAGTTCCACCCTGCAAGGTGTGGCTTCCACAATTCTGCCCCTGTGCTGAAGAATTCTCTGGTTCAGAATGCTTGCTTGCAAAACCTGGGTCAAGGTGTGAGTTCCACCCTGCAAGGTGTGGCTTCCACACTCCTGCCCCTGTGCTGAAGAATTCTCTGGGTCAGAATGCTTGCTTGCAAAGCCCGGGTCAAGGTGTGAGTTCCACCCTGCAAGGTGTGGCTTCCACACTCCTGCCCCTGTGCTGAAGAATTCTCTGGGTCAGAATGCTGGCTTGCAAAGCCCGGGTCAAGGTGTGAGTTCCACCCTGCAAGGTGTGGCTTCCACACTCCTGCCCCTGGCTGAAGAATTCTCTGGGTCAGAATGCTTGCTTGCAAAGCCCGGGTCAAGGTGTGAGTTCCACCCTGCAAGGTGTGGCTTCCACACTCCTGTCCCTGTGCTGAAGAATTCTCTGGGTCAGAATGCTTGCTTGCAAAGCCCGGGTCAAGGTGTGAGTTCCACCCTGCAAGGTGTGGCTTCCACACTCCTGCCCCTTTGCTGAAGAATTCTCTGGGTCAGAATGCGTGCTTGCAAAGCCCGGGTGAAGGTGTGAGTTCCACCCTGCAAGGTGTGGCTTCCACACTCCTGCCCCTGTGCTGAAGAATTCTCTGGGTCAGAATGCTTGCTTGCAAAGCCCGGGTCAAGGTGTGAGTTCCACCCTGCAAGGTGTGGCTTCCACACTCCTGCCCCTGTGCTGAAGAATTCTCTGGGTCAGAATGCTTGCTTGCAAAACCTGGGTCAAGGTGTGAGTTCCACCCTCCAAGGTGTGGCTTCCACACTCCTGCCCCTGTGCTGAAGAATTCTCTGGGTCAGAATGCTTGCTTGCAAAGCCCGGGTCAAGGTGTGAGTTCCACCCTGCAAGGTGTGGCTTCCACACTCCTGCCCCTGTGCTGAAGAATTCTCTGGGTCAGAATGCTTGCTTGCAAAGCCCGGGTCAAGGTGTGAGTTCCACCCTGCAAGGTGTGGCTTCCACACTCCTGCCCCTGTGCTGAAGAATTCTCTGGGTCAGAATGCTGGCTTGCAAAGCCCGGGTCAAGGTGTGAGTTCCACCCTGCAAGGTGTGGCTTCCACACTCCTGCCCCTGTGCTGAAGAATTCTCTGGGTCAGAATGCTGGCTTGCAAAACCTGGGTCAAGGTGTGAGTTCCACCCTGCAAGGTGTGGCTTCCACACTTCTGCCCCTGTGATGAAGAATTCTCTGGGTCAGAATGCTTGCTTGCAAAGCCCGGGTCAAGGTGTGAGTTCCACCCTGCAAGGTGTGGCTTCCACACTCCTGCCCCTGTGCTGAAGAATTCTCTGGGTCAGAATGCTGGCTTGCAAAACCTGGGTCAAGGTGTGAGTTCCACCCTGCAAGGTGTGGCTTCCACACTCCTGCCCCTGTGCTGAAGAATTCTCTGGGTCAGAATGCTTGCTTGCAAAGCCCGGGTCAAGGTGTGAGTTCCACCCTGCAAGGTGTGGCTTCCATACTCCTGCCCCTGTGGTGAAGAATTCTCTGGGTCAGAATGCTGGCTTGCAAAGCCCGGGTCAAGGTGTGAGTTCCACCCTGCAAGGTGTGGCTTCCACACTCCTGCCCCTGGCTGAAGAATTCTCTGGGTCAGAATGCTTGCTTGCAAAGCCCGGGTCAAGGTGTGAGTTCCACCCTGCAAGGTGTGGCTTCCACACTCCTGCCCCTGTGCTGAAGAATTCTCTGGGTCAGAATGCTTGCTTGCAAAGCCCGGGTCAAGGTGTGAGTTCCACCCTGCAAGGTGTGGCTTCCACACTCCTGCCCCTGTGCTGAAGAATTCTCTGGGTCAGAATGCTGGCTTGCAAAACCCGGGTCAAGGTGTGAGTTCCACCCTGCAAGGTGTGGCTTCCACACTCCTGCCCCTGTGCTGAAGAATTCTCTGGGTCAGAATGCTGGCTTGCAAAACCCGGGTCAAGGTGTGAGTTCCACCCTGCAAGGTGTGGCTTCCACACTCCTGCCCCTGTGCTGAAGAATTCTCTGGGTCAGAATGCTTGCTTGCAAAACCTGGGTCAAGGTGTGAGTTCCACCCTGCAAGGTGTGGCTTCCACACTTCTGCCCCTGTGATGAAGAATTCTCTGGGTCAGAATGCTTGCTTGCAAAGCCCGGGTCAAGGTGTGAGTTCCACCCTGCAAGGTGTGGCTTCCACACTCCTGCCCCTGTGCTGAAGAATTCTCTGGGTCAGAATGCTGGCTTGCAAAACCTGGGTCAAGGTGTGAGTTCCACCCTGCAAGGTGTGGCTTCCACACTCCTGCCCCTGTGCTGAAGAATTCTCTGGGTCAGAATGCTTGCTTGCAAAGCCCGGGTCAAGGTGTGAGTTCCACCCTGCAAGGTGTGGCTTCCATACTCCTGCCCCTGTGCTGAAGAATTCTCTGGGTCAGAATGCTGGCTTGCAAAGCCCGGGTCAAGGTGTGAGTTCCACCCTGCAAGGTGTGGCTTCCACACTCCTGCCCCTGGCTGAAGAATTCTCTGGGTCAGAATGCTTGCTTGCAAAGCCCGGGTCAAGGTGTGAGTTCCACCCTGCAAGGTGTGGCTTCCACACTCCTGCCCCTGTGCTGAAGAATTCTCTGGGTCAGAATGCTTGCTTGCAAAGCCCGGGTCAAGGTGTGAGTTCCACCCTGCAAGGTGTGGCTTCCACACTCCTGCCCCTGTGCTGAAGAATTCTCTGGGTCAGAATGCTGGCTTGCAAAACCTGGGTCAAGGTGTGAGTTCCAGCCTGCAAGGTTTGGCTTCCACACTCCTGCCCCTGTGCTGAAGAATTCTCTGGGTCAGAATGCTTGCTTGCAAAGCCCGGGTCAAGGTGTGAGTTCCACCCTGCAAGGTGTGGCTTCCACACTCCTGCCCCTGTGCTGAAGAATTCTCTGGGTCAGAATGCTGGATGGGAAAGAAAGGGCTAAGGTGTGAGTTCCACCCTGCAAGGTTTCGCTTCCACACTTCTGCCCCTGTGCTGAAGAATTCTCTGGGTCAGAATGCTTGCTTGCAAAGCCCGGGTCAAGGTGTGAGTTCCACCCTGCAAGGTGTGGCTTCCACACTCCTGCCCCTGTGCTGAAGAATTCTCTGGGTCAGAATGCTGGCTTGCAAAACCTGGGTCAAGGTGTGAGTTCCACCCTGCAAGGTGTGGCTTCCACACTCCTGCCCCTGTGCTGAAGAATTCTCTGGGTCAGAATGCTTGCTTGCAAAGCCCGGGTCAAGGTGTGAGTTCCACCCTGCAAGGTGTGGCTTCCACACTCCTGCCCCTGTGCTGAAGAATTCTCTGGGTCAGAATGCTGGCTTGCAAAGCCCGGGTCAAGGTGTGAGTTCCACCCTGCAAGGTGTGGCTTCCACACTCCTGCCCCTGGCTGAAGAATTCTCTGGGTCAGAATGCTTGCTTGCAAAGCCCGGGTCAAGGTGTGAGTTCCACCCTACAAGGTGTGGCTTCCACACTCCTGCCCCTGTGCTGAAGAATTCTCTGGGTCAGAATGCTGGCTTGCAAAACCTGGGTCAAGGTGTGAGTTCCACCCTGCAAGGTGTGGCTTCCACACTCCTGCCCCTGGCTGAAGAATTCTCTGGGTCAGAATGCTTGCTTGCAAAGCCCGGGTCAAGGTGTGAGTTCCACCCTGCAAGGTGTGGCTTCCACACTCCTGCCCCTGTGCTGAAGAATTCTCTGGGTCAGAATGCTTGCTTGCAAAGCCCGGGTCAAGGTGTGAGTTCCACCCTGCAAGGTGTGGCTTCCACACTCCTGCCCCTGTGCTGAAGAATTCTCTGGGTCAGAATGCTTGCTTGCAAAGCCCGGGTCAAGGTGTGAGTTCCACCCTGCAAGGTGTGGCTTCCACACTCCTGCCCCTGTGCTGAAGAATTCTCTGGGTCAGAATGCTTGCTTGCAAAGCCCGGGTCAAGGTGTGAGTTCCACCCTGCAAGGTGTGGCTTCCACACTCCTGCCCCTGTGCTGAAGAATTCTCTGGGTCAGAATGCTTGCTTGCAAAACCTGGGTCAAGGTGTGAGTTCCACCCTCCAAGGTGTGGCTTCCACACTCCTGCCCCTGTGATGAAGAATTCTCTGGGTCAGAATGCTTGCTTGCAAAGCCCGGGTCAATGTGTGAGTTCCACCCTGCAAGGTGTGGCTTCCACACTCCTGCCCCTGTGCTGAAGAATTCTCTGGGTCAGAATGCTTGCTTGCAAAGCCCGGGTCAAGGTGTGAGTTCCACCCTGCAAGGTGTGGCTTCCACACTCCTGCCCCTGTGCTGAAGAATTCTCTGGGTCAGAATGCTTGCTTGCAAAGCCCGGGTCAAGGTGTGAGTTCCACCCTGCAAGGTGTGGCTTCCACACTCCTGCCCCTGTGCTGAAGAATTCTCTGGGTCAGAATGCTGGCTTGCAAAACCCGGGTCAAGGTGTGAGTTCCACCCTGCAAGGTGTGGCTTCCACACTCCTGCCCCTGTGCTGAAGAATTCTCTGGGTCAGAATGCTGGCTTGCAAAACCCGGGTCAAGGTGTGAGTTCCATCCTGCAAGGTGTGGCTTCCACACTCCTGCCCCTGTGCTGAAGAATTCTCTGGGTCAGAATGCTGGCTTGCAAATCCTGGGTCAAGGTGTGAGTTCCACCCTGCAAGGTGTGGCTTCCACACTTCTGCCACTGTGATGAAGAATCCTCTGGGTCAGAATGCTTGCTTGCAAAGCCCGGGTCAAGGTGTGAGTTCCACCCTGCAAGGTGTGGCTTCCACACTCCTGCCCCTGTGCTGAAGAATTCTCTGGGTCAGAATGCTGGCTTGCAAAGCCCGGGTCAAGGTGTGAGTTCCACCCTGCAAGGTGTGGCTTCCACACTCCTGCCCCTGGCTGAAGAATTCTCCGGGTCAGAATGCTTGCTTGCAAAGCCCGGGTCAAGGTGTGAGTTCCACCCTGCAAGGTGTGGCTTCCACACTCCTGCCCCTGTGCTGAAGAATTCTCTGGGTCAGAATGCTTGCTTGCAAAGCCCGGGTCAAGGTGTGAGTTCCACCCTGCAAGGTGTGGCTTCCACACTCCTGCCCCTGTGCTGAAGAATTCTCTGGGTCAGAATGCTTGCTTGCAAAGCCCGGGTCAAGGTGTGAGTTCCACCCTGCAAGGTGTGGCTTCCACACTCCTGCCCCTGTGCTGAAGAATTCTCTGGGTCAGAATGCTGAATGGGAAAGAAAGGGCTAAGGTTTGAGTTCCACCCTGCAAGGTGTGGCTTCCACACTTCTGCCCCTGTGAAGAATTCTCTGGGTCAGAATGCTTGCTTGCAAACCCCGGGTCAAGGTGTGAGTTCCACCCTGCAAGGTGTGGCTTCCACACTCCTGCCCCTGTGCTGAAGAATTCTCTGGGTCAGAATGCTGGCTTGCAAAGCCCGGGTCAAGGTGTGAGTTCCACCCTGCAAGGTGTGGCTTCCACACTCCTGCCCCTGGCTGAAGAATTCTCTGGGTCAGAATGCTTGCTTGCAAAGCCCGGGTCAAGGTGTGAGTTCCACCCTGCAAGGTGTGGCTTCCACACTCCTGTCCCTGTGCTGAAGAATTCTCTGGGTCAGAATGCTTGCTTGCAAAGCCCGGGTCAAGGTGTGAGTTCCACCCTGCAAGGTGTGGCTTCCACACTCCTGCCCCTTTGCTGAAGAATTCTCTGGGTCAGAATGCGTGCTTGCAAAGCCCGGGTGAAGGTGTGAGTTCCACCCTGCAAGGTGTGGCTTCCACACTCCTGCCCCTGTGCTGAAGAATTCTCTGGGTCAGAATGCTTGCTTGCAAAGCCCGGGTCAAGGTGTGAGTTCCACCCTGCAAGGTGTGGCTTCCACACTCCTGCCCCTGTGCTGAAGAATTCTCTGGGTCAGAATGCTTGCTTGCAAAACCTGGGTCAAGGTGTGAGTTCCACCCTCCAAGGTGTGGCTTCCACACTCCTGCCCCTGTGCTGAAGAATTCTCTGGGTCAGAATGCTTGCTTGCAAAGCCCGGGTCAAGGTGTGAGTTCCACCCTGCAAGGTGTGGCTTCCACACTCCTGCCCCTGTGCTGAAGAATTCTCTGGGTCAGAATGCTTGCTTGCAAAGCCCGGGTCAAGGTGTGAGTTCCACCCTGCAAGGTGTGGCTTCCACACTCCTGCCCCTGTGCTGAAGAATTCTCTGGGTCAGAATGCTGGCTTGCAAAGCCCGGGTCAAGGTGTGAGTTCCACCCTGCAAGGTGTGGCTTCCACACTCCTGCCCCTGTGCTGAAGAATTCTCTGGGTCAGAATGCTGGCTTGCAAAACCTGGGTCAAGGTGTGAGTTCCACCCTGCAAGGTGTGGCTTCCACACTTCTGCCCCTGTGATGAAGAATTCTCTGGGTCAGAATGCTTGCTTGCAAAGCCCGGGTCAAGGTGTGAGTTCCACCCTGCAAGGTGTGGCTTCCACACTCCTGCCCCTGTGCTGAAGAATTCTCTGGGTCAGAATGCTGGCTTGCAAAACCTGGGTCAAGGTGTGAGTTCCACCCTGCAAGGTGTGGCTTCCACACTCCTGCCCCTGTGCTGAAGAATTCTCTGGGTCAGAATGCTTGCTTGCAAAGCCCGGGTCAAGGTGTGAGTTCCACCCTGCAAGGTGTGGCTTCCATACTCCTGCCCCTGTGCTGAAGAATTCTCTGGGTCAGAATGCTGGCTTGCAAAGCCCGGGTCAAGGTGTGAGTTCCACCCTGCAAGGTGTGGCTTCCACACTCCTGCCCCTGGCTGAAGAATTCTCTGGGTCAGAATGCTTGCTTGCAAAGCCCGGGTCAAGGTGTGAGTTCCACCCTGCAAGGTGTGGCTTCCACACTCCTGCCCCTGTGCTGAAGAATTCTCTGGGTCAGAATGCTTGCTTGCAAAGCCCGGGTCATGGGGTGAGTTCCACCCTGCAAGGTGTGGCTTCCACACTCCTGCCCCTGTGCTGAAGAATTCTCTGGGTCAGAATGCTTGCTTGCAAAGCCCGGGTCAAGGTGTGAGTTCCACCCTGCAAGGTGTGGCTTCCACACTTCTGCCCCTGTGCTGAAGAATTCTCTGGGTCAGAATGCTTGCTTGCAAAGCCCGGGTCAAGGTGTGAGTTCCACCCTGCAAGGTGTGGCTTCCACACTCCTGCCCCTGTGCTGAAGAATTCTCTGGGTCAGAATGCTTGCTTGCAAAGCCCGGGTCAAGGTGTGAGTTCCACCCTGCAAGGTGTGGCTTCCACACTCCTGCCCCTGTGCTGAAGAATTCTCTGGGTCAGAATGCTTGCTTGCAAAGCCCGGGTCAAGGTGTGAGTTCCACCCTGCAAGGTGTGGCTTCCACACTCCTGCCCCTGTGCTGAAGAATTCTCTGGGTCAGAATGCTTGCTTGCAAAGCCCGGGTCAAGGTGTGAGTTCCACCCTGCAAGGTGTGGCTTCCACACTCCTGCCCCTGTGCTGAAGAATTCTCTGGGTCAGAATGCTGGCTTGCAAAACCTGGGTCAAGGTGTGAGTTCCACCCAGCAAGGTGTGGCTTCCACACTCCTGCCCCTGTGCTGAAGAATTCTCTGGGTCAGAATGCTTGCTTGCAAAACCTGGGTCAAGGTGTGAGTTCCACCCTGCAAGGTGTGGCTTCCACACTCCTGCCCCTGTGCTGAAGAATTCTCTGGGTCAGAATGCTTGCTTGCAAAGCCCGGGTCAAGGTGTGAGTTCCACCCTTCAAGGTGTGGCTTCCACACTCCTGCCCCTGTGCTGAAGAATTCTCTGGGTCAGAATGCTGGCTTGCAAAGCCCGGGTCAAGGTGTGAGTTCCACCCTGCAAGGTGTGGCTTCCACACTCCTGCCCCTGGCTGAAGAATTCTCTGGGTCAGAATGCTTGCTTGCAAAGCCCGGATCAAGGTGTGAGTTCCACCCTGCAAGGTGTGGCTTCCACACTCCTGCCCCTGTGCTGAAGAATTCTCTGGGTCAGAATGCTGGCTTGCAAAACCCGGGTCAAGGTGTGAGTTCCACCCTGCAAGGTGTGGCTTCCACACTCCTGCCCCTGGCTGAAGAATTCTCTGGGTCAGAATGCTTGCTTGCAAAGCCCGGGTCAAGGTGTGAGTTCCACCCTGCAAGGTGTGGCTTCCACACTTCTGCCCCTGTGAAGAATTCTCTGGGTCAGAATGCTTGCTTGCAAACCCCGGGTCAAGGTGTGAGTTCCACCCTGCAAGGTGTGGCTTCCACACTTCTGCCCCTGTGCTGAAGAATTCTCTGGGTCAGAATGCTTGCTTGCAAAGCCCGGGTCAAGGTGTGAGTTCCACCCTGCAAGGTGTGGCTTCCACACTCCTGCCCCTGTGCTGAAGAATTCTCTGGGTCAGAATGCTTGCTTGCAAAGCCCGGGTCAAGGTGTGAGTTCCACCCTGCAAGGTGTGGCTTCCACACTCCTGCCCCTGTGCTGAAGAATTCTCTGGGTCAGAATGCTGGCTTGCAAAACCTGGGTCAAGGTGTGAGTTCCACCCAGCAAGGTGTGGCTTCCACACTCCTGCCCCTGTGCTGAAGAATTCTCTGGGTCAGAATGCTTGCTTGCAAAGCCCGGGTCAAGGTGTGAGTTCCACCCTGCAAGGTGTGGCTTCCACACTCCTGCCCCTGTGCTGAAGAATTCTCTGGATCAGAATGCTTGCTTGCAAAGCCCGGGTCAAGGTGTGAGTTCCACCCTGCAAGGTGTGGCTTCCACACTCCTGCCCCTGTGCTGAAGAATTCTCTGGGTCAGAATGCTTGCTTGCAAAGCCCGGGTCAAGGTGTGAGTTCCACCCTGCAAGGTGTGGCTTCCACACTTCTGCCCCTGTGAAGAATTCTCTGGGTCAGAATGCTTGCTTGCAAACCCCGGGTCAAGGTGTGAGTTCCACCCTGCAAGGTGTGGCTTCCACACTTCTGCCCCTGTGCTGAAGAATTCTCTGGGTCAGAATGCTTGCTTGCAAAGCCCGGGTCAAGGTGTGAGTTCCACTCTGCAAGGTGTGGCTTCCACACTCCTGCCCCTGTGCTGAAGAATTCTCTGGGTCAGAATGCTGGCTTGCAAAGCCCGGGTCAAGGTGTGAGTTCCACCCTGCAAGGTGTGGCTTCCACACTCCTGCCCCTGTGCTGAAGAATTCTCTGGGTCAGAATGCTGGCTTGCAAAACCTGGGTCAAGGTGTGAGTTCCACCCTGCAAGGTGTGGCTTCCACACTTCTGCCCCTGTGATGAAGAATTCTCTGGGTCAGAATGCTTGCTTGCAAAGCCCGGGTCAAGGTGTGAGTTCCACCCTGCAAGGTGTGGCTTCCACACTCCTGCCCCTGTGCTGAAGAATTCTCTGGGTCAGAATGCTGGCTTGCAAAACCTGGGTCAAGGTGTGAGTTCCACCCTGCAAGGTGTGGCTTCCACACTCCTGCCCCTGTGCTGAAGAATTCTCTGGGTCAGAATGCTTGCTTGCAAAGCCCGGGTCAAGGTGTGAGTTCCACCCTGCAAGGTGTGGCTTCCACACTCCTGCCCCTGTGCTGAAGAATTCTCTGGGTCAGAATGCTGGCTTGCAAAGCCCGGGTCAAGGTGTGAGTTCCACCCTGCAAGGTGTGGCTTCCACACTCCTGCCCCTGGCTGAAGAATTCTCTGGGTCAGAATGCTTGCTTGCAAAGCCCGGGTCAAGGTGTGAGTTCCACCCTGCAAGGTGTGGCTTCCACACTCCTGCCCCTGTGCTGAAGAATTCTCTGGGTCAGAATGCTTGCTTGCAAAGCCCGGGTCATGGTGTGAGTTCCACCCTGCAAGGTGTGGCTTCCACACTCCTGCCCCTGTGCTGAAGAATTCTCTGGGTCAGAATGCTTGCTTGCAAAGCCCGGGTCAAGGTGTGAGTTCCACCCTGCAAGGTGTGGCTTCCACACTTCTGCCCCTGTGCTGAAGAATTCTCTGGGTCAGAATGCTTGCTTGCAAAGCCCGGGTCAAGGTGTGAGTTCCACCCTGCAAGGTGTGGCTTCCACACTCCTGCCCCTGTGCTGAAGAATTCTCTGGGTCAGAATGCTGGCTTGCAAAACCCGGGTCAAGGTGTGAGTTCCACCCTGCAAGGTGTGGCTTCCACACTCCTGCCCCTGTGCTGAAGAATTCTCTGGGTCAGAATGCTGGCTTGCAAAACCCGGGTCAAGGTGTGAGTTCCACCCTGCAAGATGTGGCTTCCACACTCCTGCCCCTGTGCTGAAGAATTCTCTGGGTCAGAATGCTGGCTTGCAAAACCTGGGTCAAGGTGTGAGTTCCACCCTGCAAGGTGTGGCTTCCACACTTCTGCCCCTGTGATGAAGAATTCTCTGGGTCAGAATGCTTGCTTGCAAAGCCCGGGTCAAGGTGTGAGTTCCACCCTGCAAGGTGTGGCTTCCACACTCCTGCCCCTGTGCTGAAGAATTCTCTGGGTCAGAATGCTGGCTTGCAAAACCTGGGTCAAGGTGTGAGTTCCACCCTGCAAGGTGTGGCTTCCACACTCCTGCCCCTGTGCTGAAGAATTCTCTGGGTCAGAATGCTTGCTTGCAAAGCCCGGGTCAAGGTGTGAGTTCCACCCTGCAAGGTGTGGCTTCCATACTCCTGCCCCTGTGCTGAAGAATTCTCTGGGTCAGAATGCTGGCTTGCAAAGCCCGGGTCAAGGTGTGAGTTCCACTCTGCAAGGTGTGGCTTCCACACTCCTGCCCCTGGCTGAAGAATTCTCCGGGTCAGAATGCTTGCTTGCAAAGCCCGGGTCAAGGTGTGAGTTCCACCCTGCAAGGTGTGGCTTCCACACTCCTGCCCCTGTGCTGAAGAATTCTCTGGGTCAGAATGCTTGCTTGCAAAGCCCGGGTCAAGGTGTGAGTTCCACCCTGCAAGGTGTGGCTTCCACACTCCTGCCCCTGTGCTGAAGAATTCTCTGGGTCAGAATGCTTGCTTGCAAAGCCCGGGTCAAGGTGTGAGTTCCACCCTGCAAGGTGTGGCTTCCACACTCCTGCCCCTGTGCTGAAGAATTCTCTGGGTCAGAATGCTTGCTTGCAAAGCCCGGGTCAAGGTGTGAGTACCACCCTGCAAGGTGTGGCTTCCACACTTCTGCCCCTGTGAAGAATTCTCTGGGTCAGAATGCTTGCTTGCAAACCCCGGGTCAAGGTGTGAGTTCCACCCTGCAAGGTGTGGCTTCCACACTTCTGCCCCTGTGCTGAAGAATTCTCTGGGTCAGAATGCTTGCTTGCAAAGCCCGGGTCAAGGTGTGAGTTCCACCCTGCAAGGTGTGGCTTCCACACTCCTGCCCCTGTGCTGAAGAATTCTCTGGGTCAGAATGCTGGCTTGCAAAGCCCGGATCAAGGTGTGAGTTCCACCCTGCAAGGTGTGGCTTCCACACTCCTGCCCCTGTGCTGAAGAATTCTCTGGGTCAGAATGCTTGCTTGCAAAGCCCGGGTCAAGGTGTGAGTTCCACCCTGCAAGGTGTGGCTTCCACAATTCTGCCCCTGTGCTGAAGAATTCTCTGGTTCAGAATGCTTGCTTGCAAAACCTGGGTCAAGGTGTGAGTTCCACCCTGCAAGGTGTGGCTTCCACACTCCTGCCCCTGTGCTGAAGAATTCTCTGGGTCAGAATGCTTGCTTCCAAAGCCCGGGTCAAGGTGTGAGTTCCACCCTGCAAGGTGTGGCTTCCACACTCCTGCCCCTGTGCTGAAGAATTCTCTGGGTCAGAATGCTGGCTTGCAAAGCCCGGGTCAAGGTGTGAGTTCCACCCTGCAAGGTGTGGCTTCCACACTCCTGCCCCTGGCTGAAGAATTCTCTGGGTCAGAATGCTTGCTTGCAAAGCCCGGGTCAAGGTGTGAGTTCCACCCTGCAAGGTGTGGCTTCCACACTCCTGCCCCTGTGCTGAAGAATTCTCTGGGTCAGAATGCTTGCTTGCAAAGCCCGGGTCAAGGTGTGAGTTCCACCCTGCAAGGTGTGGCTTCCACACTCCTGCCCCTGTGCTGAAGAATTCTCTGGGTCAGAATGCTTGCTTGCAAAGCCCGGGTCAAGGTGTGAGTTCCACCCTGCAAGGTGTGGCTTCCACACTCCTGCCCCTGTGCTGAAGAATTCTCTGGGTCAGAATGCTTGCTTGCAAAGCCCGGGTCAAGGTGTGAGTTCCACCCTGCAAGGTGTGGCTTCCACACTCCTGCCCCTGTGCTGAAGAATTCTCTGGGTCAGAATGCTGGCTTGCAAAACCTGGGTCAAGGTGTGAGTTCCACCCTGCAAGGTGTGGCTTCCACACTCCTGCCCCTGTGCTGAAGAATTCTCTGGGTCAGAATGCTTGCTTGCAAAGCCCGGGTCAAGGTGTGAGTTCCACCCTGCAAGGTGTGGCTTCCACACTCCTGCCCCTGTGCTGAAGAATTCTCTGGGTCAGAATGCTGGCTTGCAAAACCTGGGTCAAGGTGTGAGTTCCACCCTGCAAGGTGTGGCTTCCACACTCCTGCCCCTGTGCTGAAGAATTCTCTGGGTCAGAATGCTTGCTTGCAAAACCTGGGTCAAAGTGTGAGTTCCACCCTGCAAGGTGTGGCTTCCACACTCCTGCCCCTGTGCTGAAGAATTCTCTGGGTCAGAATGCTTGCTTGCAAAGCCCGGGTCAAGGTGTGAGTTCCACCCTGCAAGGTGTGGCTTCCACACTCCTGCCCCTGTGCTGAAGAATTCTCTGGGTCAGAATGCTGGCTTGCAAAGCCCGGGTCAAGGTGTGAGTTCCACCCTGCAAGGTGTGGCTTCCACACTCCTGCCCCTGTGCTGAAGAATTCTCTGGGTCAGAATGCTGGCTTGCAAAACCCGGGTCAAGGTGTGAGTTCCACCCTGCAAGGTGTGGCTTCCACACTCCTGCCCCTGGCTGAAGAATTCTCTGGGTCAGAATGCTTGCTTGCAAAGCCCGGATCAAGGTGTGAGTTCCACCCTGCAAGGTGTGGCTTCCACACTCCTGCCCCTGTGCTGAAGAATTCTCTGGGTCAGAATGCTGGCTTGCAAAACCCGGGTCAAGGTGTGAGTTCCACCCTGCAAGGTGTGGCTTCCACACTCCTGCCCCTGGCTGAAGAATTCTCTGGGTCAGAATGCTTGCTTGCAAAGCCCGGGTCAAGGTGTGAGTTCCACCCTGCAAGGTGTGGCTTCCACACTTCTGCCCCTGTGAAGAATTCTCTGGGTCAGAATGCTTGCTTGCAAACCCCGGGTCAAGGTGTGAGTTCCACCCTGCAAGGTGTGGCTTCCACACTTCTGCCCCTGTGCTGAAGAATTCTCTGGGTCAGAATGCTTGCTTGCAAAGCCCGGGTCAAGGTGTGAGTTCCACCCTGCAAGGTGTGGCTTCCACACTCCTGCCCCTGTGCTGAAGAATTCTCTGGGTCAGAATGCTGGCTTGCAAAACCTGGGTCAAGGTGTGAGTTCCACCCTGCAAGGTGTGGCTTCCACACTCCTGCCCCTGTGCTGAAGAATTCTCTGGGTCAGAATGCTTGCTTGCAAAGCCCGGGTCAAGGTGTGAGTTCCACTCTGCAAGGTGTGGCTTCCACACTCCTGCCCCTGTGCTGAAGAATTCTCTGGGTCAGAATGCTGGCTTGCAAAGCCCGGGTCAAGGTGTGAGTTCCACCCTGCAAGGTGTGGCTTCCACACTCCTGCCCCTGTGCTGAAGAATTCTCTGGGTCAGAATGCTGGCTTGCAAAACCTGGGTCAAGGTGTGAGTTCCACCCTGCAAGGTGTGGCTTCCACACTTCTGCCCCTGTGCTGAAGAATTCTCTGGGTCAGAATGCTTGCTTGCAAAGCCCGGGTCAAGGTGTGAGTTCCACCCTGCAAGGTGTGGCTTCCACACTCCTGCCCCTGTGCTGAAGAATTCTCTGGGTCAGAATGCTGGCTTGCAAAACCTGGGTCAAGGTGTGAGTTCCACCCTGCAAGGTGTGGCTTCCACACTCCTGCCCCTGTGCTGAAGAATTCTCTGGGTCAGAATGCTTGCTTGCAAAGCCCGGGTCAAGGTGTGAGTTCCACCCTGCAAGGTGTGGCTTCCACAATCCTGCCCCTGTGCTGAAGAATTCTCTGGGTCAGAATGCTGGCTTGCAAAGCCCGGGTCAAGGTGTGAGTTCCACCCTGCAAGGTGTGGCTTCCACACTCCTGCCCCTGGCTGAAGAATTCTCTGGGTCAGAATGCTTGCTTGCAAAGCCCGGGTCAAGGTGTGAGTTCCACCCTGCAAGGTGTGGCTTCCACACTCCTGCCCCTGTGCTGAAGAATTCTCTGGGTCAGAATGCTTGCTTGCAAAGCCCGGGTCATGGTGTGAGTTCCACCCTGCAAGGTGTGGCTTCCACACTCCTGCCCCTGTGCTGAAGAATTCTCTGGGTCAGAATGCTTGCTTGCAAAGCCCGGGTCAAGGTGTGAGTTCCACCCTGCAAGGTGTGGCTTCCACACTTCTGCCCCTGTGCTGAAGAATTCTCTGGGTCAGAATGCTTGCTTGCAAAGCCCGGGTCAAGGTGTGAGTTCCACCCTGCAAGGTGTGGCTTCCACACTCCTGCCCCTGTGCTGAAGAATTCTCTGGGTCAGAATGCTTGCTTGCAAAGCCCGGGTCAAGGTGTGAGTTCCACCCTGCAAGGTGTGGCTTCCACACTCCTGCCCCTGTGCTGAAGAACTCTCTGGGTCAGAATGCTTGCTTGCAAAGCCCGGGTCAAGGTGTGAGTTCCACCCTGCAAGGTGTGGCTTCCACACTCCTGCCCCTGTGCTGAAGAATTCTCTGGGTCAGAATGCTTGCTTGCAAAGCCCGGGTCAAGGTGTGAGTTCCACCCTGCAAGGTGTGGCTTCCACACTCCTGCCCCTGTGCTGAAGAATTCTCTGGGTCAGAATGCTTGCTTGCAAAGCCCGGGTCAAGGTGTGAGTTCCACCCTGCAAGGTGTGGCTTCCACACTCCTGCCCCTGTGCTGAAGAATTCTCTGGGTCAGAATGCTGGCTTGCAAAACCTGGGTCAAGGTGTGAGTTCCACCCTGCAAGGTGTGGCTTCCACACTCCTGCCCCTGTGCTGAAGAATTCTCTGGGTCAGAATGCTTGCTTGCAAAGCCCGGGTCAAGGTGTGAGTTCCACCCTGCAAGGTGTGGCTTCCACACTCCTGCCCCTGTGCTGAAGAATTCTCTGGGTCAGAATGCTGGCTTGCAAAACCTGGGTCAAGGTGTGAGTTCCACCCTGCAAGGTGTGGCTTCCACACTCCTGCCCCTGTGCTGAAGAATTCTCTGGGTCAGAATGCTTGCTTGCAAAACCTGGGTCAAAGTGTGAGTTCCACCCTGCAAGGTGTGGCTTCCACACTCCTGCCCCTGTGCTGAAGAATTCTCTGGGTCAGAATGCTTGCTTGCAAAGCCCGGGTCAAGGTGTGAGTTCCACCCTGCAAGGTGTGGCTTCCACACTCCTGCCCCTGTGCTGAAGAATTCTCTGGGTCAGAATGCTGGCTTGCAAAGCCCGGGTCAAGGTGTGAGTTCCACCCTGCAAGGTGTGGCTTCCACACTCCTGCCCCTGTGCTGAAGAATTCTCTGGGTCAGAATGCTGGCTTGCAAAACCCGGGTCAAGGTGTGAGTTCCACCCTGCAAGGTGTGGCTTCCACACTCCTGCCCCTGGCTGAAGAATTCTCTGGGTCAGAATGCTTGCTTGCAAAGCCCGGATCAAGGTGTGAGTTCCACCCTGCAAGGTGTGGCTTCCACACTCCTGCCCCTGTGCTGAAGAATTCTCTGGGTCAGAATGCTGGCTTGCAAAACCCGGGTCAAGGTGTGAGTTCCACCCTGCAAGGTGTGGCTTCCACACTCCTGCCCCTGGCTGAAGAATTCTCTGGGTCAGAATGCTTGCTTGCAAAGCCCGGGTCAAGGTGTGAGTTCCACCCTGCAAGGTGTGGCTTCCACACTTCTGCCCCTGTGAAGAATTCTCTGGGTCAGAATGCTTGCTTGCAAACCCCGGGTCAAGGTGTGAGTTCCACCCTGCAAGGTGTGGCTTCCACACTTCTGCCCCTGTGCTGAAGAATTCTCTGGGTCAGAATGCTTGCTTGCAAAGCCCGGGTCAAGGTGTGAGTTCCACCCTGCAAGGTGTGGCTTCCACACTCCTGCCCCTGTGCTGAAGAATTCTCTGGGTCAGAATGCTGGCTTGCAAAACCTGGGTCAAGGTGTGAGTTCCACCCTGCAAGGTGTGGCTTCCACACTCCTGCCCCTGTGCTGAAGAATTCTCTGGGTCAGAATGCTTGCTTGCAAAACCTGGGTCAAAGTGTGAGTTCCACCCTGCAAGGTGTGGCTTCCACACTCCTGCCCCTGTGCTGAAGAATTCTCTGGGTCAGAATGCTTGCTTGCAAAGCCCGGGTCAAGGTGTGAGTTCCACCCTGCAAGGTGTGGCTTCCACACTCCTGCCCCTGTGCTGAAGAATTCTCTGGGTCAGAATGCTGGCTTGCAAAACCCGGGTCAAGGTGTGAGTTCCACCCTGCAAGGTGTGGCTTCCACACTCCTGCCCCTGGCTGAAGAATTCTCTGGGTCAGAATGCTTGCTTGCAAAGCCCGGATCAAGGTGTGAGTTCCACCCTGCAAGGTGTGGCTTCCACACTCCTGCCCCTGTGCTGAAGAATTCTCTGGGTCAGAATGCTGGCTTGCAAAACCTGGGTCAAGGTGTGAGTTCCACCCTGCAAGGTGTGGCTTCCACACTCCTGCCCCTGGCTGAAGAATTCTCTGGGTCAGAATGCTTGCTTGCAAAGCCCGGGTCAAGGTGTGAGTTCCACCCTGCAAGGTGTGGCTTCCACACTTCTGCCCCTGTGAAGAATTCTCTGGGTCAGAATGCTTGCTTGCAAACCCCGGGTCAAGGTGTGAGTTCCACCCTGCAAGGTGTGGCTTCCACACTTCTGCCCCTGTGCTGAAGAATTCTCTGGGTCAGAATGCTTGCTTGCAAAGCCCGGGTCAAGGTGTGAGTTCCACCCTGCAAGGTGTGGCTTCCACACTCCTGCCCCTGTGCTGAAGAATTCTCTGGGTCAGAATGCTGGCTTGCAAAGCCCGGATCAAGGTGTGAGTTCCACCCTGCAAGGTGTGGCTTCCACACTCCTGCCCCTGTGCTGAAGAATTCTCTGGGTCAGAATGCTTGCTTGCAAAGCCCGGGTCAAGGTGTGAGTTCCACCCTGCAAGGTGTGGCTTCCACAATTCTGCCCCTGTGCTGAAGAATTCTCTGGTTCAGAATGCTTGCTTGCAAAACCTGGGTCAAGGTGTGAGTTCCAGCCTGCAAGGTTTGGCTTCCACACTTCTGCCCCTGTGCTGAAGAATTCTCTGGGTCAGAATGCTTGCTTGCAAAGCCCGGGTCAAGGTGTGAGTTCCACCCTGCAAGGTGTGGCTTCCACACTCCTGCCCCTGTGCTGAAGAATTCTCTGGGTCAGAATGCTGGCTTGCAAAGCCCGGGTCAAGGTGTGAGTTCCACCCTGCAAGGTGTGGCTTCCACACTCCTGCCCCTGGCTGAAGAATTCTCTGGGTCAGAATGCTTGCTTGCAAAGCCCGGGTCAAGGTGTGAGTTCCACCCTGCAAGGTGTGGCTTCCACACTCCTGCCCCTGTGCTGAAGAATTCTCTGGGTCAGAATGCTTGCTTGCAAAGCCCGGGTCATGGTGTGAGTTCCACCCTGCAAGGTGTGGCTTCCACACTCCTGCCCCTGTGCTGAAGAATTCTCTGGGTCAGAATGCTTGCTTGCAAAGCCCGGGTCAAGGTGTGAGTTCCACCCTGCAAGGTGTGGCTTCCACACTTCTGCCCCTGTGCTGAAGAATTCTCTGGGTCAGAATGCTTGCTTGCAAAGCCCGGGTCAAGGTGTGAGTTCCACCCTGCAAGGTGTGGCTTCCACACTCCTGCCCCTGTGCTGAAGAATTCTGTGGGTCAGAATGCTTGCTTGCAAAGCCCGGGTCAAGGTGTGAGTTCCACCCTGCAAGGTGTGGCTTCCACACTCCTGCCCCTGTGCTGAAGAATTCTCTGGGTCAGAATGCTTGCTTGCAAAGCCCGGGTCAAGGTGTGAGTTCCACCCTGCAAGGTGTGGCTTCCACACTCCTGCCCCTGTGCTGAAGAATTCTCTGGGTCAGAATGCTTGCTTGCAAAGCCCGGGTCAAGGTGTGAGTTCCACCCTGCAAGGTGTGGCTTCCACACTCCTGCCCCTGTGCTGAAGAATTCTCTGGGTCAGAATGCTTGCTTGCAAAGCCCGGGTCAAGGTGTGAGTTCCACCCTGCAAGGTGTGGCTTCCACACTCCTGCCCCTGTGCTGAAGAATTCTCTGGGTCAGAATGCTGGCTTGCAAAACCTGGGTCAAGGTGTGAGTTCCACCCTGCAAGGTGTGGCTTCCACACTCCTGCTCCTGTGCTGAAGAATTCTCTGGGTCAGAATGCTTGCTTGCAAAGCCCGGGTCAAGGTGTGAGTTCCACCCTGCAAGGTGTGGCTTCCACACTCCTGCCCCTGTGCTGAAGAATTCTCTGGGTCAGAATGCTGGATGGGAAAGAAAGGGCTAAGGTGTGAGTTCCACCCTGCAAGGTTTGGCTTCCACACTTCTGCCCCTGTGCTGAAGAATTCTCTGGGTCAGAATGCTTGCTTGCAAAGCCCGGGTCAAGGTGTGAGTTCCACCCTGCAAGGTGTGGCTTCCACACTCCTGCCCCTGTGCTGAAGAATTCTCTGGGTCAGAATGCTGGCTTGCAAAACCTGGGTCAAGGTGTGAGTTCCACCCTGCAAGGTGTGGCTTCCACACTCCTGCCCCTGTGCTGAAGAATTCTCTGGGTCAGAATGCTTGCTTGCAAAGCCCGGGTCAAGGTGTGAGTTCCACCCTGCAAGGTGTGGCTTCCACACTCCTACCCCTGTGCTGAAGAATTCTCTGGGTCAGAATGCTGGCTTGCAAAGCCCGGGTCAAGGTGTGAGTTCCACCCTGCAAGGTGTGGCTTCCACACTCCTGCCCCTGTGCTGAAGAATTCTCTGGGTCAGAATGCTGGCTTGCAAAACCCGGGTCAAGGTGTGAGTTCCACACTGCAAGGTGTGGCTTCCACACTCCTGCCCTTGGCTGAAGAATTCTCTGGGTCAGAATGCTTGCTTGCAAAGCCCGGATCAAGGTGTGAGTTCCACCCTGCAAGGTGTGGCTTCCACACTCCTGCCCCTGTGCTGAAGAATCCTCTGGGTCAGAATGCTGGCTTGCAAAACCCGGGTCAAGGTGTGAGTTCCACCCTGCAAGGTGTGGCTTCCACACTCCTGCCCCTGGCTGAAGAATTCTCTGGGTCAGAATGCTTGCTTGCAAAGCCCGGGTCAAGGTGTGAGTTCCACCCTGCAAGGTGTGGCTTCCACACTTCTGCCCCTGTGAAGAATTCTCTGGGTCAGAATGCTTGCTTGCAAACCCCGGGTCAAGGTGTGAGTTCCACCCTGCAAGGTGTGGCTTCCACACTCCTGCCCCTGTGCTGAAGAATTCTCTGGGTCAGAATGCTTGCTTGCAAAGCCCGGGTCAAGGTGTGAGTTCCACCCTGCAAGGTGTGGCTTCCACACTCCTGCCCCTGTGCTGAAGAATTCTCTGGGTCAGAATGCTTGCTTGCAAAGCCCGGGTCAAGGTGTGAGTTCCACCCTGCAAGGTGTGGCTTCCACACTCCTGCCCCTGTGCTGAAGAATTCTCTGGGTCAGAATGCTTGCTTGCAAAGCCCGGGTCAAGGTGTGAGTTCCACCCTGCAAGGTGTGGCTTCCACACTCCTGCCCCTGGCTGAAGAATTCTCTGGGTCAGAATGCTTGCTTGCAAAGCCCGGATCAAGGTGTGAGTTCCACCCTGCAAGGTGTGGCTTCCACACTCCTGCCCCTGTGCTGAAGAATTCTCTGGGTCAGAATGCTGGCTTGCAAAACCCGGGTCAAGGTGTGAGTTCCACCCTGCAAGGTGTGGCTTCCACACTCCTGCCCCTGGCTGAAGAATTCTCTGGGTCAGAATGCTTGCTTGCAAAGCCCGGGTCAAGGTGTGAGTTCCACCCTGCAAGGTGTGGCTTCCACACTTCTGCCCCTGTGAAGAATTCTCTGGGTCAGAATGCTTGCTTGCAAACCCCGGGTCAAGGTGTGAGTTCCACCCTGCAAGGTGTGGCTTCCACACTTCTGCCCCTGTGCTGAAGAATTCTCTGGGTCAGAATGCTTGCTTGCAAAGCCCGGGTCAAGGTGTGAGTTCCACCCTGCAAGGTGTGGCTTCCACACTCCTGCCCCTGTGCTGAAGAATTCTCTGGGTCAGAATGCTGGCTTGCAAAGCCCGGATCAAGGTGTGAGTTCCACCCTGCAAGGTGTGGCTTCCACACTCCTGCCCCTGTGCTGAAGAATTCTCTGGGTCAGAATGCTTGCTTGCAAAGCCCGGGTCAAGGTGTGAGTTCCACCCTGCAAGGTGTGGCTTCCACAATTCTGCCCCTGTGCTGAAGAATTCTCTGGTTCAGAATGCTTGCTTGCAAAACCTGGGTCAAGGTGTGAGTTCCAGCCTGCAAGGTTTGGCTTCCACACTTCTGCCCCTGTGCTGAAGAATTCTCTGGGTCAGAATGCTTGCTTGCAAAGCCCGGGTCAAGGTGTGAGTTCCACCCTGCAAGGTGTGGCTTCCACACTCCTGCCCCTGTGCTGAAGAATTCTCTGGGTCAGAATGCTGGCTTGCAAAGCCCGGGTCAAGGTGTGAGTTCCACCCTGCAAGGTGTGGCTTCCACACTCCTGCCCCTGTGCTGAAGAATTCTCTGGGTCAGAATGCTGGCTTGCAAAGCCCGGATCAAGGTGTGAGTTCCACCCTGCAAGGTGTGGCTTCCACACTCCTGCCCCTGTGCTGAAGAATTCTCTGGGTCAGAATGCTTGCTTGCAAAGCCCGGGTCAAGGTGTGAGTTCCACCCTGCAAGGTGTGGCTTCCACAATTCTGCCCCTGTGCTGAAGAATTCTCTGGTTCAGAATGCTTGCTTGCAAAACCTGGGTCAAGGTGTGAGTTCCAGCCTGCAAGGTTTGGCTTCCACACTTCTGCCCCTGTGCTGAAGAATTCTCTGGGTCAGAATGCTTGCTTGCAAAGCCCGGGTCAAGGTGTGAGTTCCACCCTGCAAGGTGTGGCTTCCACACTCCTGCCCCTGTGCTGAAGAATTCTCTGGGTCAGAATGCTGGCTTGCAAAGCCCGGGTCAAGGTGTGAGTTCCACCCTGCAAGGTGTGGCTTCCACACTCCTGCCCCTGGCTGAAGAATTCTCTGGGTCAGAATGCTTGCTTGCAAAGCCCGGGTCAAGGTGTGAGTTCCACCCTGCAAGGTGTGGCTTCCACACTCCTGCCCCTGGCTGAAGAATTCTCTGGGTCAGAATGCTTGCTTGCAAAGCCCGGATCAAGGTGTGAGTTCCACCCTGCAAGGTGTGGCTTCCACACTCCTGCCCCTGTGCTGAAGAATTCTCTGGGTCAGAATGCTGGCTTGCAAAACCCGGGTCAAGGTGTGAGTTCCACCCTGCAAGGTGTGGCTTCCACACTCCTGCCCCTGGCTGAAGAATTCTCTGGGTCAGAATGCTTGCTTGCAAAGCCCGGGTCAAGGTGTGAGTTCCACCCTGCAAGGTGTGGCTTCCACACTTCTGCCCCTGTGAAGAATTCTCTGGGTCAGAATGCTTGCTTGCAAACCCCGGGTCAAGGTGTGAGTTCCACCCTGCAAGGTGTGGCTTCCACACTTCTGCCCCTGTGCTGAAGAATTCTCTGGGTCAGAATGCTTGCTTGCAAAGCCCGGGTCAAGGTGTGAGTTCCACCCTGCAAGGTGTGGCTTCCACACTCCTGCCCCTGTGCTGAAGAATTCTCTGGGTCAGAATGCTGGCTTGCAAAGCCCGGATCAAGGTGTGAGTTCCACCCTGCAAGGTGTGGCTTCCACACTCCTGCCCCTGTGCTGAAGAATTCTCTGGGTCAGAATGCTTGCTTGCAAAGCCCGGGTCAAGGTGTGAGTTCCACCCTGCAAGGTGTGGCTTCCACAATTCTGCCCCTGTGCTGAAGAATTCTCTGGTTCAGAA
Source organism: Pogona vitticeps (assembly GCF_051106095.1). Taxonomy (NCBI): domain Eukaryota; kingdom Metazoa; phylum Chordata; class Lepidosauria; order Squamata; family Agamidae; genus Pogona; species Pogona vitticeps. The sequence goes on from NC_135798.1 coordinate 367,609, forward strand.
TGCTTGCTTGCAAAGCCCGGGTCAAGGTGTGAGTTCCAGCCTGCAAGGTTTGGCTTCCACACTTCTGCCCCTGTGCTGAAGAATTCTCTGGGTCAGAATGCTTGCTTGCAAAGCCCGGGTCAAGGTGTGAGTTCCACCCTGCAAGGTGTGGCTTCCACACTCCTGCCCCTGTGCTGAAGAATTCTCTGGGTCAGAATGCTGGCTTGCAAAGCCCGGGTCAAGGTGTGAGTTCCACCCTGCAAGGTGTGGCTTCCACACTCCTGCCCCTGGCTGAAGAATTCTCTGGGTCAGAATGCTTGCTTGCAAAGCCCGGGTCAAGGTGTGAGTTCCACCCTGCAAGGTGTGGCTTCCACACTCCTGCCCCTGTGCTGAAGAATTCTCTGGGTCAGAATGCTTGCTTGCAAAGCCCGGGTCATGGTGTGAGTTCCACCCTGCAAGGTGTGGCTTCCACACTCCTGCCCCTGTGCTGAAGAATTCTCTGGGTCAGAATGCTTGCTTGCAAAGCCCGGGTCAAGGTGTGAGTTCCACCCTGCAAGGTGTGGCTTCCACACTTCTGCCCCTGTGCTGAAGAATTCTCTGGGTCAGAATGCTTGCTTGCAAAGCCCGGGTCAAGGTGTGAGTTCCACCCTGCAAGGTGTGGCTTCCACACTCCTGCCCCTGTGCTGAAGAATTCTGTGGGTCAGAATGCTTGCTTGCAAAGCCCGGGTCAAGGTGTGAGTTCCACCCTGCAAGGTGTGGCTTCCACACTCCTGCCCCTGTGCTGAAGAATTCTCTGGGTCAGAATGCTTGCTTGCAAAGCCCGGGTCAAGGTGTGAGTTCCACCCTGCAAGGTGTGGCTTCCACACTCCTGCCCCTGTGCTGAAGAATTCTCTGGGTCAGAATGCTTGCTTGCAAAGCCCGGGTCAAGGTGTGAGTTCCACCCTGCAAGGTGTGGCTTCCACACTCCTGCCCCTGTGCTGAAGAATTCTCTGGGTCAGAATGCTTGCTTGCAAAGCCCGGGTCAAGGTGTGAGTTCCACCCTGCAAGGTGTGGCTTCCACACTCCTGCCCCTGTGCTGAAGAATTCTCTGGGTCAGAATGCTGGCTTGCAAAACCTGGGTCAAGGTGTGAGTTCCACCCTGCAAGGTGTGGCTTCCACACTCCTGCCCCTGTGCTGAAGAATTCTCTGGGTCAGAATGCTTGCTTGCAAAGCCCGGGTCAAGGTGTGAGTTCCACCCTGCAAGGTGTGGCTTCCACACTCCTGCCCCTGTGCTGAAGAATTCTCTGGGTCAGAATGCTGGATGGGAAAGAAAGAGCTAAGGTGTGAGTTCCACCCTGCAAGGTTTGGCTTCCACACTTCTGCCCCTGTGCTGAAGAATTCTCTGGGTCAGAATGCTTGCTTGCAAAGCCCGGGTCAAGGTGTGAGTTCCACCCTGCAAGGTGTGGCTTCCACACTCCTGCCCCTGTGCTGAAGAATTCTCTGGGTCAGAATGCTGGCTTGCAAAACCTGGGTCAAGGTGTGAGTTCCACCCTGCAAGGTGTGGCTTCCACACTCCTGCCCCTGTGCTGAAGAATTCTCTGGGTCAGAATGCTTGCTTGCAAAGCCCGGGTCAAGGTGTGAGTTCCACCCTGCAAGGTGTGGCTTCCACACTCCTGCCCCTGTGCTGAAGAATTCTCTGGGTCAGAATGCTGGCTTGCAAAGCCCAGGTCAAGGTGTGAGTTCCACCCTGTAAGGTGTGGCTTCCACACTCCTGCCCCTGTGCTGAAGAATTCTCTGGGTCAGAATGCTGGCTTGCAAAACCCGGGTCAAGGTGTGAGTTCCACACTGCAAGGTGTGGCTTCCACACTCCTGCCCCTGGCTGAAGAATTCTCTGGGTCAGAATGCTTGCTTGCAAAGCCCGGATCAAGGTGTGAGTTCCACCCTGCAAGGTGTGGCTTCCACACTCCTGCCCCTGTGCTGAAGAATTCTCTGGGTCAGAATGCTGGATGGGAAAGAAAGGGCTAAGGTGTGAGTTCCACCCTGCAAGGTTTGGCTTCCACACTTCTGCCCCTGTGCTGAAGAATTCTCTGGGTCAGAATGCTTGCTTGCAAAGCCAGGGTCAAGGTGTGAGTTCCACCCTGCAAGGTGTGGCTTCCACACTCCTGCCCCTGTGCTGAAGAATTCTCTGGGTCAGAATGCTGGCTTGCAAAACCTGGGTCAAGGTGTGAGTTCCACCCTGCAAGGTGTGGCTTCCACACTCCTGCCCCTGTGCTGAAGAATTCTCTGGGTCAGAATGCTTGCTTGCAAAGCCCGGGTCAAGGTGTGAGTTCCACCCTGCAAGGTGTGGCTTCCACACTCCTGCCCCTGTGCTGAAGAATTCTCTGGGTCAGAATGCTGGCTTGCAAAGCCCGGGTCAAGGTGTGAGTTCCACCCTGCAAGGTGTGGCTTCCACACTCCTGCCCCTGTGCTGAAGAATTCTCTGGGTCAGAATGCTTGCTTGCAAAGCCCGGGTCAAGGTGTGAGTTCCACCCTGCAAGGTGTGGCTTCCACACTCCTGCCCCTGTGCTGAAGAATTCTCTGGGTCAGAATGCTGGCTTGCAAAGCCCGGGTCAAGGTGTGAGTTCCACCCTGCAAGGTGTGGCTTCCACACTCCTGCCCCTGTGCTGAAGAATTCTCTGGGTCAGAATGCTGGCTTGCAAAACCCGGGTCAAGGTGTGAGTTCCACACTGCAAGGTGTGGCTTCCACACTCCTGCCCCTGGCTGAAGAATTCTCTGGGTCAGAATGCTTGCTTGCAAAGCCCGGATCAAGGTGTGAGTTCCACCCTGCAAGGTGTGGCTTCCACACTCCTGCCCCTGTGCTGAAGAATTCTATGGGTCAGAATGCTGGCTTGCAAAACCCGGGTCAAGGTGTGAGTTCCACCCTGCAAGGTGTGGCTTCCACACTCCTGCCCCTGGCTGAAGAATTCTCTGGGTCAGAATGCTTGCTTGCAAAGCCCGGGTCAAGGTGTGAGTTCCACCCTGCAAGGTGTGGCTTCCACACTTCTGCCCCTGTGAAGAATTCTCTGGGTCAGAATGCTTGCTTGCAAACCCCGGGTCAAGGTGTGAGTTCCACCCTGCAAGGTGTGGCTTCCACACTTCTGCCCCTGTGCTGAAGAATTCTCTGGGTCAGAATGCTTGCTTGCAAAGCCCGGGTCAAGGTGTGAGTTCCACCCTGCAAGGTGTGGCTTCCACACTCCTGCCCCTGTGCTGAAGAATTCTCTAGGTCAGAATGCTGGCTTGCAAAGCCCGGATCAAGGTGTGAGTTCCACCCTGCAAGGTGTGGCTTCCACACTCCTGCCCCTGTGCTGAAGAATTCTCTGGGTCAGAATGCTTGCTTGCAAAGCCCGGGTCAAGGTGTGAGTTCCACCCTGCAAGGTGTGGCTTCCACAATTCTGCCCCTGTGCTGAAGAATTCTCTGGTTCAGAATGCTTGCTTGCAAAACCTGGGTCAAGGTGTGAGTTCCACCCTGCAAGGTGTGGCTTCCACACTCCTGCCCCTGTGCTGAAGAATTCTCTGGGTCAGAATGCTTGCTTGCAAAGCCCGGGTCAAGGTGTGAGTTCCACCCTGCAAGGTGTGGCTTCCACACTCCTGCCCCTGTGCTGAAGAATTCTCTGGGTCAGAATGCTGGCTTGCAAAGCCCGGGTCAAGGTGTGAGTTCCACCCTGCAAGGTGTGGCTTCCACACTCCTGCCCCTGGCTGAAGAATTCTCTGGGTCAGAATGCTTGCTTGCAAAGCCCGGGTCAAGGTGTGAGTTCCACCCTGCAAGGTGTGGCTTCCACACTCCTGCCCCTGTGCTGAAGAATTCTCTGGGTCAGAATGCTTGCTTGCAAAGCCCGGGTCATGGTGTGAGTTCCACCCTGCAAGGTGTGGCTTCCACACTCCTGCCCCTGTGCTGAAGAATTCTCTGGGTCAGAATGCTTGCTTGCAAAGCCCGGGTCAAGGTGTGAGTTCCACCCTGCAAGGTGTGGCTTCCACACTCCTGCCCCTGTGCTGAAGAATTCTCTGGGTCAGAATGCTGGCTTGCAAAACCTGGGTCAAGGTGTGAGTTCCACCCTGCAAGGTGTGGCTTCCACACTCCTGCCCCTGTGCTGAAGAATTCTCTGGGTCAGAATGCTTGCTTGCAAAGCCCGGGTCAAGGTGTGAGTTCCACCCTGCAAGGTGTGGCTTCCACACTCCTGCCCCTGTGCTGAAGAATTCTCTGGGTCAGAATGCTGGATGGGAAAGAAAGGGCTAAGGTGTGAGTTCCACCCTGCAAGGTTTGGCTTCCACACTTCTGCCCCTGTGCTGAAGAATTCTCTGGGTCAGAATGCTTGCTTGCAAAGCCCGGGTCAAGGTGTGAGTTCCACCCTGCAAGGTGTGGCTTCCACACTCCTGCCCCTGTGCTGAAGAATTCTCTGGGTCAGAATGCTGGCTTGCAAAACCTGGGTCAAGGTGTGAGTTCCACCCTGCAAGGTGTGGCTTCCACACTCCTGCCCCTGTGCTGAAGAATTCTCTGGGTCAGAATGCTTGCTTGCAAAGCCCGGGTCAAGGTGTGAGTTCCACCCTGCAAGGTGTGGCTTCCACACTCCTGCCCCTGTGCTGAAGAATTCTCTGGGTCAGAATGCTTGCTTGCAAAGCCCGGGTCAAGGTGTGAGTTCCACCCTGCAAGGTGTGGCTTCCACACTCCTGCCCCTGTGCTGAAGAATTCTCTGGGTCAGAATGCTTGCTTGCAAAGCCCGGGTCAAGGTGTGAGTTCCACCCTGCAAGGTGTGGCTTCCACACTCCTGCCCCTGTGCTGAAGAATTCTCTGGGTCAGAATGCTGGCTTGCAAAGCCCGGGTCAAGGTGTGAGTTCCACCCTGCAAGGTGTGGCTTCCACACTCCTGCCCCTGTGCTGAAGAATTCTCTGGGTCAGAATGCTGGCTTGCAAAACCCGGGTCAAGGTGTGAGTTCCACACTGCAAGGTGTGGCTTCCACACTCCTGCCCCTGGCTGAAGAATTCTCTGGGTCAGAATGCTTGCTTGCAAAGCCCGGATCAAGGTGTGAGTTCCACCCTGCAAGGTGTGGCTTCCACACTCCTGCCCCTGTGCTGAAGAATTCTATGGGTCAGAATGCTGGCTTGCAAAACCCGGGTCAAGGTGTGAGTTCCACCCTGCAAGGTGTGGCTTCCACACTCCTGCCCCTGGCTGAAGAATTCTCTGGGTCAGAATGCTTGCTTGCAAAGCCCGGGTCAAGGTGTGAGTTCCACCCTGCAAGGTGTGGCTTCCACACTTCTGCCCCTGTGAAGAATTCTCTGGGTCAGAATGCTTGCTTGCAAACCCCGGGTCAAGGTGTGAGTTCCACCCTGCAAGGTGTGGCTTCCACACTTCTGCCCCTGTGCTGAAGAATTCTCTGGGTCAGAATGCTTGCTTGCAAAGCCCGGGTCAAGGTGTGAGTTCCACCCTGCAAGGTGTGGCTTCCACACTCCTGCCCCTGTGCTGAAGAATTCTCTAGGTCAGAATGCTGGCTTGCAAAGCCCGGATCAAGGTGTGAGTTCCACCCTGCAAGGTGTGGCTTCCACACTCCTGCCCCTGTGCTGAAGAATTCTCTGGGTCAGAATGCTTGCTTGCAAAGCCCGGGTCAAGGTGTGAGTTCCACCCTGCAAGGTGTGGCTTCCACAATTCTGCCCCTGTGCTGAAGAATTCTCTGGTTCAGAATGCTTGCTTGCAAAACCTGGGTCAAGGTGTGAGTTCCACCCTGCAAGGTGTGGCTTCCACACTCCTGCCCCTGTGCTGAAGAATTCTCTGGGTCAGAATGCTTGCTTGCAAAGCCCGGGTCAAGGTGTGAGTTCCACCCTGCAAGGTGTGGCTTCCACACTCCTGCCCCTGTGCTGAAGAATTCTCTGGGTCAGAATGCTGGCTTGCAAAGCCCGGGTCAAGGTGTGAGTTCCACCCTGCAAGGTGTGGCTTCCACACTCCTGCCCCTGGCTGAAGAATTCTCTGGGTCAGAATGCTTGCTTGCAAAGCCCGGGTCAAGGTGTGAGTTCCACCCTGCAAGGTGTGGCTTCCACACTCCTGCCCCTGTGCTGAAGAATTCTCTGGGTCAGAATGCTTGCTTGCAAAGCCCGGGTCATGGTGTGAGTTCCACCCTGCAAGGTGTGGCTTCCACACTCCTGCCCCTGTGCTGAAGAATTCTCTGGGTCAGAATGCTTGCTTGCAAAGCCCGGGTCAAGGTGTGAGTTCCACCCTGCAAGGTGTGGCTTCCACACTTCTGCCCCTGTGCTGAAGAATTCTCTGGGTCAGAATGCTTGCTTGCAAAGCCCGGGTCAAGGTGTGAGTTCCACCCTGCAAGGTGTGGCTTCCACACTCCTGCCCCTGTGCTGAAGAATTCTCTGGGTCAGAATGCTTGCTTGCAAAGCCCGGGTCAAGGTGTGAGTTCCACCCTGCAAGGTGTGGCTTCCACACTCCTGCCCCTGTGCTGAAGAATTCTCTGGGTCAGAATGCTTGCTTGCAAAGCCCGGGTCAAGGTGTGAGTTCCACCCTGCAAGGTGTGGCTTCCACACTCCTGCCCCTGTGCTGAAGAATTCTCTGGGTCAGAATGCTTGCTTGCAAAGCCCGGGTCAAGGTGTGAGTTCCACCCTGCAAGGTGTGGCTTCCACACTTCTGCCCCTGTGCTGAAGAATTCTCTGGGTCAGAATGCTTGCTTGCAAAGCCCGGGTCAAGGTGTGAGTTCCACCCTGCAAGGTTTGGCTTCCACACTTCTGCCCCTGTGCTGAAGAATTCTCTGGGTCAGAATGCTTGCTTGCAAAGCCCGGGTCAAGGTGTGAGTTCCACCATGCAAGGTGTGGCTTCCACACTCCTGCCCCTGTGCTGAAGAATTCTCTGGGTCAGAATGCTTGCTTGCAAAGCCCGGGTCAAGGTGTGAGTTCCACCCTGCAAGGTTTGGCTTCCACACTTCTGCCCCTGTGCTGAAGAATTCTCTGGGTCAGAATGCTTGCTTGCAAAGCCCGGGTCAAGGTGTGAGTTCCACCCTGCAAGGTGTGGCTTCCACACTCCTGCCCCTGTGCTGAAGAATTCTCTGGGTCAGAATGCTTGCTTGCAAAGCCCGGGTCAAGGTGTGAGTTCCACCCTTCAAGGTGTGGCTTCCACACTCCTGCCCCTGTGCTGAAGAATTCTCTGGGTCAGAATGCTGGCTTGCAAAGCCCGGGTCAAGGTGTGAGTTCCACCCTGCAAGGTGTGGCTTCCACACTCCTGCCCCTGGCTGAAGAATTCTCTGGGTCAGAACGCTTGCTTGCAAAGCCCGGGTCAAGGTGTGAGTTCCACCCTGCAAGGTGTGGCTTCCACACTCCTGCCCCTGTGCTGAAGAATTCTCTGGGTCAGAATGCTTGCTTGCAAAGCCCGGGTCAAGGTGTGAGTTCCACCCTGCAAGGTGTGGCTTCCACACTCCTGCCCCTTTGCTGAAGAATTCTCTGGGTCAGAATGCTTGCTTGCAAAGCCCGGGTCAAGGTGTGAGTTCCACCCTGCAAGGTGTGGCTTCCACACTCCTGCCCCTGGCTGAAGAATTCTCTGGGTCAGAACGCTTGCTTGCAAAGCCCGGGTCAAGGTGTGAGTTCCACCCTGCAAGGTGTGGCTTCCACACTCCTGCCCCTGTGCTGAAGAATTCTCTGGGTCAGAATGCTTGCTTGCAAAGCCCGGGTCAAGGTGTGAGTTCCACCCTGCAAGGTGTGGCTTCCACACTCCTGCCCCTTTGCTGAAGAATTCTCTGGGTCAGAATGCTTGCTTGCAAAGCCCGGGTCAAGGTGTGAGTTCCACCCTGCAAGGTGTGGCTTCCACACTCCTGCCCCTGTGCTGAAGAATTCTCTGGGTCAGAATGCTTGCTTGCAAAACCTGGGTCAAGGTGTGAGTTCCACCCTCCAAGGTGTGGCTTCCACACTCCTGCCCCTGTGCTGAAGAATTCTCTGGGTCAGAATGCTTGCTTGCAAAGCCCGGGTCAAGGTGTGAGTTCCACCCTGCAAGGTGTGGCTTCCACACTCCTGCCCCTGTGCTGAAGAATTCTCTGGGTCAGAATGCTGGCTTGCAAAACCTGGGTCAAGGTGTGAGTTCCACCCTGCAAGGTGTGGCTTCCACACTCCTGCCCCTGTGCTGAAGAATTCTCTGGGTCAGAATGCTTGCTTGCAAAGCCCGGGTCAAGGTGTGAGTTCCACCCTGCAAGGTGTGGCTTCCACACTCCTGCCCCTGTGCTGAAGAATTCTCTGGGTCAGAATGCTGGATGGGAAAGAAAGGGCTAAGGTGTGAGTTCCACCCTGCAAGGTTTGGCTTCCACACTTCTGCCCCTGTGCTGAAGAATTCTCTGGGTCAGAATGCTTGCTTGCAAAGCCCGGGTCAAGGTGTGAGTTCCACCCTGCAAGGTGTGGCTTCCACACTCCTGCCCCTGTGCTGAAGAATTCTCTGGGTCAGAATGCTGGCTTGCAAAACCTGGGTCAAGGTGTGAGTTCCACCCTGCAAGGTGTGGCTTCCACACTCCTGCCCCTGTGCTGAAGAATTCTCTGGGTCAGAATGCTTGCTTGCAAAGCCCGGGTCAAGGTGTGAGTTCCACCCTGCAAGGTTTGGCTTCCACACTTCTGCCCCTGTGCTGAAGAATTCTCTGGGTCAGAATGCTTGCTTGCAAAGCCCGGGTCAAGGTGTGAGTTCCACCATGCAAGGTGTGGCTTCCACACTCCTGCCCCTGTGCTGAAGAATTCTCTGGGTCAGAATGCTTGCTTGCAAAGCCCGGGTCAAGGTGTGAGTTCCACCCTGCAAGGTTTGGCTTCCACACTTCTGCCCCTGTGCTGAAGAATTCTCTGGGTCAGAATGCTTGCTTGCAAAGCCCGGGTCAAGGTGTGAGTTCCACCCTTCAAGGTGTGGCTTCCACACTCCTGCCCCTGTGCTGAAGAATTCTCTGGGTCAGAATGCTGGCTTGCAAAGCCCGGGTCAAGGTGTGAGTTCCACCCTGCAAGGTGTGGCTTCCACACTCCTGCCCCTGTGCTGAAGAATTCTCTGGGTCAGAATGCTTGCTTGCAAAGCCCGGGTCAAGGTGTGAGTTCCACCCTTCAAGGTGTGGCTTCCACACTCCTGCCCCTGTGCTGAAGAATTCTCTGGGTCAGAATGCTGGCTTGCAAAGCCCGGGTCAAGGTGTGAGTTCCACCCTGCAAGGTGTGGCTTCCACACTCCTGCCCCTGGCTGAAGAATTCTCTGGGTCAGAACGCTTGCTTGCAAAGCCCGGGTCAAGGTGTGAGTTCCACCCTGCAAGGTGTGGCTTCCACACTCCTGCCCCTGTGCTGAAGAATTCTCTGGGTCAGAATGCTTGCTTGCAAAGCCCGGGTCAAGGTGTGAGTTCCACCCTGCAAGGTGTGGCTTCCACACTCCTGCCCCTTTGCTGAAGAATTCTCTGGGTCAGAATGCTTGCTTGCAAAGCCCGGGTCAAGGTGTGAGTTCCACCCTGCAAGGTGTGGCTTCCACACTCCTACCCCTGTGCTGAAGAATTCTCTGGGTCAGAATGCTTGCTTGCAAAGCCCGGGTCAAGGTGTGAGTTCCACCCTGCAAGGTGTGGCTTCCACACTCCTGCCCCTGTGCTGAAGAATTCTCTGGGTCAGAATGCTTGCTTGCAAAACCTGGGTCAAGGTGTGAGTTCCACCCTCCAAGGTGTGGCTTCCACACTCCTGCCCCTGTGCTGAAGAATTCTCTGGGTCAGAATGCTTGCTTGCAAAGCCCGGGTCAAGGTGTGAGTTCCACCCTGCAAGGTGTGGCTTCCACACTCCTGCCCCTGTGCTGAAGAATTCTCTGGGTCAGAATGCTTGCTTGCAAAGCCCGGGTCAAGGTGTGAGTTCCACCCTGCAAGGTGTGGCTTCCACACTCCTGCCCCTGTGCTGAAGAATTCTCTGGGTCAGAATGCTGGCTTGCAAAACCTGGGTCAAGGTGTGAGTTCCACCCTGCAAGGTGTGGCTTCCACACTCCTGCCCCTGTGCTGAAGAATTCTCTGGGTCAGAATGCTTGCTTGCAAAGCCCGGGTCAAGGTGTGAGTTCCACCCTGCAAGGTGTGGCTTCCACACTCCTGCCCCTGTGCTGAAGAATTCTCTGGGTCAGAATGCTGGATGGGAAAGAAAGGGCTAAGGTGTGAGTTCCACCCTGCAAGGTTTGGCTTCCACACTTCTGCCCCTGTGCTGAAGAATTCTCTGGGTCAGAATGCTTGCTTGCAAAGCCCGGGTCAAGGTGTGAGTTCCACCCTGCAAGGTGTGGCTTCCACACTCCTGCCCCTGTGCTGAAGAATTCTCTGGGTCAGAATGCTGGCTTGCAAAACCTGGGTCAAGGTGTGAGTTCCACCCTGCAAGGTGTGGCTTCCACACTCCTGCCCCTGTGCTGAAGAATTCTCTGGGTCAGAATGCTTGCTTGCAAAGCCCGGGTCAAGGTGTGAGTTCCACCCTGCAAGGTGTGGCTTCCACACTCCTGCCCCTGTGCTGAAGAATTCTCTGGGTCAGAATGCTGGCTTGCAAAGCCTGGGTCAAGGTGTGAGTTCCACCCTGCAAGGTGTGGCTTCCACACTCCTGCCCCTGGCTGAAGAATTCTCTGGGTCAGAATGCTTGCTTGCAAAGCCCGGGTCAAGGTGTGAGTTCCACCCTGCAAGGTGTGGCTTCCACACTCCTGCCCCTGTGCTGAAGAATTCTCTGGGTCAGAATGCTTGCTTGCAAAGCCCGGGTCAAGGTGTGAGTTCCACCCTGCAAGGTGTGGCTTCCACACTCCTGCCCCTGTGCTGAAGAATTCTCTGGGTCAGAATGCTTGCTTGCAAAGCCCGGGTCAAGGTGTGAGTTCCACCCTGCAAGGTGTGGCTTCCACACTCCTGCCCCTGTGCTGAAGAATTCTCTGGGTCAGAATGCTTGCTTGCAAAGCCCGGGTCAAGGTGTGAGTTCCACCCTGCAAGGTGTGGCTTCCACACTCCTGCCCCTGTGCTGAAGAATTCTCTGGGTCAGAATGCTTGCTTGCAAAGCCCGGGTCAAGGTGTGAGTTCCACCCTGCAAGGTGTGGCTTCCACACTCCTGCCCCTGTGCTGAAGAATTCTCTGGGTCAGAATGCTGGCTTGCAAAGCCCGGGTCAAGGTGTGAGTTCCACCCTGCAAGGTGTGGCTTCCACACTCCTGCCCCTGTGCTGAAGAATTCTCTGGGTCAGAATGCTGGCTTGCAAAACCCGGGTCAAGGTGTGAGTTCCACCCTGCAAGGTGTGGCTTCCACACTCCTGCCCCTGTGCTGAAGAATTCTCTGGGTCAGAATGCTGGCTTGCAAAACCCGGGTCAAGGTGTGAGTTCCACCCTGCAAGATGTGGCTTCCACACTCCTGCCCCTGTGCTGAAGAATTCTCTGGGTCAGAATGCTGGCTTGCAAAACCTGGGTCAAGGTGTGAGTTCCACCCTGCAAGGTGTGGCTTCCACACTTCTGCCCCTGTGATGAAGAATTCTCTGGGTCAGAATGCTTGCTTGCAAAGCCCGGGTCAAGGTGTGAGTTCCACCCTGCAAGGTGTGGCTTCCACACTCCTGCCCCTGTGCTGAAGAATTCTCTGGGTCAGAATGCTGGCTTGCAAAACCTGGGTCAAGGTGTGAGTTCCACCCTGCAAGGTGTGGCTTCCACACTCCTGCCCCTGTGCTGAAGAATTCTCTGGGTCAGAATGCTTGCTTGCAAAGCCCGGGTCAAGGTGTGAGTTCCACCCTGCAAGGTGTGGCTTCCATACTCCTGCCCCTGTGCTGAAGAATTCTCTGGGTCAGAATGCTGGCTTGCAAAGCCCGGGTCAAGGTGTGAGTTCCACTCTGCAAGGTGTGGCTTCCACACTCCTGCCCCTGGCTGAAGAATTCTCCGGGTCAGAATGCTTGCTTGCAAAGCCCGGGTCAAGGTGTGAGTTCCACCCTGCAAGGTGTGGCTTCCACACTCCTGCCCCTGTGCTGAAGAATTCTCTGGGTCAGAATGCTTGCTTGCAAAGCCCGGGTCAAGGTGTGAGTTCCACCCTGCAAGGTGTGGCTTCCACACTCCTGCCCCTGTGCTGAAGAATTCTCTGGGTCAGAATGCTTGCTTGCAAAGCCCGGGTCAAGGTGTGAGTTCCACCCTGCAAGGTGTGGCTTCCACACTCCTGCCCCTGTGCTGAAGAATTCTCTGGGTCAGAATGCTTGCTTGCAAAGCCCGGGTCAAGGTGTGAGTACCACCCTGCAAGGTGTGGCTTCCACACTTCTGCCCCTGTGAAGAATTCTCTGGGTCAGAATGCTTGCTTGCAAACCCCGGGTCAAGGTGTGAGTTCCACCCTGCAAGGTGTGGCTTCCACACTTCTGCCCCTGTGCTGAAGAATTCTCTGGGTCAGAATGCTTGCTTGCAAAGCCCGGGTCAAGGTGTGAGTTCCACCCTGCAAGGTGTGGCTTCCACACTCCTGCCCCTGTGCTGAAGAATTCTCTGGGTCAGAATGCTGGCTTGCAAAGCCCGGATCAAGGTGTGAGTTCCACCCTGCAAGGTGTGGCTTCCACACTCCTGCCCCTGTGCTGAAGAATTCTCTGGGTCAGAATGCTTGCTTGCAAAGCCCGGGTCAAGGTGTGAGTTCCACCCTGCAAGGTGTGGCTTCCACAATTCTGCCCCTGTGCTGAAGAATTCTCTGGTTCAGAATGCTTGCTTGCAAAACCTGGGTCAAGGTGTGAGTTCCACCCTGCAAGGTGTGGCTTCCACACTCCTGCCCCTGTGCTGAAGAATTCTCTGGGTCAGAATGCTTGCTTGCAAAGCCCGGGTCAAGGTGTGAGTTCCACCCTGCAAGGTGTGGCTTCCACACTCCTGCCCCTGTGCTGAAGAATTCTCTGGGTCAGAATGCTGGCTTGCAAAGCCCGGGTCAAGGTGTGAGTTCCACCCTGCAAGGTGTGGCTTCCACACTCCTGCCCCTGGCTGAAGAATTCTCTGGGTCAGAATGCTTGCTTGCAAAGCCCGGGTCAAGGTGTGAGTTCCACCCTGCAAGGTGTGGCTTCCACACTCCTGCCCCTGTGCTGAAGAATTCTCTGGGTCAGAATGCTTGCTTGCAAAGCCCGGGTCAAGGTGTGAGTTCCACCCTGCAAGGTGTGGCTTCCACACTCCTGCCCCTGTGCTGAAGAATTCTCTGGGTCAGAATGCTTGCTTGCAAAGCCCGGGTCAAGGTGTGAGTTCCACCCTGCAAGGTGTGGCTTCCACACTCCTGCCCCTGTGCTGAAGAATTCTCTGGGTCAGAATGCTTGCTTGCAAAGCCCGGGTCAAGGTGTGAGTTCCACCCTGCAAGGTGTGGCTTCCACACTCCTGCCCCTGCGCTGAAGAATTCTCTGGGTCAGAATGCTTGCTTGCAAAACCCGGGTCAAGGTGTGAGTTCCACCCTCCAAGGTGTGGCTTCCACACTCCTGCCCCTGTGCTGAAGAATTCTCTGGGTCAGAATGCTTGCTTGCAAAGCCCGGGTCAAGGTGTGAGTTCCACCCTGCAAGGTGTGGCTTCCACACTCCTGCCCCTGTGCTGAAGAATTCTCTGGGTCAGAATGCTTGCTTGCAAAGCCCGGGTCAAGGTGTGAGTTCCACCCTGCAAGGTGTGGCTTCCACACTCCTGCCCCTGTGCTGAAGAATTCTCTGGGTCAGAATGCTGGCTTGCAAAGCCCGGGTCAAGGTGTGAGTTCCACCCTG